>NC_047033.1:12389774-12712905 GCF_902652985.1 Pecten maximus | reverse complement strand
ACTATGACAACACAAACCAGCCTATTTCCCAGTGTCTATGGACACAACTATGACAACACAAACCAGCCTATTTCCCAGTGTCTATGGACACAACTATGACAACACAAACCAGCCTATTTCCCAGTGTCTATGGACACAACTATGACAACACAAACCAGCCTATTTCCCAGTGTCTATGGACACAACTATGACAACACAAACCAGCCTATTTCCCAGTGTCTATGGACACAACTATGACAACACAAACCAGCCTATTTCCCAGTGTCTATGGACACAACTATGACAACACAAACCAGCCTATTTCCCAGTGTCTATGGACACAACTATGACAACACAAACCAGCCTATTTCCCAGTGTCTATGGACACAACTATGACAACACAAACCAGCCTATTTCCCAGTGTCTATGGACACAACTATGACAACACAAACCAGCCTATTTCCCAGTGTCTATGGACACAACTATGACAACACAAACCAGCCTATTTCCCAGTGTCTATGGACACAACTATGACAACACAAACCAGCCTATTTCCCAGTGTCTATGGACACAACTATGACAACACAAACCAGCCTATTTCCCAGTGTCTATGGACACAACTATGACAACACAAACCAGCCTATTTCCCAGCTTCCTGAGACCATGTATAAAGAGATTCATATGACATCATACCGTTTTATCTGATATTGTTTTAGTAATGCTGTCTCTTGTTTCATTGATGTCACATGTATATATTTTATTTTCATGTCAAAACACTTTTGAAACTCTTTTTTGACACCCCAAGCCCCCAAAAAACGTTATGAAGTGTATGACCTTAGGAAACCACATCCTCCAAATATGAAATAAGGCAAAGAGAGTTTTCATTTCATTTGAGATTTTATGTAATTTTTTTTATTTTTGTGAGCCATAAAGAAGTTCCATAAAATCTCATATGAAATGAAAACAAATAAGATGCTTTTTATCCAATGACTCAGGAAACTTTCTTTTAGACACGTTTTATAGTCAAAATCCTTAATCCAATGGACACAGCCATTTTGTTGTTCCATTTATATATTTATATATTCATAATCATTTTCTGACAGGCATGGAAAATTAAAAGCACTCCAGAGTATAATGAATTTAATAGTGACATTTGTCAATTTTTTAATATTACACAAGCAAATTTACTGGATAACAGTCCAATTAAGTGATAAATACTGTATGACCTTGGAAGACCACATGCCCTAAAATAAAATACTAGTGCCATGAACCTCTTTAATCCTTGGAAAGGAGAATGGTGGTTTTAGTAGTCTTTAAAAAAATTCTTGTCCCAAACATGTGTTCAACCAAACATTTTGTTCCAGAGAAAATCTCAAAAAGATATTTAAAAACAAGAGGCCCAATGGGCCTGTATCGCTCACCTGGCTCTACAGCAACTTTGAAGTTGATTGAGGTCATTTCTACATATAATATGTTGATTACTTCTTTATTCAAATATCATTGTAAGCTAGTTTTATTCATATCAAAAAATTTTCTAGTCCTTCATTCCAGCATTCTATTGGCCTAATATCAGGTCTTGGAGGCTCTTGGCTATCGCAAAATTATTGTTTACAGATTTAAGCCGATTTCACCCCTGTGACCTTGAATGTAGGTCAAGGTCATTTATTTGAACACAATTGGTAGCCCTTCAACCGAGCATGCTACAGGCCCAATATCAAGTCCCTGGGCCTCTTGGTTATTGAGAATAAGTCGTTTGAAGATTATAGCCTATTTGACCCTGTGACCTTGAATGAAGGTCAAGGTCATCTATTTGAACAAACTTTGTAGTCCCTCACCCAAGCATGCTACAGGCCCAATATCAAGTCCCTGGGCCTCTTGGTTATTGAGAAGAAGTCGTTTGAAGATTATAGCCTATTTGACCCATGTGTTCTTGAATGAAGGTCAAGGTCATTTATTTGAACAAACTTTGTAGCCCTTCATCCCAACATGCTACAGGCCCATTATCAAGTCCCTGGGCCTCTTGGTTATTGAGCAGAAGTCGTTTGAAGATTATAGCCTACGGTATTTGACCCATGTGACCATGAATGAAGATCAAGGTCATTTATTTGAACAAACTTTGTAGCCCTTCACCACAGCATGCTACATGCCCCATATCAAGTCCCTGGGCCTCTTGGTTATTGAGAAGAAGGTGTTTGAAGATTATAGCCTATTTGACCCATGTGACCTTGAATGAAGGTCAAGGTCATTTATTTGAACAAACTTTGTAGCCCTTCACCCCAGCATGCTACAGGCCCAATATCAAGTCCCTGGGCCTTTTGGTTATTGAGAAGAAGTTGTTTGAAGATTATAGCCTATTTGACCCATGTGACCTTGAATGAAGGTCAAGGTCATTTATTTGAACAAACTTGATAGCCCTTCACCCCAGCATGCTTCAGGCCCAATATCAAGTCCCTGTGCCTCTTGGTTATTGAGAAGAAGTCGTTTGAAGATTATAGCCTATTCGACCTATGTGACCTTGAATGAAGGTCAAGGTCATTTGTTTTAACAAACTTTGTAGCCTTTCACACCAGCATGCTACAGGCCCAATAGCAAGTCCCTGGACCTCTTGGTTATTGAGAAGAAGTCGTTTGAAGATTATAGCCTATTCCACCTATGTGACCTTGAATGAAGGTCAAGGTCATTTATTTGAACAAACTTGGTAGCCCTTCACCCCAGCATGCTTCAGGCCCAATATCAAGTCCCTGGGCCTCTTGGTAATTGAGAAGAGGTTGTTTGAAGATTATAGCCTATTTGACCCATATGACCTTGAATGAAGGTCAAGGTCATTTATTTGACCTAACTTTGTAGCCCTTCACACCAGCATGCTACAGGCCAAATATAAAGTCCCTGGGCCTCTTGGTTATTGAGAAGAAGTTGTTTGAAGATTATAGCCTATTCGACCCATATGACCTTGAATGAAGGTCAAGGTCATTTATTTGAACAAACTTTGTAGCCCTTTACCCCAGCATGCTACAGGCCCAATATCAAGTCCCTGGGCCTCTTGGTTATTGAGAAGAAGTCGTTTGAAGATTATAGCCTATTCCACCTATGTGACCTTGAATGAAGGTCAAGGTCATTTATTTGAACAAACTTGGTAGCCCTTCACCCCAGCATGCTTCAGGCCCAATATCAAGTCCCTGGGCCTCTTGGTTATTGAGAAGAAGTTGTTTAAATGAAAAAGTTGACGCCGGACGGCCGGACGGACGGAGGGACAGACGGACGGACAACGGACGCCGCACCACGGCATAAGATCACTTGCCCTTCGGGCAGGTGAGCTAAAAACCAAGAGGCCTAATGGGCCTGTATCACTCACCTGGCTCTACAGCAACTTTCAAGTTGATCTAGGTCATTTCTGCAGATACTATGCTGATTACCATTTTACTCAAGTATCAGAGTAGGCAGCTAGGTTTATTCACGTCATTAAATTTTCTACAAGTCCTTTATTCCAGCATACTGTTGGCCTTATATCAGGTCTCAGAGTTTCTTGGCTATTGAAAAATCATTCTTTAAAGATTTAAGCCTATTTGACCCCTGTGATCTTTTATGTAGATCAAGGTCATTTATTTGAACAAACTTGGTAGCCCTTCATCCCAGTATCCTACATGTCTAATATCAAGTCCCTGGGCCTCTTGGTTATTGAGAAGAAGTTGTTAATTTGTTTTAGCCTATTTGACCCATGTGACCTTGAATAAAGGTCAAGATCATTCATTTGAAACAAACTTGGTACCCTTTCACCCAAGCATGCTACGTACCCAAAATCAAGTCCCTGGGCCTCTTGGTTATTGAGAACAAGCTGTTTGTAGATTTTAGCCTATTTGACCCATGTGTCCTTGAATAAAGGTCAAGATCATTCATTTGAACAAACTTGGTAGCCCTTTATCCAAGTATGCTACAGACCCAATATATGGTCCCTGGGCCTGTTGGTTATTGAGAAGAAGTTGAAAATGTAAATTGTGTATGACGGACGACGCATGACGCCTGACAAAAGGTATCACAATAGGTCAACTGAGACTTTGTCTCGGGTGACCTAAAAAGTTGACGCCGGACGAATGGACAAGCGACAAACACAGCACCATGGCATAAGCTCACTTGCACTTCCATTTTCAATCCCAATTTCAAATAGTTTTATTAATCAAACACAGTACTTTTTTTTAAATTAGCAACTGCATAGCATATTCTTGTTTTCAATCAATAATATCACTTGCATAATTTGTGTGCAAATAAGCCGTTCTCACAAATAAGCCCCATCCTTCATTCTTTATCATAATATCTCTTTGTCGGAAATGTAGAGCCCTTAAGTGTATCCATCTTGGCTCTCTTCATTTTTTATCATAATTACTCTTTGTCAGGGATGTAGAACCATCTTGTGTATGGAAGCACATACTGGCCATGTTACGTTGAACATTGTTGATATGATACCTACCTCTTCCTCCTTGCTGTTGTATTGACCCTTCAGTCCCATGTCCTGCATCAACTGTAGAAGGTCGTCCTTGTTATTGACTCCCACCATTTCTGATAGGATAGCTGCTGTCTCATCGCGTACATCCGACTGTAACAAACAAAGATTTCATTGAAAATAGAATTCCTCAGTAGTGGATGCGCTGCCTGTGACCACTATTTAAAGGTCACTATATGAAAATCATCATGCTTTCTGTTTTCTGAAAAAGCCACATATTAAAATTGAATTTATCAATGTTACGATTGCACTGTGTTTACAGTGAGGGGCGCCCATGGGGTGACTATGGGGCATTGAGTGTATTGGGTAACGTAGCGCGAGATGCACGTGCTTTACCTGTGATACAGGTGAGTACTACAGGTGTACTAGGTACGTGGGTCATTCGAGCTTTTGCAGCGCACCTCGACAGACGCTATAGTGCCCCCCCCCCCCCCCCCCCCCCCCCTCCCCTACCAAATTTATCTTGGAAAGAGAAGAAGATGTTGTTGTTTTGTTTTCTGTGTTACAGGTCTGTAAGCTGGACAAGGACGTGGTAATGAGGTCGAAGAGCAAGGACTATTATGGCGGTATCGCGTGTGGTTATGGACATTGTAGTGATTTTTGTGTGTGAAAATGAGTGCAAAATTAAATAGCGTCAGCTGCAGTAAGCGGTATTCTGAACACAGTGTGTTGAGTTTTATTTGATAAATAATTTATGTTCGTTTGAACTGGTGAATTAGAACATAAGTAGATTCAATTTGATGTGGCAAGTGAAGCGAAAAAAAATCTGGAAAACAGGTAATTACAAGAATTTCCTATGTGCAAAGGGCCATAACTCCAGCAAAAAATGTAATACTGACACGGGGTTAAAACTCAAACTATTATTCTTTGTTACAAAGCCACACACTAAGAGAAACCAAAATGTGACTGACAACCACTCTGATACATGATGACAGAGAAAGTGATCCCTAAGTGTCCATTATGCTTCAGTCAGGCAACACGTACAAAATCAAATTCAGGAATAATAAAAGAAGGTATTGTAAACCATACTGATCCCTCAGATCAATTACTTGTCCAGGGACCGTTTCATTTTCAGTAATGGTGATATTTCGATATGACTCATGACCTTTCGTTTGAAAAACATTTATAAGCAAGCATTTCTTATAAGAAAGTAATGTGTCAAGTTTTAAGTTTGATCCGATCCTCTGAAACTTGAGTTATTGATATAAAGTAATAATTATATAAGTAAAAACAAATTTTCTAAAAATAGTTACAGTGACCAAGACCTTTGACCTCTTGCATCAAAAAGCTATCAAAGCAAGCTATGTCAGGAGGGAAGCATTATTTTGAAGTTGGTTTATAAGCAAAATCTAGTTTAATGGACAGAGACCAATTTCCTAACTTTATGTCGCCCCAGACAGTCACAGAGTAAATATACAAACCTCGCTGTCGATGAGGCGAGGTAATAGAGTGGCCAGGACGTCTGGGCGGTTGCCTCCTATCTGTTTTAAGGTGCGGAGGTTGTTAGATTTGATAGGCACCTTGGAGTTCCCAAGCTGAGCAGACAGTTTATGGATGATTCTGTCCAGGTACATATCTGGTATACCCAGGTCCCTGTGGGAAAAATAAGTCATTTACACAGTGTGTTGGGAAAAACAATGGTTGTTTATACAGATCTCTGTGGGGGAAAATAATCAAGTTGTGTATTACATGTAAAGGAAAGGAAAAATAACAGAATACAGTATTTACACAAATAGGTCAATGTTGGGAAAAGTAATATAATAAAGTGGTTTATACAGGTCCCTGTGGTGGAAACAGTAACAGAAGATATTAGTTTATGAATGCAGATCCCTGTGAAAAATCTAATATCATATAACATAATATGCAGTTCCCTGTAAATCAAGAAACATATAGTGTCTAACTTGGGGAATTAAGTGAGGCTCAAACTCACACAAAGACAACAAGATCATATTTGTGGGTAATTTCATTGAGCAGCCATATAGTATACATAGATGGGCTTCTAATGAGGTACTGGCTAATTGGATTTTAATTTGTCTAGAAAAATAAATTGCTCAAATCATGTACTTATGGTGATACAATGCAACAATCAAGGGTATATTACTTGTGAAGGTCAAGGATATAGTCACAGATCTTGGAGTGAAGTTCAGGGTCATCTGTATCGAGGAGTGTGAGCAGACGCTGCATGATACTGTCAAAAGAAGGCGTGCCCCTCATGTCGGCGAACCAGTCCTCCTCCAGTAGCTTCTGAATGCTGTCCATGTCACCGTTACCAAGCATATTGCCTCGCTTTCCTGATTGGTCCTTTTGGTGAAAGCAACAATTAGATGTCAAACAGTCACAGGTAGAGGTAGCCAATTACAAAAAAGAGACTAATTCCTTTTAAAAAATCTTGTCAGATTAATTTTCAACAATATCAAAATTAATTCTAATACAATTATTTATGAATACATCAAAATAACATTTCCAAATATTTGAAATTTCCAATTAATTTTGCAAATGCTGATTTAATTATTTCATGATCATATTCATATTATCTAAATAAATATTCTAAGATAACATCTCTCATTCATCAAACATTTCACCTCTCACTGTTGATATTTACCTTAAACCTGACATTAGTGGAATCCTCGTCCACCACCATATTGGTCAGTTTGAAGGATTTTGACCGCTCCCTACTTTGAGCCCCACCAGACTTGGTCAGTTTCCGGACTCCTCGCATGGAGTCTGGTGTTTCTAGGTCATTTCGACTCCCAAACTCTAACTTCTTGGACTTCACTGGTAAATATATATCAAAACAAAAGGAATTTTACTATCAATGAGAGCCAGAATTCTGGATAAAGGGAGGAGTGTTGTCTAAATGGGGAGGGAACTTCATTTACCAGAGAAAACTTGTGTGATTTGGGCACACTGATCCTGATACCGTTTTGTGAAGCACAGATTTACTTGCTGTGAGGCTAAATTATACATCACTTCTGGAAATGTTTGATAAATACAAACAAATGTATATGGGTTTTTTTCCAGAATATAATGATTATAGTATAGCAATGAAAATATATTATTTCAATGGATGATAAAGGGACATAACTCTGCCACAAACTAGAACACTTACAGGTCAGCTAAGGCCACATCATGTGGCTAGATATTCCCTATAAGCTTCATTGACACTTGGACTTCAAAAACAATTACATGGAAGCACAATATACATATATATCATAAATACTCTGATGGGACTCGTTTCCTTCCATCTCAATACATGCTGGGCTAACGGGATGTAAATACCTGTTATAATTACTCAATAGTTATCTATGATTTGTTTTCATTAAACCTTAAAATTAACCTCCCCTACTAAGAGCAAGGATCATTGTCAAAGATCCAATTATTGACCTTTGGAGCCAAATGAGCATATATTCTTAAAGTCATCACAGTACCTCATAACAACACATGGTATACACTATATTACTCACATTCATATCTTGGTGTGACTGGTGTGGATCGTCGGCTGGTTTTAGAGTAGCCTCCCCTGATAGACGAGGTATTGGACAGTGTAGAGGAGGCCCTCATCATAGCAGTCAACTTCTGGAATGGATTCAGGGTTGACCTTCGAGCTTCATCATCATCTGCCCATGTAAATGGTGCCGCCGTCTAAAATTAATCGAGGACATATGACTCTTATTCATTGAAAAAAGTGCTGTAATCTTGAAATTCTGATATTTAGATGTCCTGGCAAAAATTCACACATGCAATTAGGGGAAATATTTCCAAATGGCTTAATTCAGAGCAGTGGACTCCACTTGTAATGATTTTAAATATCATATATAATATCCGGCTTATTATGATATTTTTCTGTTCCAAATTTTCTCTTTATTAGTTAATTAAAATATCCTGTTGACAGCCAAATAAGAATTATGATGTGAATAAGAACTAATGTGACGGCCGTATCGATACTTTGTGAATATTCACCATATAATGACATGTTGCTAGTAAATACTTTTATTACTAATTCGACAATTCATGATAAATGATTAATTCTTCAAAATAAGTACTGATCCATTCAACTAAAGGTTACATTACAATAATTTTCTGACTCCAGTGAAACATTAATTTATGACAAATATTGAAAGTGAAAGTAGAAGTATGCTGCGGTATTGTGTCGTGATTTTAATGACAATACAAATGTATAAACATCTATATCAATTAAAGATGAATTCTACCATGTTTGCTTTGCAACACCAGTTTTGATTGGTTTAAAACCATGTATTATTTGCCAATGATACACGCTCGTTTCAATAATACACGCTCGTGAGTCACGGCTGTTACAATTTTATGTATCTAATATTCACCCGTTATTAATACGGTTACTGTGGCCGAGTGGGCTATAGTCTTTTATCTTTTTATGACGACGCGAGTTCGAATCCTACAAAGGCCGCTTTTTTCTTGTTTTTTTCATCCTTATTTTATTTAAATTTTTAAAATCAATGCCATATGATAGATGTTCTTGATTGTAGTACTGTAGTGCATGTAAAGAAATGTATACTTTATCAACAAAATAATGCAATACTCAAGAAATAAATTACAAGGTTTTCCTGGGGTTTCTTTGCCGTTTTTCAATTAGGAAGAGGTAGATCTCAGAACTAAACAGTACATGGTAGAATAGAAATAATCAACTTTGACTCGTGTATTGTTGCAGGATATACAACTCGGATATTTTGCAATTTTAATTATTAACTCAGGCCTGCGGCCTTTGTTATTAATTTAATTGCAATATATCCTCGTCCTCGTTGTATATCCTGCAACAATACACGAATCATCGTTAATTATTTCTTAATTAATTTGATATTTTTATATCAGTTGTTACATGATTTTTGTTTAACGTTGTTTCCGTGCTTTTCATCTTCTACACTTCATAGGTTGTAATTGACCCAAATTCTGTTCAAGGTAGGGACAAAAGATTCCCATAAAGCTACTTCCTCGGTGGCAATAATGTCCAGTTATTATTACATAATGGTGGTTATAATATAATGCTTATTATAATATTTTTCTCTGGAAATAATAAACAGGATCCACTGTATTAGTAATGAAATATTTCGTCCATGTCTAAAATACATGTATGCAAATCAATGTTGTTTTTGATCACTGAAAGTAAACAAAATATAGAATATCACTATATCAATCCAGTATAATTTTATGTAACAAAAATAATGAAATTTTGAAAATAAATTGGGAGATAATGCTATCAATACGCCAAAAATAACAGAGTAAACTGACATGAAGTTGTGTAACATACTAATATCTGCAAGGCCTAATGTTCTTGCAAGCCAAATTGATTTTTGTGATAAAAATTAATATATCATTTCACAAGAAATTGTTCTCATAAGTGACAATTAATGCATGAAACCTTATGGTTAACTATCGAAAAAGGTTAGGCAATATATTTATCCACAAATAAACCCATGCCCACAAATAACTGTGTTCTTCATTTTTGCAGAATGGCTAAAAGTGGTTCATAAAATTAATAAGCCCTTCTTTGAACACACTAGTACGTAGGGGACGGGTTTATTTAAGGATGACTATGGTATTATAGTGATCTAAGAAGCTTCCACTACAATGGATATCTGTAGTTAGTATGAGAAGAGAGACATTTTACAAATTGACATTGTTTTATACATTCTTTGGATATGTTAAAACAACCAAATACATCAAAATGGACCTACAGAAAAAACACATTAATATCAGTTATGTACATCAGCCAAAACAAACAACATTAAAAAAGAAAAATAGCATTCATGGGAGTCTTAAAGAAAGACAGCATGACAGTGAGTGAAAAACAAGAACTCAGTACGACTGTGAGTCAATGTTAGGAACACACCATGACTGAGTCAATGTTAGGAACACATCATGACTGAGTTAATGTTAGGAACACATCATGACTGAGTCAATGTTAGGAACACATCATGACTGTGAGTTAATGTTAGGAACACATCATGACTGAGTTAATGTTAGGGACACAGCATGACTGAGTCAATGTTAGGAACACATCATGACCGAGTCAATGTTAGGAACACATCATAACTGTGAGTCAATGTTACGAACACAGCAAGACAAGTGAAAAACAGAGTCATTCAGATGATTATGACACACAAACGAGTCACTGCAACAAACAAGCATTCAAGTTCATTTAGACAACATTTGACTCATTTTCATATTAATCAACAATTGTGAAGGAAACGGCACACACCAAGTCAAAGTGAAGATCCTAGTGTACTAGCAAAGTCATTGTGAAAGCTAGTGAGTCACTGTTAAGTAGAAGCATGCTTGAACCGAGTTAGTGTGAATGAAAGAGCTCACAGCGAGTCAATGTGGAAGCACACCAGCCTGAGACTTCTGATGCTGTTATGTACATCAGCCAAAACAAACAACATTAAAAAAGAAAAATAGCATTCATGGGAGTCTTAAAGAAAGACAGCATGACAGTGAGTGAAAAACAAAAACTCGGTACGACTGTGAGTCAATGTTAGGGACATAGCGTGACTGAGTCAATGTTAGGAACACACCATGACCGAGTCAATGTTAGGAACACATCATGACTGAGTCAATGTTAGGAACACATCATGACTGAGTTAATGTTAGGAACACATCATGACTGAGTCAATGTTAGGAACACATCATGACCGAGTTAATGTTAGGAACACACTATGACTGAGTCGATGTAAGGAACACATCATGACAGAGTTAATGTTAGGAACACAGCATGACTGAGTCAATGTTAGGAACACATCATGACTGAGTTAATGTTAGGAACACAGCATGACTGTGAGTCAATGTTAGGAACACATCATGACTGAGTCAATGTTAGGAACACAGCATGACTGAGTCAATGTTAGGAACACACCATGACCGAGTCAATGTTAGGAACACATCATGACTGTGAGTCAATGTTAGGAACACATCATGACTGAGTCAATGTTAGGAACACATCATGACTGAGTCAATGTTAGGAACACATCATGACTGAGTTAATGTTAGGAACACATCATGACTGAGTCAATGTTAGGAACACATCATGACTGAGTTAATGTTAGGAACACATCATGACTGAGTCAATGTTAGGAACACATCATGACTGAGTCAATGTTAGGAACACAGCATGACTGAGTCAATGTTAGGAACACAGCATGACCACATCATGACTGAGTTAATGTTAGGAACACATCATGACTGAGTTAATGTTAGGAACACAATCATGACCTGAGTTAATGTTAGGAACACAGCTATGGATGTAGTCAATGTTAGGAACACACGGCATGACTCGAGTCAATGTTTAGGAACACAGCAGCTGAGTCACAGTTAGAGGAACAATTACATGACTGGTCAATGTGGACACACATCATGGACTGAGTCTAATGTTAGGAACACATCATGACTGAGTCAATGTTAGGAACACATCATGACTGAGTCAATGTTAGGAACACATCATGACTGAGTCAATGTTAGGAACACATCATGACTGAGTCAATGTTAGGAACACATCATGACTGAGTCAATGTTAGGAACACATCATGACTGAGGTCATGTTAGGAAACACATCATGACTGAGTAATGTTAGGAACACATCATGACTGTGAGTCATGTTAGGAACACATCATGACTTGAGTCAATGTTTAAGAACACATCATGACTGAGTCAATGTTAGGAACACATCATGGACTGGAGTCAATGTTAGGAACACAGCATGACTGAGTCAATGTTAGGAACACTCATGACTGAGTTAATGTTAGGAACACATCATGACTGAGTTAATGTTAGGAACACATCATGACTGAGTCAATGTTAGGAACACATCATGACTGAGTCAATGTTAGGAACACATCATGACTGAGTCAATGTTAGGAACACATCATGACTGAGTCAATGTAGGAACACATCATGACTGAGTTAATGTTAGGAACACATCATGACTGAGTCAATGTTAGGAACACATCATGACTGTGAGTCAATGTTAGGAACACAGCATGACTGAGTCAATGTTAGGAACACATCATGACTGAGTTAATGTTAGGAACACATCATGACTGAGTTAATGTTAGGAACACATCATGACTGAGTAATGTTAAGAACACATCATGACTGTGAGTCAATGTTAGGAACACAGCATGACTGAGTCAATGTTAGGAACACATCATGACTGAGTTAATGTTAGGAACACATCATGACTGAGTAATGTTAGGAACACATCATGACTGTGAGTCAATGTTAGGAACACATCATGACTGAGTTAATGTTAGGAACACAGCATGACTGAGTTAATGTTAGGAACACAGAATGACTGAGTCAATGTTAGGAACACAGAATGACTGAGTCAATGTTAGGAACACATCATGACTGAGTTAATGTTAGGAACACAGCATGACTGAGTTAATGTTAGGAACACAGCATGACTGAGTTAATGTTAGGAACACAGAATGACTGAGTCAATGTTAGGAACACATCATGACTGAGTCAATGTTAGGAACAAATCATGACTGAGTCAATGTTAGGAACACATCATGACTGAGTTAATGTTAGGAACACATCATGACTGTGAGTCAATGTTAGGAACACACCATGACTGAGTCAATGTTAGGAACACATCATGACTGTGAGTCAATGTTAGGAACACATCATGACTGAGTCAATGTTAGGAACACACCATGACTGAGTTAATGTTAGGAACACATCATGACTGTGAGTCAATGTTAGGAACACATCATGACTGAGTCAATGTTAGGAACACATCATGACTGAGTTAATGTTAGAAACACAGCATGACTGAGTTAATGTTAGGAACACACCATGACTGAGTTAATGTTAGGAACACATCATGACTGAGTTAATGTTAGGAACACATCATGACTGAGTAATGTTAAGAACACATCATGACTGTGAGTCAATGTTAGGAACACAGCATGACTGAGTCAATGTTAGGAACACATCATGACTGAGTTAATGTTAGGAACACATCATGACTGAGTCAATGTTAGGAACACATCATGACCGAGTCAATGCTAGGAACACATCATGACTGAGTCAATGTTAGGAACACATCATGACTGAGTCAATGTTAGGAACACATCATGACTATGAGTCGATGTTAGGAACACATCATGACTGTGAGTCAATGTTAGGAACACATCATGACCGAGTCAATGTCAGGAACACATCATGACTGTGAGTCAATGTTAGGAACACATCATGACTGAGTCAATGTTAGGAACACATCATGACCGAGTCAATGTTAGGAACACATCATGACTGAGTCAATGTTAGGAACACATCATGACTGAGTCAATGTTAGGAACACATCATGACTGAGTCAATGTTAGGAACACATCATGACTGAGTCAATGTTAGGAACACATCATGACTGAGTTAATGTTAGGAACACATCATGACTGAGTTAATGTTAGGAACACATCATGACTGAGTCAATGTTAGGAACACATCATGACTGAGTCAATGTTAGGAACACATCATGACTGTGAGTCAATGTTAGGAACACATCATGACTGAGTCAATGTTAGGAACACATCATGACTGAGTTAATGTTAGAAACACAGCATGACTGAGTTAATGTTAGGAACACACCATGACTGAGTTAATGTTAGGAACACAGCATGACTGAGTCAATGTTAGGAACACATCATGACTGAGTCAATGTAGGAACACATCATGACTGAGTCAATGTTAGGAACACAGCAAGACAAGTGAAAAACAGAGTCATTCAGATGATTTTGACACACAAACGAGTCACTGCAACAAACAAGCATTCAAGTTCATTTAGACAACATTTGAGTCATTTTCATATTAATCAACAAGTGTGAAGGAAACAGCACACACCAAGTCAAAGTGAAGATCCTAGTGTACTAGCAAAGTCATTGTGAAAGCTAGTGAGTCATTGTTAAGATGAAGCATGCTTGAACTGAGTTAGTGTGAATGAAAGAGCTCACAGCGAGTCAATGCGGAAGCACACCAGCCTGAGACTTTTGATGCTCAGAACCTCTACCTTAGGGTCTTTATCTGGTGGGAGAAGTGAGACCCTCCGTTGCTGAGAGAATACCTCACGTTCATCACCACTTTCATCACTCTCGTAACCCTGACTTTTTCTCTTTGACCTTTTTTTCTTGGCCACTTTATTGCGGTTCTGCATGCAGGGCATGAGCTGAACACCTTTTTCTTCTTCTACATCCTCTTCCTCATCATCCTCTTGAGAATCTGACTCCATGGTTTCCAAACGATATTTACGGGCAATCTGGTTTAGTACCCAACAGGTAGAAATGCTTTATGTCAACTTCCAAAACTTGAATGTTTCAGTACTAATATTAAAAGTTTTAATTATTCTATGTTTATAGACTCATTACTTTATATTCTCGACTTCACATTATCATTCTAACCTGGTAGTGCTTCTTATAACTCAACAACATATCTTTTTCCCCATTCAAAACAGAAATGATATGAATCTTTAAACCTTGTATCCGGAAGTGGAAAGAATTCCTACAGGGCCTTTTACTGGAGAGCTTGGGGCTGAATATCAATCCCATTCCCAATGGCAAAGCCCTTATTATTTGTTTCCCAATCCAAGTAGAAATTTTCCCAAAACAATACTAGTTTTAACAATTTGCAACAATGTATGGATGTTAAAATATAATAATCCTCTCATGTTAAAACTTTTTGAAAGCTAAAAGGCTAAATACTTTCATAATCCCTGCTCTCAAAAGGAAAAAAAAAACCTGAAATTTTTTGAAGTTTTCACTAATGGGGCATAACTTTCAGGAAAATCAATGAAATGAAAATGTGATGAAATAGAATTATAACAATCCTCCCTTGATATATTAACAACGTTTACCCTCCTATTGGAATCATTCCTTAAGTACCAGCTTCACATTTACCCTCCCATTTGGATCATTTCTTAAGTATCAGCTTCACATATTACCCTCCCATTTGCATCATTCCTTAAGTACCAGCTTCACATATTACCCTCCTATTGGAATCATTCCTTAAGTACCAGCTTCACATTTTACCCTCCTTTTGGAATCATTCCTTAAGTACCAGCTTCACATTTACCCTCCTATCGGAATTATTCCTTAAGTACCAGCTTCACATTTTACCCTCCCATTTGGATCATTTCTTAAGTATCAGCTTCACATATTACCCTCCCATTTGCATCATTCCCTAAGTACCAGCTTCACATTTTACTCTCCCATTGGAATAATTCTCTAAGTACCAGCTTCACATTTTACCCTCCCATTTGGATCATTTCTTAAGTACCAGCTTCACATTTAAACCTCCTATTTGAATCATTTCTTAAGTACCAGCTTCACATTTTACCCTCCCATTGGAATTATTCCCTAAGTACCAGCTTCACATTTAACACTCCTATTGGAATCATTCCCTAAGTACCAGCTTCACATTTTACTCTCCCATTGGAATCATTCCTTCAATGGCTTCAGACTACTAGCTTCACATTCTACTCTCCAATTGGAATTATTCCTAATGTACCAGCCTTACAATGTTCAGACACCATCTTATTCTCATTTTCTTGTACATGTCTATCATCCCAATCAGTTTTAACTTCTCACCTCAAAAATATCCATGGAAGAATTATCAGCCTCCACAGGACGTCCGCCCCACCCTGGGGGCATGTGACGAGGGTCAGGCTCGGGTACCTGTCAAAGATAACCAAACAGTGAAACAGGAACTATCTCCTAAAGTTTGTTTGATCTACAACATCTGTGAAGGTTTTGTTTCTAATTTTGTTCCAATTTTAGCTATTTCAGAAAAACATCTCTGCCACATGGTTCATAAAGATTTTTCAAGCACTTTTCAAGCACCATTCTCAACATTCAGGGAGCATTTTTTGTCCAAATTTGTACGAAATTGAGGTCATCTTTATATTTAATGTGATAGAAATAACAGAATCGTGTAGGTAAACTGCTCAAAATCACTGCACTTATAATAAATAACCAAACACTGAAATCAAAAAAATATCTCTAATTAAATGTAAATGATGTCATTCATTAAAACTTTTTTTTATAATTTCCGTTTGATAAATTATTCATTTTTAAGGGAAAAATCAGATATAGACATTATTTTATACTAGGGGAGAGAATTATTCCATGGAAAATATGGTAGTAAACTTTTACAGTAAGGGAGGGACTTATTTCATGGATATGAAGGGTACTCTTCTCACCGGTTTGAGTGTCCAGATATCCTTCTTTCGAAACGTTGGAGTGACCGGCCGGACATAGCCTAGGTTCTTTCTGATCACAGAGTTTGGAATATACCCTATAATATACAAAAATTTGATAATTTGGACATGAGTTCATAAGCTAAAGATTTTGTTTTAGTTTTAGTGTGTTTCTGTTGAGGAAAAATGTGAGATGATGAAATCAAGTTTCACAAGTTTCCCATATGAAAGGGAAAGAAAATGAAAGATTCTATTTATCCTCTTATGTATGTAATATTGCTATTACATCAATGCAAGGCAATGTTGATGTGACGTGATTATGTGTCACAACGTAATAGAATTGTTGATAAAGATCGTGAAGATGTGATTTTACAATTGAAACTATGGAAATTGACAAATGCAGTGATCAAACACTTCAATCCCTTCAGCTTAATTCGCAGAAATTGAAAATTTTCATTTCAATATTACTATTTTTAGATCAAACATGATCCAGATTCAAATTTATCATGGGACACATTTTTACCATCTTTTGGAATGATGTTGGAGCGGCGCTTCAGCAGTTCCCGTTCCCATGGTGTCAGCTCATCTAGGTTAGGGCTAGTCCTCTCACTGTGAATTCCTGTAAAACACAAAAGAAAGTCATGTTCAATATCCTTCAAAATCCCTTTAAAAATACATTTTATTAAATATGTGCAGCATGCCAGACTTCTACAACACCTGATGAGTGACTAAGCCAGTCCCCTTTCAGTAGGGCCGAAGTCTTCCTGATAGCAGGCGAAAGCTACCTGGTACTCGTAGGTAGAATTTTAGTCGAGTGTAACAGACTTCTAGATGTTCTTAATACATAAATATAGATTTTATATAGTTTTATGCTATTTTCCTCAATGATATCTTTATTTATGCATTACAATTATTCTAAGGCTAGTAAAAGTTTGATCTTACACAATCTTTCCATAGAAATTCAAAATAGAATCGGCAAGAACATTAAAGAGAAAAACTTAACTATAAATTTATTTTACAACAAATCCGAAACATTAGTTATTTTAACTTCGTTAACTAACGATTGATGGCCCGAATGGATAAATATCACAGGGGGTCTAAGTGTGGGAGGAAGCCGGAGAACCCAGTGAAAACCCACAATGCCAGGCAGATGACCCCTAACCTTTTCACGTCCAATCAAGGAATCAAACCCCGGCTGCATAGGTGAAAGGTGTGTTACCACTGTGTCACCCAACCATCCTTGGTATCCTTTTTACTACCCTACTGATGAAACCGTGGTGACTACATACTTGGTATATAGTTTTTCCTCTTTGTCTGTCATATACTTATGTGAGTTTGACATTACTCTAACAGCTTCATTCCTTGAGGGATTTTGATTAAACTCAAAATGCTGATTGAATTAAAATCAACAAATCATTCTTGTGGGCCCAAATTAAAGGGATTAGGGAAATTCTCCATTTGCATATATAGACCACATGGCAAAAAAAATATACCCCATTCCTGATGAAATTGTATTAGTTTAATTTGCCCTTGTTTAAATACAATTATCATCTGTATTAATCAACAAATCAACATACGTCTGTTTGATCTGATAAAGTTGATGGTGGAACAACGACAGGTCTATATGACAGGGTAGTTGTATACAAACAGTCCAGGTTATGGCAGTTTATCTGTTATTGTCAATGGGTGGTGTTAAATTACTTCATTACTGAACTTTACAGTGAAAATTAACCCGACTGAGAATAATCATTATTACTTACTTAATACCCCCACTCCTCCATACAGATTTATATAAGGAAGTCAAAATTTGTTGAAATGAAAAATAATTTCAGAGTTCATAACAAAAACAACAGAGAATACCAACCTTAATTCTAACTTAGATAAAAAAGGACTCAGTAAAAACTCAACTAAATAACGTGTAAAGCCAACAATTTAATTTTCAGAGTTGGGCTGAAAAATAAAAGATTTTAGGACAAGGCTTCAAAAAATAACAAAAGGCACTAATTATTTTTTCTATTAAATTGATCAAACAAAGTGCAGCTCATAAAAACACTACTGGATGTCATGATTATAAAGCTTAGCAAGTTTGAAACATATCAGTTGAGAACTGTGAAGAAAAATCTCCATAGACAGACAAATGTTGATATCACAAGGACAGTGGAACACTGACAACATTCCTGTCAAATTGTGAGGAGAATACATACAAGAGAATAGGGAGTACTGATGTGGACAAATTTTACATCAGCTGAGGATGCCATTAAATGTAACCAAAATCTAAATGCTGTTGATCACAATCAATGATTATATGAGAAAGAAAGAGAAGGAAACAATGAACCTTTATAATTATTCAAAGTTATTTTTTACAACTAAATTCCATATTGCCTGATCCGAGATTGAATATAAACTGATTTCTACAAACATGCAATCAAGCCATTAGAATTACAGATATTGTGATTAGTATATATATATAGAATATGATTATTTCTCACCATTTTAATTTTATCAATAATCAGCCCAAACATTAGGTCTTGCAGGGTCACACAGTAGTCTTAACTACCAACATAACAAGGTCATAAGGGTCAAACAGTAGTCTTACCTACCAACACAAAAAGGTCATACAGGGTCACACAGTAGTCTTAACTACCAACATAACAAGGTCATACAGGGTCACACAGTAGTCTTAACTAGCAACATAACAAAGTCATACAGGGTCACACAGTAGTCTTAACTACCAACATAACAAGGTCATAAGGGTCAAATAGTAGTCTGAACTAGCAACATAACAAGGTCATAAGGGTCAAACAGTAGTCTTACCTACCAACACAACAAGGTCATACAGGGTCACACAGTATAGTCTTAATTATGTGCTAATTCGACCGTCTCAAACGCACATAAATAATTTATCATCACAACACAAACACTTGTATGGGAGGAAGCCTCTGTAGTGAGCAAAGCACCATTTATTGTGGGAGATTTTTACAATTAAATCGACATGTGGATGCGAAACTCTGGGATTAAGGCAAAACAACTGGTCCATGGAATTAATCCGTCTCCTTCGAAGTCCCTCGACCTGTGTACACAATGCCTTCTAAGTAAAACATTTTTCATACCTGTCCAGTCTGAAGTCATCAACGATTGTCGACAAATTACCTATAAGGTAAAAAGCGTAAAAGAAGAAAACCAAATAAAAAACATTTGTCTCGTCAAATTTTTCGGGGGGGGGGTATGCGTGCTTGCTATAGTGACTACAAGGCTCGAATGGCGAGCCGGTCACGCGCACCTGAAAACACCTGTTAGGGCCACTAAAAGCACGTGCTCACGTGCAACACCATGCATACAATTATCAACCCGTCGCTCACGCATAACCCCGCCCTCCCCTACACGTGTACGTGTACCCATGATAAATACATCTACCAACACACAAATGTCATACAGGGTTACACAGTATAGTCTTAACTAGAACTGTCGCCAGGATGGCTGACTAATACCCCCTGCAATCAGAAGAGTCAATGGTGAATTGGAACTGTTAATTAGAGGCTAATTAACTAAGATAACCCAGTAATATAGTAACCAGTTGCTATAGCAACCATAATTTTGAGAAAAAGAAAGTGGCATGCACATCAACACATGATAATTAATATTTGTGTTAAGTTTCATTGAAATCGGCCCTTCGGTTTAGGAGTTGTCCGGACAAACTTAAAGTTATGGTTCTTATCAGAAAACCTGTTTATAGTGACCAGTTGCCATAGCAACCATAATTTTGAGAAAAAGAAAGTGGCATGCACATCTACACATGGTCCTTTATATTTGTGTGAAGTTTTATTGAAATCGGCACTTCAGTTTAGGAGGAGTTGTCCGGACAATGGTTCTTATCGGAAAACCTGTTTATAGTGACCAGTTGCCATAGCAACCATAATTTTGAGAAAAAGAAAGTGGCATGCACATCTACACATGATCATTAAAAGTTGTAAACTATACCCCTACTAATCGGTAGATATTTTCTGATACATATTCTACTGATGATATCTATAAGCTGTTTTCTTTATTAATATCATATTTGCAGATGAAAATACTTCACAAACCATTGACAAATCACATCTGTAAGTATAGACTATCCCATTCCTTTCATTTGTCAAATATTGATGCAATCATCCTTTCTTACAACCTCTACTGACGGCCAAACAGTATCACTGTTGACAGTTCAAATGTTTCTCATAAGACAGGGTGTGTATGTGTGTGGTTTTTTAAGGTATATTATTAACTTGTAAGGCCTGTTATTGTTTAATCAACCTTAAGGTTTATCAGTTTACGGATCAACAGTTCTTTGCCAGTTAAATCAACATTTAAGATGTCTACACCTGTAACATAGTCATTATGAACTTAACTGTTACCTAAAACTAGCATACAAAATTGATAATTTAATTTAATGACAGTTACACTATACATTTAAAATCACATTTATCACGTGATTGTTGTTAAATTAGAGAATATACTACATGTCATATTTTTTCATACCTTACTTACCCTCAAATAAGCCCCTGCCCAGCATAAAAATTCAGTACAGTTTAGTCCTCACTTAGTGTAAAAGTTTAGTAATTTATCCTCAAATAAGTCCTCTCCCCAGTATAAAATTTCAGTAACATATTTGTCAGCCCCTTCCCCTAGTGTAAAACTTGTGTAAAAGTTTTTGGTACCATATTTCTTCTGGAATAAAATACCATATTTAATCTAGAAGAAGCCCCTCTCCTAGTGTAAAAGTTAAGTACCATATTTATTCTGGAATAAACCTCCTCCCCTAGTGCAAAAGTTCAGTACTATATTTATCCTCAAATAAGCCCCCTTCCCTAGTGTAAAAGTTAAGTACCATATTTATTCTGAAATAAACCTCCTCCCCTAGTGCAAAAGTTCAGTACTATATTTATCCTCAAATAAGTCCCCTTCCCTAGTGTAAAAGTTTAGTACCAAATTTTTCCTCAAATAATCCCCCCTCCCCTAGTGTAAAAAAATTAGTTTTGAAGATACATTTGGGGATTTCTTGATTATGAACCAATTTTAGCTTACTATTTTAAAAATATCTGACAAAAAAGGAAGAAGTCTTTTTTATCATTAATCAATACAGATTGAACTTCAATTATACTATTAAGATGCTGTTGATTTCAGCTCTTTTTCTCTTAGAAGCAAAAAAAGAGAGGGCGGAAAAAATCAAAATAAAAATATATAGGGTTTTTATTAAAATTTTCTTTTAACTGAACAATTCAGATTTACAAACTATTTGATAGTCAATTCTAAAACTCACTTTTTCTGTCAGTGCGACTCCCAGCTTTATCGCGTGACACCATGTTTCTTTGTGATTGGTTAATTCTGGATGAGGGTTTTTCAAATGGTGATCCTATTTCAACTTCTGCATTAAATTCAAAATCTGTCAAAAAATAAAATACATTCAGTTTTTGTATATAAACAAAATTAATGAACTTAAACAGAAATTTGGAGAAATTCTCAAATCAAGTATCAAACCGAAATTATTCATTTACCATTTCATTCATACATCAGAAAAGTTAATTCATTGATCAATTAATACATCAGGAATATCAATTAATTGATACATTAATTCATCAATTCATTGATACATTAATACATCAATTCATTGATCCATCAATACATCAATTCATTGATACATTAATACATCAATTCATTGATTCATCAATAAATCAATTCATTGATTCATTAATACATCAATTCATTGATTCATCAATAAATCAATTCATTGATACATCAATACATCAATTCATTGATTCATCAATAAATCAATTCATTGATACATCAATACATCAATTCATTGATTCATCAATAAATCAATTCATTGATTCATCAATACATCAATTCATCGATACATCAATTCATCAATTCATTGATACATCAATACATCAATTCATTGATACATTAATACATCAATTCATTGATTCATCAATAAATCAATTCATTGATTCATCAATAAATCAATTCATTGATTCATCAATAAATCAATTCATTGATACATCAATACATCAATTCATCGATACATCAATAAATCAATTCATCGATACATTAATACATCAATTCATCGATACATTAATACATCAATTCATCGATACATCAATACATCAATTCATTGATACATCAATTCATTGATCAATTAATACATCAATTCATTGATCAATTAATACATCAATTCATTGATCAATTAATACATCAATTCATTGATTCATCAATAAATCAATTCATTGATACATCAATACATCAATTCATTGATACATCAATACATCAATTCATCAATAAATCAATTCATCGATACATTAATACATCAATTCATCGATACATTAATTCATCGATACATCAATACATCAATTCATTGATCAATTAATACATCAATTCATTGATCAATTAATACATCAATACATTAATACATCAATTCATCGATACATTAACACATCAATTCATTGATACATTAATATATCCATTCATTGATTGGTTGATTAATACACAAAATGATAGTTCCATGAAAACATAAAAAAATTCAATTCATTGTTCCTTCAAAACATCAATTCACCAGTCCATCAAAACATCATGAAATATCAAACCATTGATCCATTAGTACATCAGTTCACTGACCTATTTAAACATCAAGTTATTGATCTATTCATAATGACAAAATATAAATTAATATCATGAACAGAATTTAACAAACTTACCATGATACTCGCATATATCATGCATAGCATTGATTCGCCCGCTGATCAACATTTTGATAAATAAATTTGTCTCCAGAAGATGTTTTAATCCAATTCAATCTTTATATTCTGGCTGTTATTTTAACAATTTAAATATCCATGAAATGTTATCAGCTCAGACACTGGCGGCAACAGAAGGAATTACCAAAAGTGTAAAGATAAAGATTTATAGTGCTAAATGAATAAATTCTAAAAATATCCATCATTATGTAAAATATTAAACCAATTTGCATGCCACTGCTGTTAGGCTCCTAGCACATGTTATAAGAGATTAACAAACTAAAACCAAAAAGCATTACTACGGCATATGACTAATATAAAATACAGCACACCCACTGCCCCATTAAAAATCTAATTTCACCATGAAATTAAACACCAAATTCTTATTTTAAAAACTGTGAAGATAAAAGAGAAAGCAACTTGAATCCTGGACAACCCCCATTATACAATAATAGAATGTCTTTGTTTCTGATTTGGACCAGCTTATTATATTACAAAGGGGAGCTAAGGTTTCCTGGTTGCTGTAATGAACAATGTAATTTTTGTTTGTAATATGTTGATCAAGTTGACATAGAAATGGAGACCAATACACAATTCTGAATCACAACAGTCTTCATTGTGTTCATGCCGTGATGGAACAGGCGCGGCCTTTCATGTAATCCCTGATACAAGCCAATACAGTAACGTAATGTATTAAGATAAGGGGCAGGACTACCTAACTCTGCTCCAATTTCACACTCAATGCACATGAACGCTGGGCAATTCAAAGTATTTTATACATTTTTTTATCTGATAATGGGAACAATATGCTCAATCATTATGATAAACCCCTAAAAATATATTGAAAGAGTTTAAATATACTCTATAATGGAGTTTTATATCTAACTAAAATATTTCATAAAGTCAGAGAAAAGAGAAATTGTCCACAATTACCTCCCTTATAAGAAATTGCTCTGCATTTAAAAAAAAAAAAAAAAGATTCTAAAAATCATATTTATCTGTTAATTCATTTGTTCTTTTTTCTTTGGAGGTTATTATTCTAATAATCTTTAGTATTTCAAATTAGTTTTCATTTCATGAGATTTTATGAAACAAAGTCTAATTAAACCTTTTTTTTTTTTTTTTTTTTTTTAATTTTTGTGTGCCTCTTCTATAACAAGTAAAAGATACAAAATTCAAATTATTCATATAAAGATGTTTCCTGTAAATTTATGTCAGAAATTACTACAATAGTCAAAAGACTTAATTGCTACTTACAATTATTTAAATATTCCTCTTACCTTTACAATATCCACCTAATGATTAGACCTGGAATTGATTTATCGTAGAACATTCTACTGTGTCAATATACTATTTACCATTAATACTTAAGATTTGTCATTGCTGCAGGTGAGATTGTACAGTTATTTACCTGATCACATTTAAATGCTAGGATCACAAACACCAGGTACTATAAACTTCACCCAAAAATAGTGATAAAGATGGGAATACTGTCTCCGAAATACAAGTCTTAATTTCTTATCCTGCAGTCACTCTCCAGTTTGACACCATATATAATTCCAGGTACTCAGCCGTCATACATTTCATCATCAGCCTACAAGCAGGTTAGATCTTTGCTGTGGTATGTGGACATTACATCATTGATGTTCACAGAATTGATTTCAGTGTTTTTAATGGAACATATCATATGCTGTGCTTAAGAACACTGCTATCTATTAGTGCCAAAATATCAGACCAATGCAATTTGACTGTCTGTTATTCAAAAGATTTGAGTTTCTTCCGTGATTAGACTTCTAAAAACCTTAACAGGAAAGCACATACATGTTCATCATTTTACTGATGTAAACCAATATAAGTGCTATTTATGGACATTTTAGGAAGGAGCAGTATTTTTATTACTAACAGGGGCCGAGTTATTTGTCGCCTTTAAAAAACACTTTTAAAAAATGCTATTGCTTAACTTATGAATTTGAATAAAAAAGCTAAGGAATTATTTTCTTGGCCTGATCAACCAGAGCAGAGGTATCACAGAGATGGTTGGGTATTATGGGATGTTATCCTGTAGATAACAGCTGTGACCTAAGCCAGAGGATGTAAGCACCTCTAATCTGACAGTAAACCAGTGTCAAGTGCTACGGAAAACATCCCAAGTCATTATCTGGTCAAAGTACCCTTTATTGTGAGGCATTGGTACATTTTTGTATTTAAGGCTGTATGCTACCTTTGTTTAGTTTGTGTAACTCTTTTCCACTCAGGGTGGTCAAAACATTTCCATTTTCCTCATGCTCAACTGTAGACTGCCTACAAGCCTCTAAGTTCTTGTAAAGAATTATCTACCTAAGTTCTTATACTCGCTTATCTCCCCCAATTTGAAACTAGAATCAGACATATACTCGCTTATCTCCCCCAATTTGAAACTAGAATCAGACAAATCCTATCATTATTGCTAGAGACCAAGATCATGAAACTCAATTTTATTCATGATTTTAAGAGACAAGGACCAGTCTAGATCAACTTGAGATATCATCTGTATTCTAGACAAACTTCTCTATAAAGCCAATAACCCTTTACACCTCAAAATATTTCCTTAACAAGAGGCCCATGGGGCCTGTATCGCTCACCTGGTTGTATTTGACCAAATGTCAAAATAATGTTCATGTTCAATTCCTTTTGTTTGTTAACCTCAAACAATGCTATATATGGTTATAGCGGTGGGATCCAAACTGCTTTAAAGAAATAATGAAGTCTAGACTCTCTGAGTTTACAACATACATTTATAACTTTATGACTAGTAGTGATTTAAAGGAATTACCTCTATTTCCCATATGGGGCCCAACCCCTTTTGCCCCTCGGGGGTCAAAGTCACCATTTATGCAAAATCTGTTCCCCTTCCCCAAATGATGTTTTTAACCAAATTGGGTTCAAATCCTTTCATAACTTTATGACTATTAGCGATTTAAAGATATATCCTCTGTTTCCCCATTAGGCCTCGCCCCTTTGGTCCTTTGGGAGTCAGAGTCATCATTTATGCAAAATCTGTTCCCCTTCACATAAGAATGTTTCTGACCAAATTGGGTTCAAATCCATTCATAACTTTATGACTAGTAGCGATTTAAAGGAATTACCTCTATTTCCCATATGGGGCCATGCCCCCCTTTGGCCCCTTGGGGGTCAGAGTCACCATTTATGCAAAATCTGTTCCCCTTCCCCAAATGATGTTTTTAACCAAATTGGGTTCAAATCCTTTCATAACTTTATGACTATTAGCGATTTAAAGATATATCCTCTGTTTCCCCATTAGGCCTCGCCCCTTTGGTCCTTTGGGAGTCAGAGTCATCATTTATGCAAAATCTGTTCCCCTTCACATAAGAATGTTTCTGACCAAATTGGGTTCAAATCCATTCATAACTTTATGACTAGTAGCGATTTGAAGGAATTACCTCTATTTCCCCATTAGGCCCCGCACCTTTGGCCCTTTAGGGGTCAGAGTCACCATTTATGCAAAATCTGTTCCCCTTCCCCAAAGGATGTTTCTTACTAAATTGTGTTAAAATACATTCATAACTTTATGACAAGTAGCGATTTGAAGGAATTACCTCAATTTCGACTATTGGGCCCCGCCCCTCAGGCCCCTTGGGGGTCAGAGTCACCATTTACGCAAAATCTGTTCCCCTTCCCCCAAGAATGTTTCTGACCAAATTGGATTCAAATCCATTCATAACTTTATGACTAGTAGTGATTTAAAGGAATTACCTCAATTTCCCCTATTCGGCCCCGCCCCTCAGGCCCCTTGGGGGTCAGAGTCACCATTTATGCAAAATCTGTTCCCCTTCCCCCAAGAATGTTTCTGACCAAATTGGATTCAAATCCATTCATAACTTTATGACTAGTAGTGATTTAAAGGAATAACCTCAATTTCCCCTATTCGGCCCCGCCCCTCAGGCCCCTTGGGGGTCAGAGTCACCATTTATGCAAAATCTGTTCCCTTTCCCTGAAGGATGTTTCTGACCAAATTGGGTTCAAATCCATTCATAACTTTATGACTAGTAGTGATTTTAAGGAATTGCCTCAATTTTCCCTATTGGGCCCTGCCCCTCAGGCCCCTTGGGGGTCAGAGTAACCATTTATGCCAAATTTGTTCCCCTTCCCCCAAGAATGTTTCTGACCAAATTGGGTTCAAATCCATTCATAACTTTATGACTAGTAGCGATTTGAAGAAATTACCTCTATTTCCCCATTAGGCCCCGCCCCTTTGCCCCCTTGGGGGTCAGAGTCACCATTTATGCAAAATCTGTTCCCCTTCCCCAAAGGATGTTTCTGACCAAATTGGGTTCAAATCCATTCATAACTTTATGACTAGTAGCGATTTGAAGGAATTACCTCTATTTCCCCATTAGGCCCCGCCCCTTTGGCCCCTTGGGGGTCAGAGTCACCATTTATGCAAAATCTGTTCCCCTTCACATAAGAATGTTTCTGACCAATTTGGGTTTAAATCCATTCACAACTTTATGACTAGTAGCGATTTAAAGGAATTACCTCAATTTCCCCTATTCGGCCCCGCCCCTCAGGCCCCTTGGGGGTCAGAGTCACCATTTATGCAAAATCTGTTCCCCTTCCCCCAAGAATGTTTCTGACTAAATTGGGTTCAAATCCATTCATAACTTGATGACAAGTAGCGATTTTAAGGAATTGCCTCAATTTCCCCTATTGGGCCCCGCCCCTCAGGCCCCTTGGGGGTCAGAGTCACCATTTATGCAAAATCTGTTCCCTTTCCCTGAAGGATGTTTCTGACCAAATTGGGTTCAAATCCATTCATAACTTTATGACAAGTAGCGATTTTAAGGAATTGCCTCAATTTTCCCTATTGGGCCCTGCCCCTCAGGCCCCTTGGGGGTCAGAGTAACCATTTATGCCAAATTTGTTCCCCTTCCCCCAAGAATGTTTCTGACCAAATTGGGTTCAAATCCATTCATAACTTTATGACTAGTAGCGATTTGAAGAAATTACCTCTATTTCCCCATTAGGCCCCGCCCCTTTGGCCCCTTGGGGGTCAGAGTCACCATTTATGCAAAATCTGTTCCCCTTCCCCAAAGGATGTTTCTGACCAAATTGGGTTCAAATCCATTCATAACTTTATGACTAGTAGCGATTTGAAGGAATTACCTCTATTTCCCCATTAGGCCCCGCCCCTTCGGCCCCTTGGGGGTCAGAGTCACCATTTATGCAAAATCTGTTCCCCTTCACATAAGAATGTTTCTGACCAATTTGGGTTTAAATCCATTCATAACTTTATGACTAGTAGCGATTTAAAGGAATTACCTCAATTTCCCCTATTCGGCCCCGCCCCTCAGGCCCCTTGGGGTCAGAGTCACCATTTATGCAAAATCTGTTCCCCTTCCCCCAAGAATGTTTCTGACCAAATTGGGTTCAAATCCATTCATAACTTTATGACAAGTAGCGATTTTAAGGAATTGCCTCAATTTCCCCTATTGGGCCCCGCCCCTCAGGCCCCTTAGGGGTCAGAGTCACCATTTATGCAAAATCTGTTCCCCTTCCCCAAAGGATGTTTCTTACTAAATTGTGTTAAAATCCATTCATAACTTTATGACAAGTAGCGATTTGAAGGAATTACCTCAATTTCGACTATTGGGCCCCGCCCCTCAGGCCCCTTGGGGGTCAGAGTCACCATTTATGCAAAATCTGTTCCCCTTCCCCCAAGAATGTTTCTGACCAAATTGGATTCAAATCCATTCATAACTTTATGACTAGTAGTGATTTAAAGGAATTACCTCAATTTCCCCTATTCGGCCCCGCCCCTCAGGCCCCTTGGGGGTCAGAGTCACCATTTATGCAAAATCTGTTCCCCTTCCCCCAAGAATGTTTCTGACCAAATTGGATTCAAATCCATTCATAACTTTATGACTAGTAGTGATTTAAAGGAATAACCTCAATTTCCCCTATTCGGCCCCGCCCCTCAGGCCCCTTGGGGGTCAGAGTCACCATTTATGCAAAATCTGTTCCCTTTCCCTGAAGGATGTTTCTGACCAAATTGGGTTCAAATCCATTCATAACTTTATGACTAGTAGTGATTTTAAGGAATTGCCTCAATTTTCCCTATTGGGCCCTGCCCCTCAGGCCCCTTGGGGGTCAGAGTAACCATTTATGCCAAATTTGTTCCCCTTCCCCCAAGAATGTTTCTGACCAAATTGGGTTCAAATCCATTCATAACTTTATGACTAGTAGCGATTTGAAGAAATTACCTCTATTTCCCCATTAGGCCCCGCCCCTTTGCCCCCTTGGGGGTCAGAGTCACCATTTATGCCAAATTTGTTCCCCTTCCCCCAAGAATGTTTCTGACCAAATTGGGTTCAAATCCATTCATAACTTTATGACTAGTAGCAATTTGAAGAAATTACCTCTATTTCCCCATTAGGCCCCGCCCCTTTGGCCCCTTGGGGGTCAGAGTCACCATTTATGCAAAATCTGTTCCCCTTCCCCAAAGGATGTTTCTGACCAAATTGGGTTCAAATCCATTCATAACTTTATGACTAGTAGCGATTTGAAGGAATTACCTCTATTTCCCCATTAGGCCCCGCCCCTTTGGCCCCTTGGGGGTCAGAGTCACCATTTATGCAAAATCTGTTCCCCTTCACATAAGAATGTTTCTGACCAATTTGGGTTTAAATCCATTCATAACTTTATGACTAGTAGCGATTTAAAGGAATTACCTCAATTTCCCCTATTCGGCCCCGCCCCTCAGGCCCCTTGGGGTCAGAGTCACCATTTATGCAAAATCTGTTCCCCTTCCCCCAAGAATGTTTCTGACCAAATTGGGTTCAAATCCATTCATAACTTTATGACAAGTAGCGATTTTAAGGAATTGCCTCAATTTCCCCTATTGGGCCCCGCCCCTCAGGCCCCTTAGGGGTCAGAGTCACCATTTATGCAAAATCTGTTCCCCTTCCCCAAAGGATGTTTCTTACTAAATTGTGTTAAAATCCATTCATAACTTTATGACAAGTAGCGATTTGAAGGAATTACCTCAATTTCGACTATTGGGCCCCGCCCCTCAGGCCCCTTGGGGGTCAGAGTCACCATTTATGCAAAATCTGTTCCCCTTCCCCCAAGAATGTTTCTGACCAAATTGGATTCAAATCCATTCGTAACTGTATGACAAGTAGCGATTTAAAGAATTACCTCTATTTCCCCTATTGAGCCCCGGCCCTCTGGCCCCTTGGGGGTCAGAATAGTCATTTATGCAAAATCTGTTTCTCTTTCTCCAAGGATGTTTCTGACCAAATTGGGTTCAAATCCATTCATAACTTTATGACTAGTAGCGATTTAAAAGAATTATCTGTATTCCCCCTATTGAGCCCCGCCCCTTTGGCCCCTTGGGGGTCAGAATCGTCATTTATGCAAAATCTGTTCCCCTTCCCCCAAGGATGTTTCTGACCAAATTGGATTCAAATCCATTCATAACTGTATGACAAGTAGCGATTTAAAGAATTACCTCTATTTCCCCTATTGAGCCCCGGCCCTCTGGCCCCTTGGGGGTCAGAATAGTCATTTATGCAAAATCTGTTCCCCTTTCCCCAAGGATGTTTCTGACCAAATTGGGTTCAAATCCATTCATAACTTTATGACTAGTAGCGATTTAAAAGAATTATCTGTATTCCCCCTATTGCGCCCCGCCCCTTTGGCCCCCTGGGGGTCAGAATCATCATTTATGCAAAATCCGTTCCCCATCCCCAAAGGATGTTTCTGGCCAAATTTGGTTAAAATCCAATTCGCATTTTATGACTAGTAGCGATTTAGAGCAAATGTTGACGGACGACGGACGGACGACGGACGGACGACAGACGGACGACGGACGCCGCGCCATGGCATAAGCTCACCGGACCTTCGGTCCAGGTGAGCTAAAAATCAATCATTCACCAATCACACTATTCATGTAACATTCTAATACAAACAATAATAATAAATGATGAAATTTGGACAGTTAATACTATTCCTTTAATAAGCAACTATCCGAATTTTAACCTTCACCTAAACTGTTCTAGATGTTTCTGTATAATACATTGATTTATTTTAGACAGGTAACATTATTTCTTATGTACAAAATCACCCCTCCACACTTACCTCCATCTAAATCATCCTCAACATTTGAATCTTCATTTATTTTTTCATCAATGTCTATATTTTCTTCAATTGGATCACCATCTTGGATATTTTCTTCTACAATAAGAATATATAAATAAACTTTTGACCCCATGCTGTTTAATTATGACGCAATTAAATAAAACAAAACAACACAACAGCATATATTGTAATATATTTGAGTTAAGGTTTGAAGAAGTAGTTTATAGAATTTGAACCTTTATTTACTATAATTCAATTGTTATTTCCTAATTAATCTGGTCTAAATATGCATTAAATAAGATTATTTTAGAGCGATAGTTGATTCAAATTGATAGGTATTACTTCACAAGTAAAACACATGCCACTATATTTGTACTTATTCATCAGATGGAAATGGAACTTACTGTTTTCCTTTTCTTCTGTTTGACCTTCGACCTTATTCTCCCCAGAAGAACTCTCTTGTTTAGAGGTGTCTTCAGGCAGAGCCTCAAGGTCGTTTACCACTAACTGTTGTGTTGTCTTGTCCTTTTTGGTTTGTTCCTGGACTCTCTGTGACAAAGTGGTACTGTATCTTGGCAACTGTTGAGGGTCAAACCTAGAACAAAGAAACAGTTAAGGGGGTTAGTGACAATACTAAAATGAGGCATGCTGTTGTATTTTACACTGAAGGGAGGTTACTCTGGTTATAAAGCAGTTAAAGACTGTGTCTGAAAGCTTAATATAACTAAACCTAGAATGGAGTTAAGGGGTTTAGCACAAAATATGTAAATGAGTCTATCTTTGTGTTATACACCAAGGAGTGATTACTCTTGTTACATTAACCCTTAACATATCCCTAACAGAAAAAGTCTTTATATAACAGCTAGGAGCTAAACCTTAATGACAGGCTTGTCAAAGTTTTTATCAACAGTATGTTCATCAACTAAAGTATACACTAAGGCGAGACTGCTTCAGCTATTGGAGGGGAGACTACTCCAGCTATTGAAGGGGAGACTACTCCAGCTATTGAAGGGGAGACTACTCCAGCTATTGGAGGGGAGACTACTCCAGCTATTGGAGGGGAGACTACTCCAGCTATTGGAGGGGAGACTACTCCAGCTATTGAAGGGGAGACTACTCCAGCTATTGGAGGGGAGACTACTCCAGCTATTGGAGGGGAGACTACTCCAGCTATTGAAGGGGAGACTACACCAGCTATTGGAGGGGAGACTACTCCAGCTATTGTAGGGGAGACTACTCCAGCTATTGGAGGGGAGACTACTCCAGCTATTGGAGGGGAGACTACTCCAGCTATTGGAGGGGAGACTAATCCAGCTATAGAAGGGGAGACTACTCCAGCTATTGGAGGGGAGACTACTCCAGCTATTGGAGGGGAGACTACTACAGCTATTGGAGGGGAGACTACTCCAGCTATTGGAGGGGAGACTACTCCAGCTATTGGAGGGGAGACTACTCCAGCTATTGGAGGGGAGACTACTACAGCTATTGGAGGGGAGACTACTCCAGCTATTGGAGGGGAGACTACTCCAGCTATTGGAGGGGAGACTACTCCAGCTATTGGAGGGGAGACTACTCCAGCTATTGAAGGAGAGACTACTCCAGCTATTGAAGGAGAGACTACTCCAGCTATTGGAGGGGAGACTACTCCAGCTATTGAAGGAGATACTACTCCAGCTATTGGAGGGGAGACTACTCCAGCTATTCGTTGATGGGGAGACTACTCCAGCGTTTGGAAGGGAGACTACTCCATCTTAAGGGCATTTGTTGCTGTACTATGGAGATATCATTTACTTTTTAATTTAATCATTCGGGAACATAAATGATACGTATTTAGTGAATAACTGTTAATTCAGTTCACTGATTGGATTCAGCTCTTAACTTTGACTTGTCCTCACATGACCCCATCTGGATGTTAACCTATGACAGACATTAACGAACAAACTAAAATATATGTGAAGAATTATATTTACCAAGGTTTGACTACATTGTTGTAAACTATGGCATTTTCCCTCAGGTCATCCTGCAAAACAACAGACCAAATTAAGGTCAAAGGTCATAAACATGACACATATCAACATTCTTGAACAATATATCTTTAATTCTGACACAATATCAAAAACCATAAAACCTGAAGATAAAGAATTTGTCTACTTGTTGAAAAAATTAAATCATTATTCAGTGAAAACCATTTACCTTCCGCCAATCAATATAGCAAAATCTAAGGAAGAACTTTACTCAGTACATTTATATATAGGGATTTGCACAGGATTACAGGAACTATATAAACAGGGCCTTTTCAGATAAAATAGGAACTTTATGTACAGTTTGATTGGATTTCCTGAAAAAGACCATGGTCCATTTTATTTCCTCGACTAGAATAGGGACAACTTAAATGTGCAAATGCAATATCAAACTTGACTAAACCTAATAGTAAACAACACAGTAGAAAACATTGTATTTACCAGAAAGTCAAGCAATGCAATCCTCTCCAGGTAATTCTGGGGAAAATAATTTGTCAGTGGGATGGAACTGGAAGTAGAAAAACAAGAAATTATCATCATAGATCTATTCTTCTGTCAAATTCAATAATTTTAACACTTTTAAAATAAATTACAATGATCTTGAAGCTTGCTCTTTTTAACATGGGACCTTGAGACAGAAATCAGAATATTTCTGTTATAGTGAGAAATTAACAAACACAACACACAATGTCTATCAAATGCCTTCTAGGTTTCAACACTTAAGGCCCTTAGCTTCACTGACCAGTCCTAAAATGATGCCATAACTGTATCATGTCCATAACATCACTGACCAGTCCTAAAATGATGTCATAACTGTATCATGTCCCTGACATCACTGACCAGTCCTAAAATGATGTCATAACTGTATCATGTCCCTGACATCACTGACCAGTCCTAAAATGATGTCATAACTGTATCATGTCCCTGACATCACTGACCAGTCCTAAAATGATGTCATAACTGTATCATGTCCCTGACATCACTGACCAGTCCTAAAATGATGTCATAACTGTATCATGTCCCTGACATCACTGACCAGTCCTAAAATGAGGTCATAACTGTATCATGTCCCTAACATCACTGACCAGTCCTTATATGATGTCATAACTGTATCGTGTCCATAACATCACTGACCAGTCCTAAAATGATGCCATAACTGTATAATGTCCCTGACATCACTGACCAGTCCTAAAATGAGGTCATAACTGTATCATGTCCCTAACATCACTGACCAGTCCTTATATGATGTCATAACTGTATCATGTCCCTGACATCACTGACCAATACATCCTAATATGATGCCATAACTGTATCCTGTCCCTGACATCACTGACCAGTACGTCTTAAAATAGACAAAACAGTTGTATGATGTCCCTAGCATCACTGACGAGTCCTAGAAAGACAAAACAGTTGTATGATGTCCCTAACATCACTGATGAGTCCTAGAAGGACAAAACAGTTGTATGATGTCCCTAGCATCACTGACGAGCCCTAGAAAGACAACACTGCTGTATGATGTCCCTAGCATCACTGACGAGTCCTAGAAGGATGAAACAGCTGTATGATGTCCCCAATATCACTGACGAGTCCTAGAAGGATGAAACAGCTGTATAATGTCCCTAACATCACTGACGAGTCCTAGAAGGACAATACAGCTGTATGATGTCACTAACATTACTGACGAGTACTAGAAGGATGAAACAGTTGTATGATATTCCTAACATCACTGAAGAGTCATAGAAGGACAAAACAGCTGTATGATGTCCCTAACATCACTGACGAGTCCTAGAAGGACAATACAGCTGTATGATGTCACTAACATTACTGACGAGTCCTAGAGGGACAAAACAGTTGTATGATGTCCCTAACATCACCGATGAGTCCTAGAGGGACAAAACAGTTGTATGATGTCCCTAACATCACCGATGAGTCCTAGAAGGACAAAACAGCTGTATGATGTCCCCAATATCACTGACGAGTCCTAGAAGGACAAAACAGTTGTATGATGTCCCTAACATCACCGATGAGTCCTAGGATATTTTTGGCTCTACTGTATCTTACTCTCAATAAGCATTGACAGGTGCTAATAACTTGTTTTTCTTCTGTACAATCCTTTGAACACAAGAGGGTTTTATTACATCAAAATTGGTATTCTGTAAAACAAATAAAATTTCTAAGTCCAATCTGAAAGCAGTGGGTGTCTTACATCTTTCTATAAAGACTTAGGGATCTGATTATGTTGTACCTTAAATCCAGTCCTGGCCTAGATAACATTAATTGCGTAAGCTATACTGTGGAATGGTGAAATGCAATACCCTAGTCATTTAGTCTACATTCAAATGTATTAGGTCAAAGAACATTAATAATTGATACAAATTAATACCACTTCAATTGTTCCCACGACACTTCATTATTGTTTAAAACTTTTATGCATGAATAAGTTATAAAACTGATAAAAAAAATGTTATAAGTAAAAAAGATACAATTAATAAACTACAGAACGGATTTGATTTCATGTGTTTTGTTTATATGCTATATTTGTAGAGACATGAATGGTTAAAGACTGGATCTGTCAAAGATGTTTACGAAAGATCAGTTCCATTTGACAGTTTAAACCTCTGTTGCGTATGATTATGACATTGTTATGTGAAAATTGAAACTTTGCAGGATTGGATTGGTATCAGAGACTCCCACTAACATCCGCCATTAAACAGGTAAAATAATATGGTACACATGTTGTTTATCTGTGGACAATCCCTGATTTACACCATACAGTCTCACTGCAATATCTGTAAACAAGCAGTTTCACAGGTGACTTCCTGAAGTCATTGCTATTCTTCAATAAAAAAAGGCCCATAGTGTTTGTATCTGTCTCACCTGTATAATCTAGCAGTTAATGTAAAAAAAAAAATCCTTGTTTATAATGAGTCTCCTTCACCAAATAATGTTTCGGGCTAAATCAGATAAGTATCCTTAATCTGTCGAGAAGAAAAACTTGAAAGACTTTACTCTTATTTCTCCCATTGGGGCTGGCCCCCTCTACCCCCAGGGAGGCCAGACACTCTGTAATACACTGTAATACTCTGGACCAAATTGGGACAAAATCCCTTGATCCAAAGAGAGAGATAATTCCCCATTACTGCTATTTCTCCCTATATGATCCAATCTTTCAACTCTTAGGGGGAGCCAGACCTTATGTCACACCCAAGAATTCCAATTCAGATTATTCACATCAAAACAGTTCAAAATTATTATTCAGACATTCTTGAATAGTATTGTTATTAAGACAAGAGGCCCATGGGCCTTAGTACCAGTGAGTCACCTGATTTCTTATATGTATACTAAATGATGACTTTGGCTTTTAAACTAAGATTTAACATATTTGACCACTGTGACCTTGAAAGTACATCAAGGTCATTCAGTTGAATCAACTAGACCGAAACTGCAAAGGACCATAACTCTTTTGATTAGATTGATCCAAATGTGGAGTTTGTTCAAGATCTTATTAATACAAGAGATCCCAGAGCGATCTTGGCGCCCACCATTGAATGATCTTTATAGGTTCCATGTCAGATTGATCTTTTCTCTACTTTTCCCTTCCTCTAAGTCTTACTAATCTGTGTAAATTCAGAAACAGCCCTCTAGTACTTTTCAAACAAGGGGAACCTATATATAAAATTTAAGATTTCGCGATAATGGCTGTCTGTCGGCCATGTTGTTTTCAGATTGGTCCCAAAATGCAACACCAGGGACCAAGGGGAACCTACATATGAAATTTGAGAAAGATCCCTTCAGTACCTTCTGTAAAATAGCGATAACAAACTTCAATCGTCAAAATACAAGATGGCTGCCTGTCGGCCAGGTTGTTTTCCGGTTGGTCTCAAAATCCAATATGCATAACTAGGCACCGAGGGGAACCTACATATGAAATTTCAGACAGATCCCTTCATTAGTTTCTGAGAAATAGCGATAACAAACTTCAATTGTCAAAATCAAAGATGGCTGCCTGTCAGCCATGTTGTTTTCCGATTAGTCTCAAAATGCAATATGCATAAATAGGCACTGAGGGGAACATACATATGAAATTTGAGAAAGATCCCTTCATTACTTTCTGAGAGATAGCGATAACAAACTTCAATTGTCAAAATCCAAGATGGCTGCCAGTTGGCCATGTTGTTTTCCGATTAATCTCAAAATGCAATATGCATAACTAGGCACCAAGGGGAACCTACATATGAAATTTCAGAAAGATCCCTTCATTACTTTCTGAGAGATAGCGATAACAAACTTCAATTGTCAAAATCCAAGATGGCTGCCTGTCGGCCATGTTTTTTTCGATTGGTCTCAAAATGCAATATGCATAACTAGGCACCAAGAGGAACCAACATATGAATTTTAGAAAGATCCCTTCAGTGCTTTCTGAGAAATAGCGATAACAAACTTCAATTGTCAAAATCCAAGATGGCTGCCTGTCGGCCATGTTGTTTTCCGATTGGTCTCAAAATGCAATATGCATAACTAGGCACCAAGGGAAACCTATATATGAAATTTCAGAAAGATCCCTTCATTACTTTCTGAGAAATAGCGATAACAAACTTCAATTGTCAAAATCAAAGATGGCTGCCTGTCGGCCATGTTGTTTTCCGATTGGTCTCAAAATGCAATATGCATAACTGGGCACCAAGGGGAACCTACATATGAAATTTGAGAAAGATCCCTTCAGTGCTTTCTGAGAAATAGCGATAACAAACTTCAATTGTCAAAATCCAAGATGGCAGCCTGTCGGCCATGTTATTTTCTGACTGGTCCCAAAATAAAATATGCACAACTATGGATCAAGAGAAAACTGCATGTGAAATTTGAGAAAGATCCCTTCAGTACTTTCTGAGATCTAACGATGACAAACTTCAAATGTCAAAATCCAAGATGGCCACCTGTCAGCCATGTTCTTTTCCGATCGCTCCCAAAATGGAATGCACAACTAGGGACCAAGAAGAAGGTCCATGTGAAATTTTGTAATGATCCCTTCAGTACTTTCTGGGTAATAGTGATAACAAGAATTGTTTAAGGAGGGACGGACGGAGGGACAGACGGAGGGACGGACGGACCACGGATGCAAGGCGATTTGAATAGCCCACCAACTGATGATGGTAGGCTAATAAAACTGTAAAGGACCATAATTCTGTAAGTTACATTGCATCTGCCCATTGCTGAACATATATATATATTCAACCTTTTTATGGTATAAAACTATAAAACTACATACCAAATCTCATCAAAGGGCAATTACTCTGTAAGTTGAAATTATATTTGTCCCATTGTCAAACTTGTCAAAATTACAAAGGCCAATAACTGTAAGTTATAATAGTATTGGTCCTGTTGTCAAACTCTTCAGAGATCTTATAATAAGGCTGCATATCCATTTATATTTACTCAAGTTATTGCGTTAACAAAGACCAATTGGAACTGCAAAGGGCAATAACTCTGTAAGTTACAATTGAATTGGCAGAATTGTCAAACTCATCCAAGATCTTATTGGTATAAGACTGCATACTATGTTTCACGATAATCCATTCACATTTATATTAGCAAGCTCACAAAAAATCACCAGACAAAAGGCGATGGTAATAAGTCACTATAAGTATTATATTGACATATTCCATGAAGTAGAGATCACATGTCAACAATGTTCAATAGCTCCTAGTATAATCATAAATGGTTGTTTTGTTCGCTGGGATTTTATCATCCCAAGAACAGCCAGGGTCATTTTTAGGTTGAATCTCCATGTAGTAGTTGGTGACTACCTCACTGAACTATGTACAGGATGCCCATCGCAAGTCATCCAGAGCGATTAGGGTAAGAGTAACTAACTAACCATATTATTCTAATGACAATAGCAAAATTATTTGAATTAAAAAAAAAAAAAAAATGTTTCACAATTTGTATTAAAACTGTGTGATGTATCTTACCTATGTGCCTTTTCGGAAAACAAAGATCAATGTTGAACTGGATGGTATTTCCCAAAACTATGTTATAATCCAAATCGTAACTGTCACTTATACACAGCGTTTTATATCCAATATGATTTATCAAATTCTGAGATGCAATACTTCAAAGTAAGATTTTTTCTCAACACAAACACATCCAATTCCTCCAAATGTTTTGTTTTAACTGTCAGATTAACTCAAACAATCCCCGGACAATCCGACAATCCGGATGTTGAAATCTTGAATCAATGTATTCTAAATCAAACATCCCATGACGACAAACAGAATTTGTCAACAATACTGTTTACATACTTGTAATAAAAACAATTGACAAATCCATTGTTTTATCAGTCAAATATGACACAAATCCTTTTAAAACCAATTTGATATCCATTGGAATACCTCAAGTTTTCACAACACTGAAAACATCATCACAGACAATTTATCCATTGTTTTTACTGTCATAACCCTGGAACAGATTTTCAAAAAATCTGTCTCGGTAATATGACAAAATCGCTGTGACAGGTCAAGGTACTTATGTGTGCTTGTCAATCAAATCTTCTTTGATAGAGTTATATGGTAAAATGAATCCTGCCAATGAACCACGCCAATACCATCATGTTCACAATTAAAAAAACAACACTGATCTGCAGGACATTCCACAGAAATATCAAATTTAATTTAATTGTGAGTAACGGTGTGCATTACCAAGTACAGCCACACGCTAGCACCTGGTATAGGGTGACCCTTGACCTCGGCTCTATTGTGGTCAAGTCAATCTGTTTGTGATTAAATCACCTCCAATATCCCTCTAAACCTGATTACAATCTGACTATCATGTAAAGCATAGTCAGCTTAATACAAAGATAAAACTAACCTGATATTAAATTTTAAAATTGAAAATATTCATACTTTTTTTAATTATTTGTGGCCACAATGAGTAATTTTTAATTAGATTGTATATTTACCAACATCATTTTGTTGAAATTTGCAAAAAATTGAAAACACATCCTCAGGAGTCTTAAAATAATTTCATCAAGCTGACAAAATTGAAATGATCAAATCCATTTGATAATCGGCTGTTTGGACAGCGTGTGATCAGTAATCTGAAGTCATTATATTAATATTTATGATCAACTTTAATTCTAAATATTTTTTTATTGATACATGTCAGTACAACAAACACACCTAGAGCTGGGATAACTTTTCAAGAATTACACAAGACAAATCTGTCACATCCAGCATTCCAGCAACAAACAAATGGGAGTATTTAAAATCTTAGTCTGGTCCTTTATTTTTCTATATGAAGATTATAACAATTAAATCTATTTACTTAATTGCAGACATGATGGCTAGGACAGACTTCAGTAAATTTTTACCGATCAATAACCAACATATCGAAAGATGTTTATTTTTCCATTCCTGTCAAGAAGCAAATATCCTACAATTTTGATAATCAATTCTGCTTTTCTTTGAGAAGTAAATAACCTATGATTAAGATTTTTTTTAATGTAGTGTTAATGTCTTTTGACTTTGTTTTCTGACTATTTCTTTGAGAAGAAAATGTCCTTGAATTTTGATAATCAATTCTGATTTTCTTTGAGAAGTAAATAACCTATGATTAAGATTTTTTTCATTGTAGTGTTAATGTCTTTTGACTTTGTTTTCTGACTACTGTATACCTGGTATTTTTCGCCCCAGGTTATTTTCGCCCTTGAGCAACACAAAAGATATTCGCCCCGTTTTAATTTTGCCCTAAACTACTTTTTAAGAAATGTCTTTTCCTCGTTTACAATCGGTAAAGTCCGTTCGGAATTCTCGATACAATTACACTCGGAACACTCGGGACTTATCCAATTCACCCATTTTCTTTTCTTTACATATCCCGCTGAGGTGTGAAATGTAATCAGGTGTGAAATAAACAACGTTTACCTGTGTTCAGATTTACTTTTAGCCTACCCAGTATATTGATTCAAATAGTATCATGTATGCATGGTTGATTTTAAGCAAACACGATGAGTAGCAAGTTCACCGGTCCGTGACTAATTACTGACCAGTGTTTTCTCTTGTTCATTTGTCATCGATGGAAGCCACAGGCGACGATGAACTCATAAAATCAGTCTTCACAATGGCAAGAATTTGATGCTATTTTGTGTGCATCATTTTAAAAAATGACTGGATTTTAAAAGTTACTTAGTATTTATATTTTTTTAAATCAAATATACTAAACCTATTACACTGTCTTAGCCCATATTCTCGACATGCATAGATTGGAATAAAACAATAAATTATTTTATAAATTTAGTGTTAATATATAACACGTGTTGCTTGTAATTGTATAGAACAAAACACACTTGAAAAGTACGAGGGTATGTTTTGGATCCGACTACAATTAGCCTATGTACGATAACTTGTAAATCCTACAATTGAGATTGAAATTTTTGAAATCTTAAATTCGCCCTATCATCAAAGGGCGAAAATGGTGAAAATTAAACGGGGGCGAAAATTACCAGATATACAGTATTTCTTGAAGAAGTAAATAACCTATGATTAAGATTTTTTTCATTGTAGTGTTATCATCTTTTGACTTTGTTTTCTAACTATTTCTTTGAGAAGAAAATGTCCTTGAATTTTGATCACTTTAAATTTTTCTTTCAGCAGCATAGTTATTCAAAAACTTTGAAAGGTTTGAAGTAATATTTTTTTCTAACTTTTTTTTTATGCTCTCTTTCAGAAATAAAATAAACAGAACTAAAATCAGTAGCTATACCTAAAACATAATTTATATTTAATTTGATACTTTATAAATTAAGTAGCTTATTAGCCTCTATGCCATCATTCAACAATACTATACTGCCCTCAAAAGAAGACATTACTTTTTTTGTACACCTCACTTACTTACATTTGCTTTACTAATATCATATTCAACAAGGTGGGCCTGTCAGCGTCAGCCATTTCCATTGTCTACATCAATCCTAACCATAGCAATGACGTCACAATATATCCAGATTCAAACTCACACCAAATTTGATAGTGTCCCGAGGTCGAGAAAGTACCATTGCCTCATAGTATCCATTTATTTAGCCAATGGGAGATCAGTATTCTGTCATGTGATGTACTGATATTATATAGTCAACTTACCACACATGGTTCTGGAAGCCAAACAAGAGGTCACCTCTGACATTAGCGAAACATAGGCCGTACAGCGGTTCACCAAATATCATTTCTCTGATCAACTGGTTGTGGCGGTTCCAAATCTATGACAGAAATAGGAGTTTTATTTATATCAAAGATGAGATCAACTTGGTTTAAAATAAATCTGAATTTTTCTACAGGAAAATTTAATAAGTTAACATTATAACATACTTACAGGAAACAATTGAAAGAAGATTTTTTGGTGGGAAATTCTCAAAGTTGTTATATATATAGAGGACTATGTACAAATGTATAAGTATTATAGTATTTATATGGAATTTCTCTAAACCTGCATGTGTGTCATCATGGAAACTATCCCCTATCAAAAACGTCCTAATAATTCTCATGTAGGTATAAAACCTACCCCCAAGGCTTAAAACTCACCCAGACTAAAACTCTTCTCTTTCAATCATTTCTTCACAAAAACTTGAAGATATATTTAGCTGTATAGGAACACAGGAGGATTATAAATTGTGCATCCCATCTAGCAAAATCTGAACCCCAGGGCTGAACTTATCAAAATCACATTTCAAATTTTTAACCTATCCGGACACAAAATTGGTTCAGTTTTTTGAGGTATCAGTATTGGAAGGTTTTTATCACTACAATAAACAAAGATGAATTCCATACATCACGTTTGGTATCAAGAAGAGATCTCTTTTGAGAAGGATCGGTTTGGGAAGATGTTTTGTACTAAAAGAAATAATTGTGTTTGGTGAAGCATTAAGCATTATTCCTACCTTGATGTAGCCATCTTCTGAACAGGAAGCAAAGAGTCCCAACAGAGGACATTTGTCCAGGGCTGTGATCTGAAGCCGGAGGAAAATGTCATTACAAACAAGCACATTCTAATTGAAATGGGTACCTTTACATATGTCCTCAAACTAACTCACACAGTCAGAGAATAAAATATGGTGGCCATCTTATTGAAATGTGAGCTCACAATGACAAACTGAGAAAGATCCAAGAATCCGTCTGGATAAGGACAAAAGATAATAGAGAAACAGAGATGAGGACGAAAGGTAAGTTGAGGAACAGAGATGAGGACGAGAGGTAAGTTGAGGAACAGAGATGAGGACGAGAGGTGAATTGAGGAACAGAGATGAGAACGGGAGGTAAGTTGAGGAACAGAGATGAGGATGAGAGGTAAATTGAGAAACAGAGATGAGGACGGGAGGTAAGTTGAGAGACAGAGATGAGGACGGGAGGTAAGTTGAGAAACAGAGATGAGGACGGGAGGTAAATTGAGGAACAGAGATGGGGACGAGAGGTAAATTGAGGAACAGAGATGAGGAGGGGAGGTGAATTAAGGAACAGAGATGGGGACGAGAGGTAAATTGAGGAACAGAGATGGGGAGGGGAGGTAAGTTGAGGAACAGAGATGAGGACGGGAGGTAAATTGAGGAACAGAGATGGGGACGAGAGGTAAATTGAGGAACAGAGATGAGGACGGGAGGTAAGTTGAGGAACAGAGATGAAAACGGGAGGTAAATTGAGGAACAGAGATGAGGACGAGAGGTAAACTGAGGAACAGAGATGAGGACGAGAGGTAAATTGAGGAACAGAGTTGAGGATGGGAGGTGAATTGAGGAACAGAGTTGAGGATGGGAGGTGAATTGAGGAACAGAGTTGAGGATGGGAGGTAAGTTGAGGAACAGAGATGAGGATGGGAGGTAAATTGAGGAACAGAGATGGGGAGGGGAGGTAAGTTGAGGAACAGAGATGAGGATGGGAGGTAAGTTGAGGAACAGAGATGAGGACGGGAGGTGAATTGAGGAACAGAGGTGAGGAGGGGCGGTAAATTGAGGAACAGAGATGAGGACGGGAGGTAAGTTGAGGAACAGAGATGAGGAGGGGAGGTAAATTGAGGAACAGAGATGAGGATGGGAGGTGAATTGAGGAACAGAGTTGAGGATGGGAGGTAAGTTGAGGAACAGAGATGAGGATGGGAGGTAAATTGAGGAACAGAGATGAGGAGGGGAGGTAAGTTGAGGAACAGAGATGAGGATGGGAGGTAAGTTGAGGAACAGAGATGAGGAGGGGAGGTAAGTTGAGGAACAGAGATGAGGAGGGGAGGTAAGTTGAGGAACAGAGATGGGGATGGGAGGTGAATTGAGGAACAGAGATGAGGATGGGAGGTGAATTGAGAAACAGAGATGAGGACGAGAGGTGAATTGAGAAACAGAGATGAGGACGAGAGGTGAATTGAGGAACAGAGATGGGGATGGGAGGTGAATTGAGGAACAGAGATGATGAGGGGTGGTAATTTGAGGAACAGAGATGAGGACGGGAGGTGAATTGAGGAACAGAGATGATGAGGGGTGGTAATTTGAGGAACAGAGATGAGGACGGGAGGTGAATTGAGGAACAGAGATGAGGAGGGGCGGTAAATTGAGGAACAGAGATGAGGACGGGAGGTAAGTTGAGGAACAGAGATGAGGAGGGGAGGTAAATTGAGGAACAGAGATGAGGATGGGAGGTGAATTGAGGAACAGAGTTGAGGATGGGAGGTAAGTTGAGGAACAGAGATGAGGATGGGAGGTAAATTGAGGAACAGAGATGAGGATGGGAGGTAAGTTGAGGAACAGAGATGAGGATGGGAGGTAAATTGAGGAACAGAGTTGAGGATGGGAGGTAAGTTGAGGAACAGAGATGAGGATGGGAGGTAAGTTGAGGAACAGAGATGAGGATGGGAGGTGAATTGAGGAACAGAGATGAGGATGGGAGGTAAGTTGAAGAACAGAGATGAGGAGGGGAGGTAAATTGAGAAACAGATGAGGAGGGGAGGTGAATTGAGGAACAGAGTTGAGGATGGGAGGTGAATTGAGGAACAGAGTTGAGGATGGGAGGTAAATTGAGGAACAGAGTTGAGGACTGGAGGTAAGTTGAGGAACAGAGATGAGGACGAGAAGTGAATTGAGGAACAGAGGTGAGAACAGAAGGTAAATTGAGGAACAGAGATGAGGACGGGAGGAAAGTTGAGGAACAGAGTTGAGGACGGGAGGTGAATTGAGGAACAGAGTTGAGGATGGGAGGTGAATTGAGGAACAGAGATGAGGACGGGAGGTGAATTGAGGAACAGAGTTGAGAACGGGAGGTAAATTGAGGAACAGAGTTGAGAACGGGAGGTGAATTGAGGAACAGAGATGAGGACAGGAGGTAAATTGAGGAACAGAGATGAGGAGGGGAGGTGAATTGAGGAACAGAGATGGGGAGGGGAGGTAAATTGAGGAACAGAGATGAGGCGGGAGGTGAATTGAGGAACAGAGATGAGGAGGGGAGGTGAATTGAGGAACAGAGTTGAGGATGGGAGGTGAATTGAGGAACAGAGTTGAGGATGGGAGGTGAATTGAGGAACAGAGATGAGGATGGGAGGTGAATTGAGGAACAGAGGTGAAGGCACCAGAGGAGTTATGACTCCATTTTAACTTCCAATAGGTTGTAGAATGGTCCTTTTATTTGTTCTATATCAATTTGACAATTAAAGGAAATAAAATGTTTTTGAAAGCTCGCAAACACTATTTTGAATCACTGTTTGTGTTTAAGAAAAACATCTCTCCAAATACTGGAATATTGATTGATCAAATTGATAAATCTCATTCTGTATATGTAGTTTTTATAACATGTAACTTCAGCAACAGATCAGTATTATTCTTTAAGGTTATAACTACAAGCCTTTTTATCATGGTCCTCATCCTCAGCATGTTCCAGCTGTGTGTACTCAGGAGTCTCACTGCCTTCCACGCGATACATCAGTAGCTTTCTGTAACAGCATAAAAAACTAGGATATCTTTACTGTCTCTATCCACAAATAAGTCCCAGTCCACAAATAAGCTCCAGTCCACAAATAAGCCCCACACCACCAATAAGCCCCACTGCACAAGTAAGTCCCAGTTCACAAGTAAGTCCCACTGCACAAATAAGTCCCATTCCACAAATAAGTCCCATTCCACAAATAAGTCCCTGTTCACAAATAAGTCCTGTCCACAAATAAGTCCCTGTTCACAAATAAGTCCCTGTTCACAAATAAGTCCTGTCCACAAATAAGTCCCTGTTCACAAATAAGTCACTGTCCACAAATAAGTCCCATTCCACAAATAAGTCCCTGTTCACAAATAAGTCCCTGTCCACAAATAAGTCCCTGTCCACAAATAAGTCCTGTCCACAAATAAGTCCCTGTCCACAAATAAGTCACTGTCCACAAATAAGTCCCTGTCCACAAATAAGTCCTGTCCACAAATAAGTCCCTGTTCACAAATAAGTCCCATTCCACAAATAAGTCCCTGTTCACAAATAAGTCACTGTCCACAAATAAGTCCCATTCCACAAATAAGTCCCTGTTCACAAATAAGTCCCATTCCACAAATAAGTCCCTGTTCACAAATAAGTCACTGTCCACAAATAAGTCCCATTCCACAAATAAGTCCCTGTTCACAAATAAGCCACTGTCCACAAATAAGTCACTGTCCACAAATAAGTCCCTTTTCACAAATAAGTCACTGTCCACAAATAAGTCCCACTCCACAAATAAGTCCCAGTCCACAAATAAGTCCCAGTCCACAAGTAAGTCTCATTCCACAATTAGGCCCACTCCACAAGTAAGTCTCATTCCACAAATAGGCCCACTGCACAAGTTAGTCCCAGTCTACAAATAAGTCCCACTCCACAAATAAGTTCCATTCCACAAATAAGTCTCATTCCACAAATAGGCCCACTCCACAAGTAAGTCTCATTCCACAAATAAGCCCCACTCCACAAATAGGCCCACTGCACAAGTTAGTCCCAGTCTACAAATAAGTCCCACTCCACAAATAAGTTCCATTCCACAAATAAGTCTCATTCCACAAATAGGCCCACTGCACAAATAAGCCCCACTCCACAAATAAGCTCCACTGCACAAGTTAGTCCCAGTCTACAAATAAGCCCCACTCCACAAATAAGCTCCACTGCACAAGTTAGTCCCAGTCTACAAATAAGTCCCACTCCACAAATAAGTTCCATTCCACAAATAAGCCTCACTCCACAAATAAGCCTCACTCCACAAATAAGTCCCAATCCACAAATAAGCCATATCATCACTTTTGAAAACCTACATACAGTATTTTGAAGAACCTTATACCCATTTTTTGACATGACGAAACAGGACGGGTGGGCACGAGCAACAATTTCAAGTTGTTTGTAGCAGAGCATGAATAAAACCCAGTTCTACTGTACTGTAACACTCACCCTTGGTATTTACTTGAGGTGATTGCTACACTCAGAGTGTTTTCGTACATGCTGATGTGGTCGGGAATGTTACCACATGGAATCTAAAAAAAAGATTACAATAAAATTTTAAACTTTAATCTCATATACGGTGCAAACGATCTGTGATATTGGTGTGAAAAATATGAGTCTAGTTTTCAGGGAAAAACTCTCATATTGAACAAATTATTTAAAAAATATCTGACAATGCTTTGTCTTCTCTGTCATATAGTAATTGTAATTAAGAAAATTTTAGCGATTGTTTTCCGCAGATTATCATACCAATGATAATAACCAACTGATTTTGTACAGATAAAATCACATTTCCCGCAAAATATTCAAGGTAAAAAGAAGCTTCATACAATTTTTCAGTACACATTATAAAGGTATATCAATTAAACCACGTTTCTGTTACTATGGTAGGTCCTATGTGCGAAGTTAACACTATTTCATAAGTCATATTGTGTAGTAATTATACCGACTGTATTACAGTGTAACATGAAATGTTGGTGTGTATTTTCTGTTCGTGGTTTGGAGCTTTGAAATTATTTCATTTGTACAAATGTTCATGGTCAGCCCAAACAACAATAATAAAACAATAATACGTACAACAATATTTGTTGTATTCATATTCGTAGTTCCATAGAAAACACAAAAACACCAAAAATTTTATACACCAACATATTATACAGAATGGTTAAATCTTACCCAATTTCAAAATTAAATAATAACTAATTACCTGTACTAATTAGCAGAATTACCTGGAGTATGGGTTCTAGTGAAATGTAATCGGTCCTTCTATGGAGTGACACCTTGATTCTCCACAGCTTCACGAAGTTATCATTGCCACCTGTAACAAGAGTTTTACTGGTCTCTGACAACTGGTATCCTGTAGGGTCTATCTCTGTGATACTCTCCATACACGTAACCATACCTTTGTGTATCTGGATACTTCTCACCATCTCACAACGTTTCGCATCCAGTAGAGATAGCTGTAAAATTAGAGGTCACGAAAATGTTATGCTAATTTAGAAAAAATATTTAGGTAAAACTTTTGGTGCATTTTTTTCTGCACTGTTCGGGAATAAAGGATATTCGGAAAAATAATGAAATATATCAATTCATACACCTATCATATCTGAGGGGTCATGTGATGCACATCAGAGGAGTTTGGATTGAAAATGATCGAAAGGCACAGCAAATAAAGGGCCATAACTCTGTATATAGTTGAGTGTGATATCTGTCAATTCTCAACAACACTTAATAATTACAAATAATCCACTGAGGGATCTTGGCACCCACCATTGAATGATATTATTAATTGGTTCTATGTAATTTTCTCTACTGTTTTTATCTTGTCTTCCTCTGTATCATTTTGAATTTGAGCAATTTTACAACTAGGGACGAAAGGTTGATTGCACATGAAATTTGAAATGATCCCTAAATGAACATTCTCAAGAAATCGTTATAACGGTTTAAATTCAAAAAGTCCGACTGCTGGCCATATTGTGTTCCAATCAGTCTCAAAGTTGAACATGCAAAGCTTTATAATATGGACCAAGTGAGGCATATATATGAAATTTTAGATCCTTCTGGTACTTCTCAAGAAATAGTGATAACAAGGACTACTTATGGATGGAGTGACAATGGACTACAAGCATCATGAAGGCGATTTGATCATGCAATGATGGTGTACTGTAAATGTTCTTCTTTTAGCAGTAATCTTATTTTACCGCTTTTTGCACTGGAAGTCTTCCACTAAATTATGATTGCGTTTATTTTACTTTCTATACACTGGTTTTTATATAAAATCGTTTTGGCACCCCAATTCAACAAGTGTGCTAATCTGTTTAAATTCGAAAATGCGCTAACATATAATTAAGTGTGCCAAACAAAGTAAGTTTACAGTGTATTGGATTATTTACTTGACCGCTGTACTGACCTGACCGTTCTCCTGACCTCCAAATATCACGATATCTGTAAGTGTCTCACCATTCTCGCCTGTATAACTCTGAAATAATAAAAACACACAAATACAGCTTTTAAACAAGAGAAATTACCATTTACCACAATGACAAATGAATTCTCATTTAACACGGTGTATTGCCTAGCTTACTGACCAGCTCCTTCCAATTCCAATTTGGTCAAAGTTATGCTAGCTGCTCCCCTACTGGCTAATCCAATAATGCAGTTGATACTCGTTAATTGGAAATTTCTCAAAGTGTTTGTAAATCTTCGGTTTGACATATTTTTGTAATGTAACAGATCTTACACTTTACAGATATAGTTACTGGTCATTTACAAGCGATTAAGAAGATTTGAATATGCTTTGCTTTGTTCAGTATTAAAAAAAATTGATAACAAAGACTAAGACATGCAATAAATGTACTCAAGATGTACATAAATTTTCAACAAAGGGTGCTCAATTTAGAAAACTGATTAATCAATTGATCAATTTCAAGTTTTCGATTATTGATTCTGAAAGTGAAACTAATTCCCATCATTATTGACAACTATTCGATTGATTCACTAAAGGTATATGCTGGGTTCAAATGGAAACACTTCAGAAAATATTGAATTTGGAATAACACAAATCAACCAGGACATTTTGGTTTACTTGTCAAAAGAAAATATTGAAATGGGGGGAAAATATATCAACCTAAAAAGTTTGGTTTTGCCATACAGTAACTTTTACTTATTGAATAGAGAAGATTAGACAAAAGCTTTATAAGGATAGTTCAGATTCTAACTCAGGCCTAACCATTACCCTACATACAACTCACCAGTTCAACTTGTAAAATCTCGGTAATCCTCTCATCAGCAAACCCAGACTGCCAAACCTCTACCGCCTTACAGGGGTTGGTACGACAATTAAACACAATCACTGAAATAATGCAGGGCAGTACTAATTAGGACATTGTAATTACTCATACAATTGTTCCTTGATTGTCCAATTTCAATTTCAGTTATTATACATGGCATTCAAAATTCGTGAATTTTAAATGCTGGATTGTATCATACAACAGGGAATAATGTCATATAATAACAAAACTGTAATTCTCAAAATTCTCAATTCTCAAAATCAATAAAACAAGGGGAAAATATAAGCAAACAAGAGGCCAAGAGGGCCAGCATCACCCATCTGGATATTTCAGTAATCCCTAGGGGTTTAAAGAATTTACCACTATTTGCCCTATTGGGAACTGCCCCTCAGGTCCCTGGGGAGCCAGAGCCACCATTTATACAAAATTAATTCCCATTAACCCAAGGATGCTTCAGACTAGTTTATAAGGACCAAATCCTTTCATTCCTACAGAAGTATTTTAAAGAATTGGTTCTCTTTACCCAAGGATGCATCAAACCAAATATGGAGTAAATACTTTCATTCCAATTCCAAAGATGGATTTTAAAGAATTTGCTATATTTCCCTTTTATTGAGCCCCAGCCTCTAAGGACCCTGCGGACCCAGACCCACAATTTGTACAAAATTGAACTCCCTTCCCCAAAGGATGCTTCAGACCAAATTTGATTAAAACACGCTCAGTCCTTAATGACTAGTAGCAATTTTAGGAAAAGTTGACAGATGGACAATGGAAAGATGGCAGGCAATGAATGCTGCACCATACCATAAGCTAAATATATCTTCATGGGAACCCTTGATAAGGTACAAAGAGAATAAGACCAGGTGTTCCTGAAGAGTAAGCGCCTTCTGCTTCATCGACGACACCCGTCATATAAATCTAGGTCACGACGACACCCGTCATACAAATCTTGGTCAAATCGACGACACCCGCCATACAAGTCTTGGTCAAATGCAGGTAAAGTCAAATAGTATTGAACAGATCTGACTTAAACTTAATATATTTTTCAGTAGAATCAGATTTTTGTTTGTTTGTTTGATGGAAAAAATGGTCGCCTTGTGAACAGCAAGGGTCAGTTTGAGGCAGTGTCTCCGTGAAGTAATTGAATGGTGACTACATCACTAACAACATTGGTCCATCGCATACCATCAAGAGCAATTAGGGTAAATTAAGTGTCTTGCCCAAGGACATAACAATGACAGCACAAACCTGCCCATTTCTCAGCTTCCAGAGAAAAAAAAACGACATGCACCTCAGGTCTCCACCTCAGGCTACGTGGCCGGCACTCTAACTTACACAGCTATCATGCCCCTGTAGTTATAGTACGAGATGATTGGAGACAAGAATTTGAATGTCAAACAGTAACCAGTTTATAGAAATCACGAGTCGTTTCTACAACATAAACTAAAACTTTAAATCAAATCTTTAACTTACCTTCTCCATTTTCTAAAACAGTATGCAGTCTATCCTTTTCTCTGTTATATGCAAAAGATGTCAGAATCTGGGGAGACAATTCAACATATAAGCATAACTTTATAGATAGAAAGTAAACAAAATAATCTTTCACATTGTATTATTCCATAATTTATCCCATAACCAAGACATGTGTAATAATACTATCATGACATCATAAATGATCTATGACTAACAAAACAGATATTAAGTGGCATGATTGTCTCTGTTGAGAAAAACACTTGCATACTTTTGGAGCCGAAAAATTGCCTGTCTTAATTGAAATTAATCTAGAGATTTTCCTTATAGTCTCATCAATATGAATTATGTGAGGAACAGAATCTTACACTTGTGACTATCATGTGGGATCTATTAAACTCGTAAAATTTATAAGATATATACCCCTCACTTACAGGCCAGTAGCATGGATTAATGTTTCTAAATGCCTCTATTAATATTTTGTAATAGATTTGAATTTCCTGTCGTAGTTGTACTCAATGAATATTAATGATATTATTATCATTTATATATTATAAAGTAAAAAATATATTCAAATAGAATAATGTTTTACACTAAGAAAAAATATTGGAGATGTAGGTTAAATTAGAAAGCTAGGAGGTCATGGTCACTTACTTGGAAGGACGGCATAGGGTAAATCAAGGTCAAGGCCACACCAGTGAGTGGCGAGAATAGGCGCACAGAGCCATCCTGTCAAACAAGTCAAATTAACAACGTCAAAGTTAAACAGTTAAATTTGTTGGTCACACAGAAATGTATATAAAATCCAAAGCTGGATTTGATTCAATTCTATATATTTTTACACTTTTGATCTTAAAATAATAAAAAATTTCATTTCTGAATTTAGATAACAAAACTACACAATCTCATTGTTTTTGCATGCAGATCTTAATTAAAATAAAAATTTTATATCAAGGTTTTTAGACAAATTTAGACAAGCTGATAGAAATTTAAATTGAAACATATAAATCAAGAAGCTATATGATACACAAAGTAGTAGTTGTATACCTACCTCAGTAGAAGCTATGATACGATTGGCCATTCCGTTACGACGTTTCCCAGGAGAGAGACAAAGTTTCCGCACTGTAGACTCCACTGGTGCAAACAGGTTGTAAAACTGAAATCAAGTATTAACACATTATCTGGGTTTGAAATTTTTTTTTTTAAAAAGAACGAAGTCTTTAAATTAATTGGTACTTCAGTTAATTTTTGTTTCGGATACTGTAGATATAACTGAACCTCTTTGTGGACATGTAATTTTATCATATAACTGGCCCTTTCTTCCATGTTGTACAGCTACATCATAAATACGGTAAAACACGAGTAATAACATCATTGTGACATCATAAATAATTGATGACGTCACAATAAATATATGATGCATCATGGTGTTTCTGCAGAGAAATACAAACCATAGTCAAAATCTATCAGTCTTATAATTAGAAATTAATTTTGAAAGTTTTCATTTATATTCTTATGACATTGCAATGAACAGAATCAAACACTCATGACTATGTGATACAGAATTTATGAAACCTGTTCAATATAATTTGATACGCCACACACCTGATATAGAGTGGCATATCTAATTATTTGAAACTTGGTAATTGTTCAATAAATTCCACGACGAAGTCACTCATGTTACTGAGTTGCCATGGTTATACAGATGTTGATATATATATATATATATATGTTTTTTTATAACACCAGATATTTAGCTGGAGCTGAAATAACTGAAATTTTGAATATGAACAGAAGCTCAGATATGTAATATTCTACTGACTTTGCCTATCCAAGAAGTTTATTTAAAATTACAAATGTTAGAAGGGACACAGCCCGGTGTAATTATGACCATACCTGGTTTAAACCAAACACCTTGATTTCTTTCTCTGTCTGGCAAAAGAACTGTTCATCTGACAGGAGCTTTAGGCTGTAGATTTTCTCTGCTACGTCAAAACGCATCAACTGTACAAAAAATAAGGTAGATTCAGATGCAATAATAAGTAACAATTTGGAGTTCATATTACAATATAATAATATGGCCATCTCAGAGCAGTGGTCGAGCCTAAGGTATCATCCATCTACTCTACAACTCTCTGGGGAGCATGCAGTCGGAGCTGCCATTTCGGAGCTAACATCTTACATAAAACATTTACAGCAATACTCCATCACAAAAAAAAATTACTCATTTACAGCTGAGTCGACAGAAACACAACAGTGTAAAGTATATTGTTCAAGGACACCAACTAACGACCCTTAAATTACACAGCCGTATGTCTTACCAATAGACCATTGTGCATCGTATGTACAAAGCATTTGAAAATTAAAATTAAAACCTTAAAATGAAAAAAAAACATTGTTTATTTAAACATTTTATACCTGTGGATTGTTTCTTTTAACTAAAATATATACTTGCCCTAAAGGAATTCCTAACTACAAACAGGATTATCTATTTGTAAAAATCTGGTAATTTGTTTTAATGAAATTTTAATTTTTAATCTATGTTCTTGTATTAAGCATAAAAAAAGAGGGTGACAAACATTTTCACTTCTTCTTATGAAACCCTGAATTAATTCCAAACCCTTTTTTTTTCATTATCATTATATTCTTAAAGGCCCATCAACACTTAACAGGTCATTAAGACCAACAAAATGGAATTCCAAACCCTGTAAAAAACTTACTTTAGAGAAATTGTCCATCCTCCAAATCTGAACACTACCGTCCAACGAAGAGGAAAACAGTAAGGGGTCCTTCTTATGGACAGTTAAACCTGCAAATTTAGGTGATATTAACTCCTAATGATAAACTTATGGACAGTTAAACCTGCAAATATAGGTGAAATTAACTCCTAATGATAAACAAACCCAAAACAGCAGAGCAACTTACCACTGAAATTCTGCCAAAGAAAAGAAAATATAATTTACATTAAAAGTTAAGTTAGCAATGAAATACAATCTGTCAGGGATGACAGATCACAATACAGTAGGAAGTATCTCCGAACCACATATCCAAACTTTCAATTATTCCAATGAATGATTTTTGACAAGTAAACCAAAATGTCCTGGTTGATATGTGTTATTCCAAATTGAATAATTTCTGAAGTGTTTCCATTTGAACCAAGTATATACCTATATAGTGAATCAATCGAATAGTTGTCAATAGTGATGGGAATTAGTTTCACCCCTGTCTACCCAAACAAACCATGGGTCCTCCTGAGTGTTTCCGATACCAACAGTACATCATGTAGGATTTTGGTTTGGTTTGGTTTGATTTGTTTAACGTCCTATCAACAACTAAGGTCATTTAAGGACGGCCTCCCTGGCATGCAATATGCATGCGGTGGTGAGGGTTGCGTATGTGTGTTTTGGGAGGCTGAGGTATGTTTGTATGAAGTCTCCTTGTGGTAGGCCGGAACTTTTGCAGATATAGTGCTACCTCACTGAGGCATATTGCCGAAGACACCCAGCAGGTCATCCCACCCAGTCTCATTATAATGACAACGGGAGAACCAGTAATCCCACTCCAAATATGCTGACCGCTAAGCAGCAGTAGAAACTACCATTTTTAAAGACTCTGGTATGTCTCGGCCAGGGGACAGACTGACATGTGTGAAATGAGTTTTGAATGTGACAAAACACTGACCTAGATATTTGACCCAGAGGTTTAACCCAGATATGAGACTCTGATCAAGATATAGGGATATGACCCAGATATAACACTCTGACCTAGATATAGAGATATGACCCAGATATGACACTCTGACCTAGATATAGAGATATGACCCAGATATGACACTCTGACCTAGATATAGAGATATGACCCAGATATGACACTCTGACCTAGATATAGAGATATGACCCAGATATGACACTCTGACCCAGATATAGAGATATGACCCAGATATGACACTCTGACCTAGATATAGAGATATGATCCAGATATGACACTCTGACCTAGATATAGAGATATGACCCAGATATGACACTCTGACCTAGATATAGAGATATGACCTCGATATGACACTCTGACCGAGATATAGAGATATGACCTTGATATGACACTCTGACCTAGATATTGAGTTATGACCCAGATATAATGCTCTGACCCAGATTCACATATTTGACTCTGACATAACACTGACCTAGATAAAATGCATAAAAATTTGACTTGGAAATTATTCTCCATTTCAACATTGACTTACCTGTAATTGCAGCATTGTGGCCATAAAAAGCATGCACCTGTGTAAATACTACAGCATTCCACACCTAAAATTAAAACATTTGAATCATTGTCAAAATTTGTACTTAAATAATAAACCTATAGTCAAGATAACAGAAAATATTGTAATTATCTGGGTATATCTATAGGAAAACATTATCGATCATGTTGGTCGAGACAAAACTGGAGGCTACATGTCACAATTTTGAAAGGGGAGATAACTCACCTTTACTGTACCATCTCCTCCACCCGTGATGAAATACTCTCTCTGTTTGTAGAATGAACAGCTGGTGGATAAAAAGTGGTAAGTTAACTTTGAAACAATACATTCCATAACATCACAAATGTAAACAGTTTACACATCTTATACGCTCTGATTTTTTAGATCATTTTCTTTCTTTGGGGATACGTACACTAGAATCAAAAGCTACAAGAGAAGATAGAAATAAGTCAATATTGACACGAGGCCAATGGGCCTTAATGGTCACCTGAAGTTTTATATATTTTAGCAGATTGAATTCCTGTGACCTTGAATATGAGGTCAATGTGTTAATCACAGCATGCTATAGGCCAAATATCAGGTTTCTAAGTGTGTTAATTGGTCCTCCAGAAGACATTAAAAAATTTCAGCATATTTGAGCCTTGTAGCCTTGAATGAAGGTCAAGGTCATGCTCATTATAGCCCTTTACCCAAGCATGCTTTAGGCCCAATATCAACCAGGTCTCTAGGCCTCTTGTCTCAGGTGACCTAAATATGCCCTATATACTTAAAGCTATTCAAGGTCCCATGAAGTGGTCTTGACAAAAACCATTTTCTCTGTGCAGTTTGTACTTACCATTTCAGAGAGCCTTCATGCCTATTCTGTAAGTGGTGAGTTTGTTTCATTGTCTACAAAAGAAAACCTCAAAATGCATAATTACAGAATAATAAACCTCAAAACTTAACTTAAATACATGAAGAACTGCTCTTTTGTGTTACACTCAAAATTTAACCAATGTACTCAATTTTTTGTCATTTCAAATTTCCTTTCAATGAGTGTTTCATTCAGCTCGGAAATATTGTGCTTAATATCTATCCACAATTTTCATAATTTTTTTTTTTTTTTTTTTTTTTCAATTTTCTTTCAATGTTTCATAAAATATGATTAAGGATTTAATTCTTTCTGATATCAAGAGAGTTTTAACTCAAAGTTTTTCTCATCATGGAAAACTTATTCCAAAGATTGATAATTCTATAACTATGGGGAATGAGGGAGGACAGGGTTCTGGTATAATGAGAAGATCAGACTTTTAGTAGTATGATCATACATGTATGTGAAGTTTCATCTTCCAAAAACAAATGATTCAAAAGATCAGACACCATGATATTTACCCTTCCTGATCAGACACCATGAGATTTACCCTTCCTGATCGGACACCAAGAGATTTACCCTTCCTGATCAGACACCGAGAGATTTACCCTTAATCATCGGACACCATGAGATTTATTTACCTTCCTGGTCAGACACCATGAGATTTACCCTTCCTGATTAGGCACCATTAGATTTACCCTTCCTGATCATGCACCAAGAGATTTACCCTTCCTGATCAGACACCAAGAGATTTACCTTCCTGGTCAGACACCAAGAGATTTACCCTTCCTGATCAGACACCAAGAGATTTACCCTTCCTGGTCAGACACCATGAGATTTACCCTTCCTGATCAGACACCATGAGATTTACCATTCCTCATCACACACCATGAGATTTACCCTTCCTGATCAGACACCAAGAGATTTACCCTTCCTGATCACACACCACTAGATTTACCCTTCCTGATCAGACACCATGAGATTTACCCTTCCTGATCAGACACCACTAGATTTACCCTTCCTGATCAGACACCATGAGATTTACCCTTCCTGATCAGACACCATGAGATTTACCCTTCCTGATCAGACACCATGAGATTTACCCTTCCTGATCAGACACCAAGAGATTTACCCTTCCTGATCGGACACCAAGAGATTTACCTTCCTGGTCAGACACCATAAGATTTACCCTTCCTGAACACACACCACTAGATTTACCCTTCCAGATCAGACACCATAAGATTTACCCTTCCTGATCACACACCAAGAGATTTACCCTTCCTGATCAGACACCACTAGATTTACCCTTCCTGATCGGACACCATGAGATTTACCCTTCCTGGTCAGACACCAAGAGATTTACCCTTCCTGATCACACATCATGAGATTTACCCTTCCTGATCAGACACCATGAGATTTACCCTTCCTGATCAGACACCACGAGATTTACTCTTCCTGATCAGAACACCAAGAGATTTACCCTTCCTGATCAGAACACCATGAGATTGACCCTTCCTGATCACACACTATGAGATTGACCCTTCCTGATCAGACACCAAGAGATTTACCTTCCTGGTCAGACACCATGAGATTTACCCTTCCTGATCAGACACCAAGAGATTTACCCTTCCTGGTCAGACACCATGAGATTTACCCTTCCTGATCAGACACCATGAGATTTACCATTCCTCATCACACACCATGAGATTTACCATTCCTCATCACACACCAAGAGATTTACCCTTCCTGATCACACACCACTAGATTTACCCTTCCTGATCAGACACCATGAGATTTACCCTTCCTGATCAGACACCACTAGATTTACCCTTCCTGATCAGACACCATGAGATTTACCCTTCCTGATCAGACACCATGAGATTTACCCTTCCTGATCAGACACCATGAGATTTACCCTTCCTGATCAGACACCAAGAGATTTACCCTTCCTGATCGGACACCAAGAGATTTACCTTCCTGGTCAGACACCATAAGATTTACCCTTCCTGAACACACACCACTAGATTTACCCTTCCAGATCAGACACCATAAGATTTACCCTTCCTGATCACACACCAAGAGATTTACCCTTCCTGATCAGACACCACTAGATTTACCCTTCCTGATCGGACACCATGAGATTTACCCTTCCTGGTCAGACACCAAGAGATTTACCCTTCCTGATCACACATCATGAGATTTACCCTTCCTGATCGGACACCAAGAGATTTACCCTTCCTGATCGGACACCAAGAGATTTACCTTCCTGGTCAGACACCATGAGATTTACCCTTCCTGATCAGACACCAAGAGATTTACCTTCCTGGTCAGACACCATGAGATTTACCCTTCCTGATCGGACACCATGAGATTAACCCTTCCTGATCAGACACCATGAGATTTACCTTCCTGGTCAGTCACAAAGAGATTTACTTTCCTGATCGGACACCAAGAGATTTACCCTTCCTGATCGGACACCATGATATTTACCCTTCCTGATCAGCAAAACTGTCTGGCCAAATCAAGAGAAATACTACATGACAACAAGATTAAACCTCAGGATTGTTCAAAGTCCTGGGAGGTGGAAGGTGAGGCACTTAATTTGCAGAGAAATTTGTATATATCCATACAGATATATCGGAAGTGAAGAAATTACATTCAGTGATACAAACCTCATAGTTGATGACAAATATGTTGTGGTAGGTCAGAATCAACAGCTGTGTGTTGCTGGAGTCGACTTTGATATCAATTACCCACTAAAATATCAAACATAAATTTGAGTAAATATTAATCTAAATACAATGTGTATTTTCTACTTGCAACATTATACAATAATCCGATGCTTAAAAGAAAACATCATTTTTGAAATATCAATTGTTACAACAGAGAATTTCAGCTTTTTGTTTTTTTTGTTTTCGTTTTGTGAACAAGGCCAAAAATCAAAACCCGACACTATGAAATTATGACAATTACCTTTCAATATAGAAACTGTAGCCAATGGCAACCACAACCATAATGATGAAAGTTTATCAATTTCAATTTTTCACAATGCACAGTTTAGCAACATAAAATTTTAATTAAATTGATTCTTTTTAGGTAAGAATGATTTTCAATCTAAAAACATAATTTCTCATATCATTTAAGATAATTTTTTTCAGCAATGAATAATTTCAGATACAAACATCTGACCTATAAATAAATTATCCCAAACAACACAATTACTGACATGTATGTGTCATTTTCAAGATGGTTAATTTAGATACAATTTAATTGATGAGAATTCTGAACTTTAATGGTACATTATCACTCAAAGATTAACATTTAATTCATATTTCGCAAATAAATCTGTACAATACCAAGAAATGTCAACTCTTTTACATATATATGAAAAAACAGACATATCTGACATGCAATTTAGAATTTCAAATCTACACACAGTATATGTGCAGAGTACAAGGTAAAAAATAATCTGAAATCTATAAAACTTAATGTCATACTTTTAAGTGTATTAACCATCAGAGTAACTTTAGCTAAAACAAAAGTCTCAGTGTAAATACTGTATTTTACACTGGATATACTTTACAGTCATACTAAACTACTAGAATGTCAAGCCAATTAAACCAAGTCAATTTATCTTTTGGTATGTCAAGCCAATTAAACCATGTATGTCCTGCCAATTAAACTACTCGTATGTCATGCCAATTAAACTACTGGCATGTCCTGCCAATTAAACTACTGATATGTCCTGCCAATTAAACTACTGATATGTCCTGCCAATTAAACTACTTGTATGTCCTGCCAATTAAACTACTGGCATGTCCTGCCAATTAAACTATTGAAATGTCAAGTCAATTAAACTAATGGTATGCCACACCAATTAAACTACTGATATGTCCAGCCAATTAAACTACTGATATGTCCACGCCAATTAAACTACTGATATGTCCTGCCAATTAAACTATTGAAATGTCAAGTCAATTAAACTACTGATATGTCCTGCCAATTAAACTACTGATATGTCAAGCTAATTAAACTAATGTATGTCACGTCAATTCAATATGCCATTCCTTTTCTTTTTCTTTTCTTTTTTTTTTTACTTCAAAATAATTTCATATTTGGTATGTCAAGCTAATTAATTTACTGGTATGGCACACCAATTAAACTACTGGTTAAACAAATCATTTGTTAAAGATGAATCAGTGACACAGTAACATTCTTATTTAATTACCTCATCTGGACCAATGTCAGTTTCATATTTCAATACACGACTCACTGTGGCAGCATGCTGAAAACACACAATGTCAGCCATCAAACAATACCTAGGATGACATTATTTTACCTGAGACATTTTAAAATAGATAATTTAATCAATTGAAAAGCAGTTTTAAAACAAATATTTCAAACGAGTTGTGAACTTTTATTTTGACATTTTCCACTGTAAATGTTAAAGCTTTAAATTAAATGCCATGGAGATGACCTCTAACCTCTGATCCTGTGACTTTCCACTTCTCCAGAGTGCCAACTCCTCCAATGTAAACCTCATCTATTTCCCTGTTATATGCCATGCTGCAGTGAACAAGGCCTTTTTGTTAATGTTTTACATTTTTATAATTAAAAAAAATATCAAAATGAAATATCAATATTCATATTTAAACTAAAGAAAAAGAAATTCTAAAATATGTTCTGGTAACAATGGTGAAATCAAAGTCCATTGTCTCCAATGGTCAAAAGTATGTAGCCAATATGGTATACAATGATAATGTATTGAGAAAAAATCCAAAGGATAGTAAATTTGGATTCAACAAGGGTGAAACAGCAAAGGAATAATAATACTTAGGACAAACTGTGATACTAACATGAACAAAGGGCCACAACTCTGTATAATAGGAAAGCATAACAAGAATTCAATATGCCATTCTTTTTCTTTCTTTTTTTTTTATTTCAAAATAATTTCCCTCCACACTGTTTAGGAGTAATGGTTTTATGCCAAATAGAACTTTGAGTTCTTTACATTTTCATACACCAGTCATATCTGAGGTGTTTTATGAAGCACATCCATTGAGAATCAATGATAACTCAAAATATCCATAACGGAGAAAATACTTCTTTCTAAGGAAGATGTCCTCTTATTGCTACAAACACTCCTTACCAAAGAACTGTATTCGGTAGTGAAACAAAGCCTTTCTCCTGACACTGACTACTGGCATCCGTGAATACATGTAGTTCCAGTTTAGATGAAAAGCCAAGATACACCTAATAAACATACAAAAAATATCTTCAGTAAATTTGGGTAACTTTTATTTTGAATGACATATAAATGAGGATAACACTCAGATGTCCCTAAAAACCAACTTTTCTCACAATCATCTGGATGAATAAATAAAACATGTTACTGTATTTTTTAAATCCTGTAATTCTGATTTTTTTTTTGGGGGGGGGGGGGGCGAGTTCTGGTTTTAACTAAAAATCATTTTCTATTATAGGGCTATTTGTGGAGGACTTAACTTCACTGAATATATTCACTTTCATTTATTTTAGGATAAAAATAAATACCTAACGAATATTAATTTACCTTCACTAATGTAATCATTGTAATCATTATGCGGAATATTAAAAAGTAAGAATGTTCATATTGCGTGAAATTTTTCGTTAATACTGCAAAGAAACTCCAACTGGAACAAGCGTAAAATACAAACCCAAGAATTAATTACCAAGAATAGAACAGTACTTTCGACAAGAATAAAAAAAAAAAAAAATAGCAGAAAGAAAAAACATGAAAATGTAAATATATACTTTCACCGTTATTAAAAATCTGCTACAGAGGCTGAAGATCTTACCCTGTGTTTATTGACGTACATCAGAGAGGTTAGCTCACTGTGAATTTCGAACCTGAAAACACAAAAGTATGTAATTATAATAGAATTATTCTTTTGTCCTTACTATTGTGTTCTAAATAGGAGTTGCAACTTTTAATGCGTATCAAGAGTTTTTTTTCTGCACTTGAATCTTGAAGTCAGTAATCTGGACAAAATTATGAAAATTAGAATTATACTCAATATTACTTTATTTTTCTAAATAAAATATTGAATAGTTGTAATCGATGCTGAAGACAGTGAAGTCCTGATGGATAATTGAGTTTATACCTCTGTTGTGTGACAGATGCGTCCCTCTCGTTGGAGTCCATGGTCCAAACACTTAGCTGTTCGTTTGTGCCAAAACGATAATGGGTAGCGAAAATGTCTCCACTGCTGGATGGAAAATGGGTCATACATTTGATGATTCCTGGATGTCGCATGGTGTGGTAAAGCTGGCAATAAAAAGCGGACATCATAAAATTACTTCTAGTGAAAGGCGTTTATAGTTTACAAATTCAACATCATGAAAGTTGGTAACAGAATTTCCTGTGTACTGCCGCACTATCAAATTGCATGCACAAGCTAAAAGAATGGTTTTATTATATTTTAAAATCTGCAGATAGTCCGCTCTGGTGAATTGCCCGTGGGTTGTCTGCTACATCATATGTACCATTCATATTTCAGATGTAAACAACAACATAGAGAGTACACCAGGGAAACACGAAAAGTTAACTTGGATTTGAAAGTATCGTATTGCCTGCAGTCTGTAGGTTTTTTGGGAAACATTTTGTCAGATAGCCCGTTTCATCATATAACCAGCAGAAGGCATATCTTAATGTTTCATATTTATAATATAAATGCAGGCTGTATAAATTACAGTACATTTAAATAAGTGTTTTTTTTTTTCTTTTACATTACTGCCTTTTTGAATGGGAAGATATGAATCAATATCAGTGCTTTTCTGGCCATATACTTAGGTTTAAATGTTTTAAGGTCTATTAACAATTGTGCCCGGGCAAGAAAGATCTCAAATGTGATGGCCCAGGGCCAGTATATTTGGTCTGTGGGCAAATGCAAGTAAATATTGGCAACTACTTTCCCGATTGGTAAGTGCCAAATTTCTCCTCAATTTTGACGATTTCTGCAGAGTAATTGAAGATACTACTAATTCAGTTTAATTGGACCAATATGCTTCACCTTTGGGCAAGTACTTTTGAACCCAACCTTGCCTGAAGGACCTTTGACGCTGAATTTTTTCCTGCCCGGTGTGCCAGCTGTTTATTTTCCCAATGAAACCATTGATTCGTCAATTCCCCAAATATTTATAACAAATTCTTGAGAGGACACAAAATCGAGCTATTATAACCCCTATGAAACCAAAAATATTGACATCAATGCTTCATTAAAAATAATATGACAGGGCAGTAACTCTTCAAAATAATCAAAATGTCACAAAATCATCAGAACATCTAACCTACTGCTATTCAAGCTCAGTAGAAATCCAACAAATAAATTTTAACCTTAATTCTGAAATAAGGCCACAATATAAAGTTGCTGGATGCTGCCTGTGTTCATAGTCTGTCTAAAAACTTACCTGTGGACCATGACTGATAGCAAGACAATGGTCCATTTTTTCTGGGGAGTGTAATTTCTGAATGATCTCATCCTGGACGTTGCCCCATTCTTTAGTTTGTCCCACTTGGCCCCATTCATGCTGTTCGTGTTGACGTCCATCACCATTTTTCACCTTACCCACCAGTCCAAACAATCAACAAAACAACAGCTAAGCTGAAATTTAAGTTCAAACAGAAGTAAATAGCACATAGAGAAAAACAGAATCACCTATCAAATATCACAGCTTTATTCACTGGTTTGGGAGCAGCCTTTCTGTCTCATTTTGGGATGAAAATTGGTGAATTGTGTGGAAAAAGTGAGTAATTTAATTAATACACATTTACCTCAGCTTATATAATTATAACTGACAAAATGGTTCACAAAATACTTCCATGTAACATGTCAGAAAGAGAAATCGAAGGAATTTAAATGAATAAGTTGTAGTAAATACAAACATGCTTTACCTTAAAATCATACCTTAATACACTTTCCATGAATGTGCTACTTCTGACATAAAATTAAGCTTGTAATGCATGTTTTTCAAACAGAAACAACAATGTACAATATATACCTTGTTAATTGGTCATCCTTAGATCCCATAACGACATTTCACATTCTTAGGATTTACTGTGATTTTGACATAACTTTTAAAACAGGACAGTGATATTTTGAATTACATACACTGAATAAGGTGTACTACAACTCTTGACGAATAATTAATCTTGATTAAAATAAAACCTTACAATACAAGCAAAGTATTAAAACACTAATCCTCAAAAATCAAACCCTGGTACTCAAAGATTGGTTTTTCTTAGTAAGCATAGTTTAGTTACGCTAACTTTGTCACTTTATTCTTTTGTAATTTGTCACAATAATTTGTAAATGTCACTTTTCAAATTATCAAATTAGGTTCTTGATAAAAACTGTTAAAATGTGAAAGAAGGACCCATAAATACCTTTCAAATTTAAACACCCTACTATACAGTACTCAAGGTATTTACTGCGCCACAGTAATCTGTTAATCCGAAATTAATCATACACACGGCCTCTTCATTTCATTGTGCATATAAAATGACCACATGAACGTCAATTAGGCCTAAACCCTGTGTTAGTATAGCAGTATATAATTATATATATCGACCGCTATTTTGAACTGACAACTTTACGTCAGCACATGGCCTAGTCCTACCAGTCTCTGGTCGGTAGAATGTGTGTTTTGTAATTAGGACAACACGTCTGACAATATTAAAAATGCATCTTAAAATTTAAAACATACACATTGATTTAAAATCAATATAAAGTTAACAGTTCATTAGCACCATACATCATGAAAAAGATTTTTCATCGTCATCGACACGCAACGAAAATGTAGGCCCTATATGAATGTCGTTTTCGTTTCTCACGCTTTCTTGGAATGGAATATAACGACAAATAGCTTGATCATTCCAATGTTGATATTAAAAAGCATTAAACATACTACAAAGATACGCACGGTTACATTTCTTCACAGGTTTTGATTCAATCCGGGTCAAAAATCAATCACGGGCCATCTTCCAGACAGATGGCGGGAGATGTAAACAAAGATGACGTCATTGCATTGTTTAACCACGTGATGTTTCCCTTCGGATGCCATCTAATATTTACACAGCCACGTGATAGCAAGGAAAAGTTGCACGGGCGGCAACATACACTCACCATAATCACATTATATGTCGCATGCTTACTATGACAGGCTATCAGGGTTTTACATATTTAATTCAGATATCTGTATTTATTTACGAATTCGAAATATGCGTATTTGAAATAGGTATATGTATTTTACAGATATTCATTTTATATATCTTTAATTCAAACATAGATATATCTACGTGTATATAGATATGATGTGTTCTCAAATATGATCTGTATCGAGTAAATCTTATTAATGATCCGTTTTGCACCTGTGGATATCCTTCCGAAAATGCCTATCATGTTTTCTTTGAATGCAAAGTGTATGAATTGGAAAGATTAAGTATTTTCAAAGTTTAAATGCCCTAGGTTTGGTTTTAGATTTAAAACTTCTCTTGTTTGGAAAATCAGTTCTTTCTGTAGACCTCAACTCGCTTGTGTTCCGACATAAGCAAAACTACATCAAATCCAGCAATATATTTTGATATGTATTCTTGTACTCTTTCTTGCAAACCTGTGTCTATGTTAAATATTCTATATATATCTACGTTATGTTTATGCCTATCTCAATGATTTCATGTAATGTATTTGTATGACGGGAAAGGGTGTCTATAAATTGGGGGAAAACTTGTGCCTAATCCTTCGTCTCAATATAATTGGCAATCAAATATAAAGTCAAGTGATGTTTAAGAACCGTTGTAAACATAGATCAAGTTACGCGATAGGAAAATCTTGTGTGAAAATGTGTGGAACGAAATTTGAAGGCCGATAAAACATCAGAAAACTTTGGATTTCCTTTTTATGAGAGTTTTAGTCAAATAAGAAAGGCAAACGGTGATATGTAAGTATGTATTGTTTGCAACTGTACTACAGCGTAAAGCCCAAATTAAAGGAAACACATATTAGGAAGTAAATCGTAAAAATGATGGAATTTCTGGAAGACATTTCGTTGAGTTAAGTGACAAGGGAAAAAAGAACAATTTAAAAACTCAAACTTTGTACGAACCAGCATAGAATAGCACCAACTGGACGAGGATACAGTCGGCATTAAATCAACCGAGGCGTTTGAATCAACTCTCGACAAAAATTAGCCGAAAAAACCAGGCAGCACCTCCCCCGGCGTTCAATATACCATGGATCTAAGGACGTAAGCTGATACAGAACAAGCCGGCTCTTTTCTTGGCTGTCTTGTTTTTGTCTTCATATGATACAAGGTGATTATATTGAAAAGTTCATCAGAAAAACGGAGACATTTGCAAAGTCCTTAAATTTTACGTCTGATGACGATATGTTTACTTTGAATAACAAAACATAATTTTAATGACCATGTTGATCAGATTAAACCCTGTAGAACATGAAATCACGGAATACAGCATCATCATCAACACCGTTACCCAATCTTAACGTACAACGTAAGAAGACCACACGGAACGTTTTATGGGCGACATCTTGATATTCCATTTCCTTGGGCGATATGAAGACATGGTCGATTCGTGTTGATCCTTGCTCATTTTGAATACGTGATTAACACAGAATTGACCCAGATCTGTACGGCGGGTGTCGTCGATTTGACCAAGATTTGTATGGCGGGTGTCGTCGATTTGACCCAGATTTGTATGGCGGGTGTCGTCAATTTGACCCAGATTTGTATGGCGGATGTCTTCGATTTGACCCAGATTTGTACGACGGGTGTCGTCGACAAAGCAGAAGACGTTTACACTTCTGAAACACCTGGTCTTATTTTACTTTTTTTCAATATTTTTATTTTGAGAATGTGACTTAACCCGGGTTTAACCTAGATTTCCATAGTGTCCCAGATGAATCAGAAGGGCTTACTCTTCCGGAACACATGGTCTTGTAAAGTCACATATATGGGTGTCTTTTTACAACATGTGATATACAAATGTAGTACATCATGAGACGACAAAGACTACTGGCAAACTATGATGGTGCATACTTGAGATACCAGTGTGGCTACATTTTACTTGTGATTATGGAATGTGAAGAGGGACAAAGTCGTCTGACAAGGTGTTGTCATGGGATTTGCACAATAGGCAGGGTCATGTAGGCAGTAAACCAGTAACTAAGGGTCAACAGTTATGGAGACATAACTGTCTGTAACCATGGAGACAAGGCAATACACCACACATGACAGGAATAAGGACTTCACTATTACAATATAAAAGAATTTGAAGAGTTAGTATAGAGAATTTGGGGCTATATCCGCCTCATGCAGGAACATCAAAAACTCCTGCAGGTACATCCTAAATGAATTTTGAGTTGAATGTTTATCCTACCACCTTCAGAAACCGTGTCTGGTCTGGGGTAACTAATTTTGATGAGTCATTTATGCCTGGAAGTGTGGGGGGGGGGGGGGGGTCACTTTACCATGGCCATGGTAAAGTGACCCCCCCCCCCCCCCCCCCCCCCCCCCCCTCCTGCCCCTCCACAACCACCTACAAAGTTAACAATATTTTATTTGTTTACTTCCATTCATTTAAATATACATAAATAAAGTCAAGACAATTGGTCTTAGGGTAGGTGATTTTTGATGTAAGTTATGTGGAGAGGTTGGGGAGAGGGGAATCACTTTACCATGATTATAGTGAAAATATATTTTTGTGGATTTTTTTTTTTTTCACTGAATATTTTTTCAATTAACCTCAAATCATTAATCTATACATTTAAAAACCATTGAATTGAATCGTGATCAGTTCATTTAATGCGATTCATGTAATAAGGGGGAAGGGGGGGGGGGGGGTCACTTTACCATGGCCATGGTAAAGTGACACCCCCCCACCCCCCCTTCCTCCTTACATGTACATGATCACATCAAAAACTTATCTGAGATCAATTTTGTTTTGTTTTGTTATAATGTATAGGTTAAAGAATTGAGGTTGATCAAAAAAAAAAATTTGAAAAAAAAATGTCAAAATATCTTGTTTCGCTATGGTCATGGTAAAGTGACCCAAACCTGCCCCAGCTTTTGCAATGATCTACCAAAATCTAATATTGTAAATACTTTATTTTTTGTGAAGTAAACTTGTTATAAAAGTTTGGTGAAAAAGGTATATCAAAGTATTGTAAAAGTAGTGGAAGGGAATGAGCGGGGGAGGGGGGGTCACTTTACCATGGCCATGGTAAAGTGACCCCCCCCCCCCCCCCCCACCCTTTCCGGACTGGCATCAAAATCACTTATCTGATACAATATAGCTTTTATTAAAAAAATATGTTGAATGATATATGAAAAACAAGTTAGGATTTTTTTTTTTTTTTTTTTTTGGAAGGGGGGGGGGGGGGGGGGGGGGGGGAGTGCAATGCAACCAGGGCCCAGTTGTTCAAAAGGTGAATAGCTTAATCACTTGATTAGTGAAATCTTCATTTCTCTTTTTCTTCAAAATCTGTGTATGTATATTCCTTAAAATAGCCAGGTAGGAAGAGATAGACAAGTTTTATAGTTTCATAAAATTTTGTCAAGTTAGTTTTACCAGAAATGATTTTATAAGGATTTTGAAATTGTTGTTAAACTCTGATTAGCTTAATCACTTTGTGAACAACTGGGCCCAGAAGTCTTGGCTAGCAAACATAGGCTATCTATTTGAACATTGGTTGAGTCAAGGGGAAAGGGAGTTTTGGATGAGGACCGCCTGGAGACACATCAGTTTGACTACGGACGCCTGGAGACACATCAGTTTGACTACGGACGCCTGGAGACAAATCAGTTTGACTACGGACGCCTGGAGACACATCAGTTTGACTATGAACGCCTGGAGACACATCAGTTTGACTACGGACGCCTGGAGACACATCAGTTTGACTAGAACGCCTGGAGACACATCAGTTTGACTACGGACGCCTGGAGACAAATCAGTTTGACTATGAACGCCTGGAGGCACATCAGTTTGACTACGAACGCCTGGAGACACATCAGTTTGACTATGAACGCATGGAGAGACATCAGTTTGACTACGGACGCCTGGAGACACATCAGTTTGACTATGAACGCATGGAGAGACATCAGTTTGACTATGAACGCATGGAGACACATCAGTTTGACTACGGACGCCTGGAGACACATCAGTTTGACTATGAACGCATGGAGACACATCAGTTTGACTACGGACGCCTGGAGACACATCAGTTTGACTATGAACGCATGGAGAGACATCAGTTTGACTATGAACGCATGGAGAGACATCAGTTTGACTACGGACGCCTGGAGACAAATCAGTTTGACTACGGACGCCTGGAGACAAATCAGTTTGACTACGGACGCCTGGAGACACATCAGTTTGATTACGAATGCCTGGAGACACATCAGTTTAACTACGAATGCCTGGAGACACATCAGTTTGACTACGAACGCCTGGAGACACATCAGTTTGACTATGAACGCATGGAGACACATCAGTTTGACTACGGACGCCTGGAGACACATCAGTTTGACTACGAACGCATGGAGACACATCAGTTTGACTACGACCGCCTGGAGACACATCAGTTTGACTACGAACGCCTGGAGACACATCAGTTTGACTACGAACGCATGGAGACACATCAGTTTGACTACGACCGCCTGGAGACACATCAGTTTGACTACGAACGCATGGAGACACATCAGTTTGACTATGAACGCATGGAGACACATCAGTTTGACTACGGACGCCTGGAGACACATCAGTTTGACTACGACCGCCTGGAGACACATCAGTTTGACTACGAACGTGTGGAGGCACATCAGTTTGACTACAAACGCCTGGAGACACATCAGTTTGACTACGAACGCCTGGAGACACATCAGGTTGACTACAAACGCCTGGAGACACATCAGTTTGACTACGAACGTGTGGAGACACATTAGTTTGACTACAAATGCTTGGAGAAACATCAGTTTAACTACGAACATGTGGAGACACATCAGTTTGACTACAAACGCCTGGAGACACATCAGTTTGACTACGAACGTGTGGAGACACATCAGTTTGACTACAAATGCTTGGAGAAACATCAGTTTAACTACGAACGTGTGGAGACACATCAGTTTGACTACAAACACCTGGAGACACATCAGTTTGACTACGAACGCCTGGAGACACATCAGTTTGACTACGAAGCCTGGAGACACATCAGTTTGACTACGAACGCCTGGAGACATCAGTTTGACTACTCACTCTCTTTCTAAATGTTGGGTGTAGAATGTTACAGGATCACAGTAATCGAAAAATAGGGCCATCTAGCCCATCATTGATATAGAGAAGAAAAGCTAATTATAACAGAATATGGAAGTCATCCACCCTGCAAGTCTGTGCTTCTGTGAAAGATACTGATGTATGTGACCAATACAATAAGAAAGAGCAGGAAGAATCCCAAAATACAATGTAGATTAAAATTACTATTCAAATGAGAAATAATGACACTTTATCAATTCCATTGTAAGATTTATTATTCATTATTCAGAAACATTTTTGTCAACATTTGTCTCAGTACCAATCAGATGTTGACATTAATTGTTCAGTGTTTTCACTGCACAAATTAACTAAATATTTACAACATGATTACATCTCCTTCTCTTTCTCTCGGCCGTTCTCTCTCTCTCTCTCTCTCTCTCTCTCTCTCTCTCCCTCCCTCTCTAAGAACAGCAGACTATATGACATTTTACCTTAAGAAAACAAAGAAACAATCAAAAACAAATAACATAGATGTAACTACAATGTATTATATACTCTAATACTTTCAAGGTTACTTTGTATAGAATAGTTAAATCTATCACTTTCATTATAGATATATAAAAATGTTTGTGAAGTTTAATGATAAAAGAAATCGGAAGTTAACAAAGCTCCAGAACTGTACTAATTTTCTGGAAACGTATCAGCTTCCATGTAGATGTGATGAAGCAATAAGGCGATTGTGTATGTCCACAGCGATGACAAATTGTTGGCTTTATCTGAATGATTTTAAAAGTACTTTCAGGTATATTCCAATTAAATCTTGAATGAAATTTAATATTCAATACCTAGTTATGACAATATAAATATGAGTTAAGTATAAACATTGCCATAAAAGATAAATTACAGTAGAGCAAATGTTTTAATACACAGAGTAGATCTGGCAGAGTTACTGCCCTTAGTTTCACTTTATCAGTATATGGTGATAGTTCAGCTTGACTGACAATGGGGGCAGGGGCTAAGATTGCCATTGGTGAAAATACCAATGTCTTTACTACTGACCCCTGCAAAAATGTTCACAAAGAACATGAAGAAGACTATTTGAAAAGATGTTTTATTGTGCATCTTTATCACAAACTTTGTTTGAAAACAGGAAACAGGTAATTTTGAGAGACTGTAAACAGTTACCAGTAAATGGTTGTTTGTGTCATAAATGAATATGTTTTTCAAATAATATTGATACTAAACTGTCGAATGTCATTCTGAACATGTACCAAACTAATACAGGGGAGTCCGAGACACAACATCCCAGAAAGTAGAGAGTTATAGCAATCCAGACGAATCTGCCGTGAATACATATGTATATACAAGTCTCACCAAAAATCCTGATAATGTGTGTGTAAAAATACACACATGTACTAAACTGATTTCCAATTCTCCAGATTTTCTATACATCTATAAAATTTTTACTGCATGATAAAACACTAGTATAAACTTTGTTACAATCATATTCACCTTCAAGATGAAACTAACAAAATCATCGCATTAACAGATATGAGACGTGATTACACCACATTTGTAATTTGGCATTTTATACCACAAAAATTCAAAAGTTACATTGAACAGATCAAAAACATTTTTGGTTGATGTCTTTCATAAAAACTCCACTTCATAGCATGAAAAAACATGGATAAAAGCTCTATTGGGAAAATCTGCGCTGAAGGTTATGACATTTCTGGTACACTTTCAATTCAATATGATACATACACATATGAATTTACATTCCATGTATACTTCCAAGCCTTCTATTTGGCTTGTTGCCTTTTACACAGCCTATACAAGTTGATCAACATACAAACAAAACTGACATGACTCTTAATTTACACGTATGAAATCACACTACTTCAACACATTCAAACTGATTATCACTTTTACACATAAACAAGTTAAAAAGATTTACAAAACTGACAGCACTTCAATTTTTTATGACAAATCTACATCATTTAAAATTAAATCACACATTCCTAGGACCCAGAATGAAGTATATTTAACCAAGAGTCCAACCCCTAGATCCCTCACCCCAGTGCCCAACACCTAGATCTCTAACCCCAGTGTCCAACCCCTAGATCTCTTACCCCAATGTCCAACCCCTAGATCTCTTACCCCAGTGTCCAACCCCTAGATCTCTTACCCCACTGTCCAACCCCTAGATCTCTAACCCCAGTGTCCAACCCCTAGATCTCTTACCCCAGTGTCCAGCCCCTAGATCTCTTACCCCAGTGTCCAACACCTAGATCTCTTACCCCACTGTCCAACCCCTAGATCTCTAACCCCAGTGTCCAACCCCTAGATCTCTTACCCCAATGTCCAACCCCTAGATCTATTATAATTACCCCAGTGTCCAACCCCTAGATCTCATACCCCAGTGTCCAACCCCTAGATCTCTTACCCCAGTGTCCAACCCCTAGATCTCTTACCCCAGTGTCAAACCCCTAGATCTCTTACCCCAGTGTCCAACCCCTAGATCTCTTACCCCAGTGTCCAACCCCTAGATCTCTTACCCCAGTGTCCAACCCCTAGATCTCGGACCCCAGTGTCCAACCCCTAGATCTCGGACCCCAGTGTCCAGCCCCTAGATCTCTTACCCCAGTGTCCAGCACCTAGATCTCTTGACCCAGTGTCCAACCCCTAGATCTCTAACCCCAGTGTCCAACCCCTAGATCTCATACCCCAGTGTCCAACCCCTAGATCTCTAACCCCAGTGTCCAATCCCTAGATCTCTGACCCCAGTGTCCAATATCTAGGTCCTTGGGTCGGACCCTGAGGTCAAAATTTAAATACTTCATTATGGGCCAAAGGAACATGTCAAGCCCTAGACTTGAACAAACAGAAATTATTCAACTTTTTCAAGTTGTGAACATAGGAAATAATATTGGATGCATACCTGGTTGAGGAAACGTGCTAACTTTTTATAATTAAATGAAAAAATCTGTATCAGTTTAAAAGGATATTACCCCAATACAATCACTTTGTAATACTTATATGTTTTCAATATACATGTATACATATATATACCTTCATATATTATTCTGATGTAGCCAGGTCAAAGTTATTCACTAGAACAAACTATAGCCCTTTATCCCAGCATGCTACAGGCCTAATATTATGACCCTGGGTCGCTTGGTTATTGGGAAGAAGTCTTTATAGGTTTTAACACATTTTATCCCTGTGACCTTGAAAGTAGGGCAAGGTCATTTGAACAAACTTTGCAGCCCTTTATCTCAACATGCTGATATTAACATTATCAAATGTACAGCAGTAATTAAAATCCATTAAAATGTTATAACACCATAGATATCCAGCTAATGATATATACCTTACAAGTACGTGTATATGAATGTTCAAACTTCCACAACCAGAAAACAAAATGAAAATTGAGATGGAAGAGAAGTAAACGAGTTATTTTTGTAACAGCTCTGAATTGAAATTTTAGTACTCACAACAAAAATCTTACCTTATTTTTGAAAAGCCTTGGTAAATGATAATCCAATATGATTATACCATTATAGATGATCAAAAAGGCAAAACATCAAATAGTGGTTTGGGCAGTTATCAAATGAATGAAAATCTGACACAGTACATCATAAGAAAAATATTAATTTCAGATGAATGAATAATTTCACACATACCCTCCCATCTTTGCTTTGGAAATGTAACACCAGCTCAAACTAAGCAATGTGATATTGAGAAATTACAGTCTGTTTTGAAACCAGTGTTTCATCCCGAGCTCCAGATGGTTTGTGTATTTTCTGGATGCTGAGATCAGGCACTATCTAGTACTGTCATGGTTGTGTCTTTGGGCCAGACACTTTACCCCAATAGCTCTGGATGACATGTGAGAGCCTTCACGGTGTTGTTCAGTGAAGTAGTCATCAGCTACTACACGTATACTTCTACCTTAAAACGAGCCTAGCTGTTCGTGTGGCAATAAATTAAAACCCAACAAAAAATGTTTTAAAACCCGACAAAGAAATGTTTTTAAAATAATACCAACTAATTAAATATCTTACACAAATATTCTCACGATCTATAGATGACAATGGGAATTTCTTTTTGTCTCACAAACAACACCATGTTTTTACTAGCGATATTTAAATAAAATGTTTAAGCAGGTACATTTATCAGGATTTGTTCTTAATGTTTTAAAAACTTATAATTTCTGGATGTTTTTTTATCTCCTAAGGGGTAGTTTCACAAATTTATGTCACTTTGATCAAGGTTATTGATGACGATATAATTATGTGAAATGAACATATCTCTAGAACATTCAATTATTACAAGAACATTCAATTATTAAGCTGCCCATGAAATGTATTTCTCAATGTTATATACAAATAAACTGAACTTTGTAAATTCTGAGGATGAATGGCAGGAGATAAAAGTCAGGTTCAGCAACCTTTTGTGTACATGTAGTAGGGGAATCCAAGGACTTTTGTGTGTACGATGTTGACGTATGGGAAATACATGAAACAACAACATGTACAGCGGCAATTACAAGTAGGGACAAACATGTAAAACATGTAAAAACTGTTTTTTAATGAAAAATGTTCTCAATGGAAAATTTCTGCAAAGTGTGCATTGAAGCATCTGTATATTCTTACACAGTATGATTTTTCTCGGTTTAATTATAAAATATTGAGAAAATCAAGTGTTGAAAATCGATGCTCCAAGCATATGCAGCAACTGAAAAAATGGCTATAGAATGCATGAACAGTTTTTGTTTAAGTCATTTGTAGACAAGTAAGTAAGCTTCATTCAACAGTTATAATAATTAATTAAGTTGTCTTTAAAAAACAGCTTACAAAAACGATGACACCAGCCCATTTCTTCTATGTACCGCAAGTAACACGAATATATTGTAAAATGTCAATTATGTAAATCTATACATACACATAAGGTTGTTTAACCTCTCAAGTGACTTAGTATTGTTAAACAAAGTTATAGGTTATATGATATTCAAAATCTAACAATTAAATCTTGCAGAAGGCTGTGTATACATACTTTCAATAATGTAGAGTTATCTGCTCTTGTGAGCAGGTATTGATTTTTATGTCATTTGTTTGTGAGAGTAATATCATGAATTTGTGAGAAAATGAAGCAATTTTCTCACACAAACTAATGACATAACCACCAATACCTGCTTATCAGAGCAGGTAGCTCTGCATTACAAAAATAAAGAATAAGGAATTGTAAAGGACACAACTAAATTTGTACAAGCCTTAGGCCAAGTTAAACTGCATAATTCAGAAAGAATACTTACCTGGTAACTTGTACAAGCTCAGTAAAACTACTTTTGAAACAATATCAAACTTGCACAAGATATTTATTATGTAGGACTTATACATGTAAATCTAATTGCTCTCAATGAAATAATATCACAACTAACAAATTAATTATCAGGGAGATATACAAATTTAAACCAATAAAGATTATTTTTATATTGTCATTTACAAAATGGTAATAGATCCACTAGCCAACACTGACACTTGGATTCAGGTTTGGAAAACTGTGTACGTTAAACACTGATTATTCTGTTGTTAAGACAGAAACCATTACAATGTACATTGAAATATGGTAAATAGCAAAATTTGAACAGATTTTTTTGGGAGATTTTAACTTTGAATTTCTTGGAAAACACTCTGTAAGATCATAATTCGAAATATTCATTCTGAATGTAATCTAATAAATGAAGATGATAATAACCATTGTATGTAGATAGACTCTACCGACACTATATAGGTCTGAGTCAATGTGTCGAGATACAGTGAAACCTGACTTTACTGACACTGTATGGGTCTGAGTCAATGTGTCAGATACAGTGAAACCTGACTTTACTGACACTGTATGGGACAGAGTCATTGTGTCAAGATACAGTGAAACCTGACTTTACTGACACTGTATGGGACAGAGTCAATGTGTCAGATACAGTGAAACCTGACTTTACCGACACTATATGGGTCTGAGTCAATGTGTCAGATACAGTGAAACCTGACATTACCAACACTGTATGGGTCTGAGTCAATGTGTCAGATACAGTGAAACCTGACTTTACTGACACTGTATGGGACAGAGTCAATGTGTCAGATACAGTGGAACCTGACTTTACCGACATTGTATGGGTCTGAGTCAATGTGTCAGATACAGTGAAACCTGACTTTACTGACACACTGTGGGACTGAGTCAATGTGTCAGATACAGTGAAACCTGACTTTACTGACACTGTATGGGACAGAGTCAATGTGTCAGATACAGTAAAACCTGTCTTTACTGACACTGTATGGGTCCGAGTCATTGTGTCAGATACAGTGAAACCTGACTTTACTGACACTGTATGGGTCTGAGTCATTGTGTCAGATACAGTGAAACCTGACTTTACTGACACTGTATGGGTCGGAGTCATTGTGTCAGATACAGTGAAACCTGACTTTACTGACACTATATAGGTCTGAGTCAATGTGTCAGATACAGTGAAACCTGACTTTACTGACACTGTATGGGTCGGAGTCAATGTGTCAGATACAGTGAAACCTGACTTTACCGCCACTGTATGGGACAGAGTCAATGTGTCAGATACAGTGAAACCTGACTTTACTGACACTGTATGGGACTGAGTCAATGTGTCAGATATGACAGTGTGTCGGTAAAGTCAGTGTCGGCAATGACGGTGGAGCATGTCACAGTCCTTGTGAATATGGTTGAATGTTACAGAGTGTCATTATACAGTAGTCAGTAAAGTCAGGTTTCACTGTATATAAAACAATGACCACTTTATCAAGACAAACATTTTGTAAGAAATCATACATTATGAAGTATACTCACAAACAACATCTGACATTTCATTTATATTTGGCAAATAATAATTTCAGAATTGGAGTGATGTATAGCCAGAATGATCTTGAACACATCAATGTTCAAGTTATCTAGATCTTTGAGTTCCTGCATCTACAGGTCAGTAGAGAATCTTCCCTTGATATTTTTCTTGCAAACATCAATATCAACTCTTTCAATAATTGTCTTAAAAATTGTTAATATCTCTTGTTTTCTGTACCAAATCACTGATTCTGATACACGCACAAGCATCTTTCTGTCTTTAACTTTGTTCAACAAATGATCTTTGAGCAGACTTGATCCTGTACATTTCAGCCATGAACAGCTGTACCTCACTTGCCTCTTAAAGAACACGTCATCTGATGATGTGATCACTTATCTTGTTACTCTGCTATCACAAGACCAGAACATAGGACTTGGTGTCTGTTAAAGTTCTGAACACAAAATCTGATGTCATCAGTTATGGTCCAAAGCAGATCACAAGAAGTGATGATCTCACACATCAAAGTTTCATTCTCTTATATATATAGACAATGACTTGCTCTTTTTTCAGCAGTGCTTTAGAGTACCATGTGCAATCATCAAAGAGTATGTCATATTTTGTTAACACCTCTGTAAAGACAACTATGATCGTTGTACTCTATCCACAGTCATGACAATCCTCTTTGAGAAGAAACCATGTTGTCATGAAGAAGCACTGATATAAATAATGATGGAGATGTTAATGGTTTATGTACACATGATGCAGTTGCTGTTCACATCACAGGATACACATCACCTGAACTGATGATGTAAAATAAAAGTGCACATAAAATGATGACATCATGAGTGATGTCAGCAGTTATTGCACTCTTTACAGTCCTCTATCTTCTGCAGAAGCTCTTTCTTGGATCTGCCCATTAGATTAGCTAGAGATTTTTTCACTCGTAATGTTGGATGTCTAGCCTTGGGATTCTGTGCCCAGCATTCCTGAATGAGCCTGGAAAGCTGCAGCATAATCTGAAACAGGCAAAACATAAATGAATGTACACAGCCAAGATCCTTCAACCTAATGTCTTCCCACAAATTTTGAATACAAATTTTAAATTTAATTTCAAATTCATTTACACATTTTATCTGTTCTTCGAATACACTTACTAGTGTTGGAATGAACTAAATCTCCATCTGGACGCTCTCACCAAATGAACTATCTGGTCAATGATGATATCCAAGCATAACCACAGGGGCCTGATATATTTCTATGATTCAGAACGAAAAATTAAACCCAGGGCTGACCCTAGATTCTTTGTCACTCATAAGTGATCTAGGGGTTGGACCCTAAGGTGAATTTTTCATTCTGGGTCATAGAAACTTGTCAAGCCCCTGTGAGCATTAACCCCTCCTCAACCGCCCCTTACAATCCTCCCTTCTTTCTCCCCCACCGCCCCTTACAATCCTCCCTTCTTTTTCTAAGTCCTGCCCCAACATTACTTGAGAAACATCTCAAATGAAGATTGCATAACTTATTCCATATTACTCAAAGTTTGGAAAAGAATTTCACTAGATTTGATTGCTTACAATTACTGTGAGTTATAATTATCATACAGTTCTAGTTTTGAATGAAATGTCGAATTTTTTATCACATGACATATCTACATATCTGTGTTGTACTGACCGGATCAGATGTCCATCTGTTTGGTACCATTGGCCTCTGTGTATCCACGGCGACCACTTTCCTCATATCCTCAAACGATGGATCTGAAGGAACCACATCCCAAAAGGGAGGCTTGTACTCCTCTGTTATACCTGCAGAATATTTAGGACAATGAAAATAGTTTTTCTTGTTTTTGTCTATAAAATACATTTTTATTCTTGTAGCAAAGAGACAAATAAATTTGGCTCAAGTCGTAAAAAACACAGAACTTATAATCCAATAACTGCCTTCCATTCAATGTTATACAAAACTGTTGGAGTTTTCTCCCTTTAGGTTGCTTTATCAATTTTTCTTTGCATCATTTTGTAAATCCTGAAAACCTTAAGTTCAGTTGCTAATTTGTATTTTCCACATGAATAAAACATTGCAAGAAATTATACACTGCATGATAGAGCTCCCCTTTAATGCCATGGCTATTGAATCTATTGTGCGACATTCAGAATTCCAAGATACTCACCCCCAATGGTACAGCGTCGAGCCACCTCCCATAGCACTAAACCAAATGCATAAACATCCACTGCTTTAAAGGAGTCAAAGAAATACGGATTTAATGTCTCCTCCAGTAATTCTGGTGCCATGTAACGCTTTGTCCCTACTTTATTGTTCCGTCCCAGATCTATTTTGTTATTCTCCTGTGAGTGAGTTACAGCTAGTCCCAGGTCCCCAATACAACATGTGCCATCATTTTTCACAAGAATATTTTTTGATTTAATGTCACGGTGAGCAATGGCAGGTTTCCCCTGGTTACCGATGATCTCTGTGTGGAGATGGACAAGTCCAGAGGAAGCCGAATGCATCAGCAGCAGCATGGACTCATGGTCTAAGACAGTACGTTGGAGATAGTCGTATAGAGAGCCGTGTTCGTGGTAGTGCATTATCAACCAGAGCTGAGTACACGAGTTCCGACTTGTCATGTCTGACGCGTAGTATCCTAGGATGTTATCATGTCGCAACAGACAAGTGTTATAGATCTCTGTTTCCCTCGACCAACTGGCTTCGTCACGTGACAGGAATATTTTCACAGCTACGTTCTCGTCATGGTAACGCCCCCTCCAAACTTCTCCATATCGTCCCTTTCCTGTTAAAATTAATAAGATATTAACACCAGTGATGGATCTGAGGATAAATATGGCATACAATATCAAACTATGAAGCACAAGGATCACTGCCAAGAGCTGTCACCTTAAGTCTAATCAATATGATGTAATTCTAAATTCTGAAACAATGTATGCCACAAGATACAGATTATCAACAGAAAAGGTTTGACAATTCAAAGTGAAAATTCTCACAAATAGTGATGTAATTTGATAATTATGATTTTTTAGATCTATTTCATAGTTTCGGTCCTATCCACTTTTATATAACAAGGAAGCCTTTTATATAAAATAGTATTGTTTCATGCCACAGGGATGTGCAACATTAAGTTAAAACTAGTAAATGAAGGGCCAATTGATTTTACTGGTGTTGGTTTTTCTCTCTCTCTCTCTCTCTCTCTCTATCCAATATTAAAATGAAATTTATTTCACATTTTAAAGGGAGTTGCTTCCCCTACCATACTGATATCTAAAACATAACATAATATTACATGTATTTAGAAAAAAAATTATTCCTTTTAATGACAGTTGCCTCCCCTCACATATATCAATATTAACATTTTTATTATCATAAAATCACTCACTGTCACTTCTATTAAATTTATCTTAACACGAAGAAAAACAAATCAATTTCAATTGGTTTTATGATTGGCTGCCTTCATGTAGCAAAGAATATTCTCTCCTTCAGCACGACACTGGACCATGAAGGATGTCATGAGTAAGAATGGGGATCTGAATGGAAATTATTATTATCCATGTCTCATAATCCTATAACACAGTTATCCATCAAATTCCCCCTTAGTAATGTTTTTTGTTCATATCACTAGAATAATATACCCTGGAGTTTTTTTCACTGACTGTGTCAGTCAAAGATCAATTGTGATGACAGATGTCATAACATGGACAGTTGTCATTATGTCATGAATTGCATCAAATATAATTTGATTTTGTCCTGGACATTTTGACTTAAATTTCTGTAAATGTTCCGATTTAGGTCATCAAAACTTTCTTAAACTTATTTCATTTCATATCAGATTTGTTAAACTAGTCTCAAAGTTTTAAGCTTTACTTGTCAATTAAGGCTTACAAAATTAAAATCTTTAGAGACTCTTTTCATAAAATCTCTTGATTATGATATACGAGGTAAGTCTCATCTAAGATCTTGTATCTATAATATATTGTAAAGCCTTTCATCAATTGAAGTCATTTAAATTTGTATGACATACCAATACATTCCACCAGGGTGACTTGTCGTGCCACTGTCAGTTGTACAAGGAACGGCAGACCGGAACCACTACCTGACGTGCATGACTGATCATATACCTCCTGTCAATGCAAAAACAAAATCACTTTTCTTATTCAAATTATCTTTGAAACAATAATGATGACAATGAAGGCAATGACAACAATTCACTGAAATAAAATCTAAGAAACAAATGCACATGAATAACAATCAAACATGTGCCAATCAAGATAATACTGGTGCATTATATACATGTTATTCTCATAATTTGTACCTGTGTAACATTGCACCTGTCAATCAATTTATATATGTCTTAACCAGTTATCATTATTATTATGATCATACTACTCTTAACGGGCCATCAACACAGGAACGGTAATGACGGCCAATAAATGGTGGGTTAACCTACTTTGTTTCCACATTAACATTTAATTAAATACCTTTTACTTCATACTAAATTGTACCGAGAGTAGATTATGGATTATAATATCTGCAAAATATTATTTTATGAATAACGTGGTCTGAAAAAGTGAAACTTGTCCACGTGATAACAGTTAGATAAGATTGTTGGTTACTTAACAACACGAGATCCCTGAGGGATCTTGGCATGCATGCTCTTCATTGGTTCTGTGTAAGTTTTATTTCTTCTGTAATTCACTTTCATTTAGATTATCTAATGTTTCCACATGTTATACATTTAGATTATCTAATGTTTCCACATGTTACACATGTATCGAGAAAATGTGTTTACTTTTTCTTCAAAATTGAACATACACTTGTAACTGAAGACAAAGATAAGACTACAAGCAAATAAGTAAATAAAGATTACTTGAAACAAAAACACTGGGTAAAACAATATACTGCAGGTGGGAGATCCAATGTCAAGGTAAAAAGTTTGGTATGGTTCTGTGTAACCCAGCTGTTGGATTCCACAAGGAATACAAGAGTCCGGCCATAAAGTTGAGTAGTCAAAGGGTAAAGATGACCATAACAACGTCGTGCTGGGTGGATCAGCTTTAATCAAATAGTCGATTAGTTTTGACACTTAGGTGTTTAAGTGTCAAAATTAGTCAACTATTTTATCAAAGCTGATCCACCCAGCATGACGTTGTTATGGTCATCTTTACCCTTTGATTGTGTAAAACAGGTTGTGAACTGTATTTAAAGATTTTTACCTTCAGGGTACTATCCCCTACTTGCGTTGCACGAATGCCTCCATATTCTTCAGGCAGAAGTTCCTCCCGGACACGCAAGTTCTCGTGGATCTCCCTGCGCCGCTTACGGATGTGTCTGAGGAAGAGCCAGACCCCCAGCAAAGCCACAATAAGGATGACAATAGGAACTCCGATAGCCAGGAACAATTCAAAATGGAAACTGCTTTCATCTTCCTTGTTGACAACTGTAACAAAATGTTGTTGTTTAAAAGACATTATGACAGCAAAGATACAATGACAATATACAGTAAAACTGCTTTAATAACAGAATTAAGAAGCGATTCCCTCTCACATATGTGATAGTATGACACATCCCCCTACACATAAACAGACAGTTTATAAGTTTCTGGTTTAATACATGTAGTTGTTAGTTTCATTGTAATTGTTTGACTGAAGGGAACAATCTTAAATAATGGTGGCAATATCTATACCGTTGAAAGGTTTTGGACCAATCAGAATGCTAGAATTGTAAATGTCCATAGGCATCAGAGGTGATGGCAATAGGCCGAGACGAAACAGCAGCCTTGGAAATCTAAGGATTATAATCTAGGTTCAATTATGAATGAAAAGATGATACATTTACGTTACCCGTGGAATTTCGAGAATGACATGCAGCAGAAATGTAATGTCACACTATTAATAGATTCAAAACACTAAAACTGTTCACTAACCTAATCATCTTATATACTGAACAGAACTGATAGCTTATAATATACATGTAATTCTTTACGGTTTTTAGTTCTCTTACCAGGATCGTTTCTCTTAAACTCGTGTGGTGAGAAGGTGGGTATAGGGTAGTTACAAAGGTCACCAACGCAGCAGGAGACAGCAATAACGCCCTCCATCTGCCAACCCTGTCGCCGTCGACCCTGGCAGTTCATGTTCTGGTTCTCTTCGTTCCTTGCACAGCCTTGTGATATGATCACTACCCCATTCCTCTGCTTTCTGCTGGTGAAACACTACAAAAGGACAACAATCAAAATACTCATCTCAATTGTTTGTATTATCATATTAATGATTTAACATCAAAATACAGGTATACTCATAATTCACATCATACAACTCTAAGAATATCATCATATATATTATCAAACTTGCAGTACTTAATCCCACCATTTTCTGTAAATATAATTTCACTATTTTGCATTGATTAGTCCTATCAAGATCTTTTTTCTTTTCACTTTCAGATCAACATAGCTTTGGTAAAGTTAATTGTACCAATATAATTATAAATTAATTGAGGAATAACTAAAGATAGGAAAGGACGAACACTCCAAACGTTTCAAATTGTGGAAAGCTTCTAGGATGGATAGTTTAAATTTGGTAATGTTGGTATGGAATTTATAGATAGTTTTATAACATTTAAAATCAGACTCTAGTTTCATCAACATTCTTTGTACATTCTAAATTTGGCAATGTTAGTATGGAATTTATAGAAGGTTTTATAACATTTAAAATCAGACTCTAGTTTCATCAATATTCTTTGTACATTTTACTTAGTAGTGTATATACACAACTTACCCCCGCCCCCTTCACTGTCAAACAGTGACCCTTTTGGTCACACTGCTCATCGTCCTTTGGAAGGCATGCACACCTGTACTCCAACGGTTCGTGGTCAGCAAAGGCAGTCAGGTTGGCATCTTCAGGTGGGCTGAGCTTGTTGCCTGTAAACAACCAAAACATATGATCATATAATTAATTCAAGTTTTATTGGTTGAAATTGATAGGTATAAAATTGCAAGGTTTCCAGAGATACCAGCTGTGCTAAAAATAACTCTGGAAAAAACCCATGTTCAGACTCTATACTTATAGTATGTAACAGGCATGATGATGTATATTTTGGTCCAAATGGTGCAAGAAGACTTAAACAAAAAGAGGATATGGACAATATACACAGTCACAGTCAAGTCAGTCCAAAATAAATACAGTCTTCCATGTGATGATGCCCTCGGAAGTTTCCTTGTAAAATTTCAACTATGGTAATCATTCAAATAAGTACATTTTTTTCATTAGTTATAAAATCTATTTTTTTTTTAATTTATTTTGAATCTATTGTTTTTTTGTTTTTTTTGAGCCAGAGATAATAAGTTTATGGCCAAAACAAAACATGAGTCAACTTTATATAACATCTAGCTTCTGTTTTCAAGTGGCTCTCAACTTATCAGGAAACAATCACTTGTATCTGTAGTAGGTAGCGGCACACTTCATCTGTCAGAAGTTTCATACTGTTTAGATGTCGTAGCTATTCACCATAGGAACCTTTTTCTACCCATACAGTCCAAATCCTCATTATATACTTATACATCATTTTACATATTTCATTTTACATGTAACTGAATGGAAATCTTAATCTGTTTTACATGTGGCAGTGGTATTTGAAAATTATACCAGTTGATCATAAATGTGAAATTGCCATTGATCATGATCATGAATAGCCCAGCTTATTTTCATCTAGATCGTTACTGAAATATTTGTTTATTTGTTGGGTTTATCGACCCATGAAGAGTCAGGGTCATTTTGAGGTGGGGTCTCCCTGTAGTAGTTGGTGACTAACTCACTGAAAAACACACGGGAGACCCATCACATGCCATCCTGAGCAATTAAGGTCAAGTGTCTTGCCCAAGGATACAACCACAACAGCACAGATCGGCCCTGTTTCTCAGCTTTCTAAGAAATATAGACAGACATGGGTAGGGAGCGCCAAAACCAAACACCTCGGATCTTCACCTGAGGTTACATGGCCAGCACTTTAGCCGACTCAGCTATCACAGCCCCCTGATAAAGGAAGGTAACTTGCATCTCATATAATCTATTGATGGTATTTTTAATATTCACTTCTCTGTTTCACATTTACAGTACATGCTGCACATATTAATATTACCATAAAATATAATTATACATGTAATTAATTTATTTTTTAATCTTTCTAATTATTAATTTAACCTCTTGAAAAGAGGCTGAGATGATATTATCTTGAGGTAGCATGTACCCTTAATAATATCAAACAATAAAGTTTACTGCCCTCTTCCGATGTTCTAACACTGAAGAGTTCCATCCACCATGACCGAGAAAATAAGATAGATCAGGGGTGTATTTCAGTGACAAACACCATTACATTGTTGCCGTGGTGACAAGTATTATCACTTAGTTACGCCTTTCTGAGATGGATTTACCTCCTTGTAAAAAAGAAAAAAAATTAATGTATTCAAGAAACAGCATGTCCCAAGGTTTTTAATTCTTGAGTTGTTATTTCCCATTGATTTGGCTATTTGCAAATCAATGCTAAGGCTCTATACATATTCCACCCTGTACGCTTTTATTTCACCGTCAAGGAGCCGGTAGATTGTGGGAGAGAACAAGTTCTCAGTGCTGTCCCAGAGAACCTGTATCAATTCTACCGCGCTAGGGCTATCGGGGGATGCGTTTTACCCCACAATGGTGAGTACTTGAGATGAGACGCGGAGGCACCAGCGTATTATGTTTACAAGTCTCCATCAGATCACCATTGTCCAGACTGAAGAAATATATTTGTTCTGTTCCACACAGCAACTAAAGCTCTGTTATCTTCCAGTCAGATTTCAAATAATTTCATTTACATAAATTGTTTATAAAACTCATAGAAAAAATAAAATTACTACTATTGTGTATATCCTAGTGATTAATATCAATTCAAAACAAACTTGATTTCCAATTATAACTAACACTAGTAATGGTAATGTATATATTTAAAGTATATAATTGCTCACGTTTAAATTGACAACACTTGGACGGTGTGGTTGTCTGTTATTATGTGAATTCTTTCAATAGAAGGTTCGATAGCTCTTGATGAGAAGAGTTATTGAAAACATAAGTTCTATGTGAAATAGAACAGGACATAGAAGCCTTTAATCTCAAACTCTATCACAGTTTTAATGGGCTTACTCAAAAGTGTACATCTTATCCTGGCCATTCATTAAAAAGAAATTTCCTGTTTTAAACAAGCTGTGTAATATCAGGAATTGCTTTGTGTTATAATTTTCAGGTGTTGGAAATGATATCCTGGTATAAGTTAACATCAACATAAATGGTTTGAATGAAAAATACAAACACATCAATATCGCTTGAGAAGATCTTTCCCCCTAATTAAAACCTAACTTTTTTCATTTGAGACGTGTGCTGAACAATACAGAGATGTAATGGTCTAGGGTATGAATATATTTGAATTAATGACTGCCACACCTGTCGTTAAGACTTTTAACACCTTGAAAAGAAAAACAGGCCAAACTTTTTTTTTACTAAGAATTGATTAATGATTTTATTGGTGTGACAATATCATTAGGTTTAACAAGGCACTTGTACATTTGTGCCTTTCTACACTATTTATATGCTGCGGTCAAAGCACTGTCTAAATTTAAACGTGCACCTGTACATATCAGGATACGGAATAACAAATTGACAAAAAAAGTTTTCAAACAGACCACCCATTACGAGATAAAAGGTCATTTCAAGGCTTACTAAAACTAAAATAAACAACATTTCGTTTTAGTAATGTACCAATTGCAACAGTATTCAGAATTTCAGATGAATTATACCGAGATCTAGGTCATTACTAAAATACTAGACCATTCCAGAGACTATGGTTTTGTAAGGCTGGTCCTATTTCGAAGCTTATGATGGGCCATGTACATTCTATAAACCTAGTGTACATGTATGCTAGGAGATACACTGACCTATAGCTAGTGTACCATATAAACCCTAGGTAGTCAGGCAGGTGATAACCCCAATAACTTTTCATGTCGAATCAGGGAATCAAACCCTGGTCGTGAAGGTGAAAGGCCTTGCCACGGTGCAAACTGTACAAATGCTTTTTCCTCAGGTACAAGCTTAAATTTCTTCCCACATTAAGACTTTTGCACCATCCGACAATTTTAGACAATCATCCAAATTTGGATAAATACTTCCTTTTGAAAATTAATATTAAGTTCAAATTTTCTGAAAAAGTTGAAATACATCATCTAAATCTGTATATACACAAACCCCTTTAAGTATGAAACTACAAAACCAAACACCATTCTTTCTATTCCTTCTGAATACAAATTGTTTCCTGATTCCTAATGGGCCACAGATATGGCTGAGACGTAATTATGTGAAAGAACTGCAAAGCTGACTATAGCTTAGAACCACAATTTTCAGAGCTTGTGGATAGCATGAATGTGTAAACTTCTTACTTATAGTTGCTTGCCATATTGAAAATGCAAGCAAGAATTTAGTTTTTGATAATCTATCTTATATTTGGCCATTACTGTTTATACTGTATACAGGAATACATGCAGTCCTAGCTACGTTCCAACTATATCAAATTTTGCTTTTAAGTTGTAGAAAAAGGACATGAGGAAATTTTACAGTACACACAACACATACTAACTACAAACTACTGGGAGCCCGCCAAGTATCACATCTCAACAGCAAATTTGTCCCTCGATAATGGATTCATGGAGAAACAATATTAAATTATCTAAGAAGTCGGTGAAAAGGTCAGGTTGTTTCTGATGCTGTAATGAGCTAATTTCATTTCTTTTACAATTTGTACTGTGAATCTATATCATCATGTCTGACTGCAGTCTCCCATAGTGTAATATCAATTATTGTACAATTTGTACCAGCATATATCTGTGTACTGACTGCAGCCTCCCATTGTGTAATATCAATTATTGTACAATTTGTACCAGCATATATCTGTGTACTGACTGCAGCCGTCCATTGTGTAATATCATTTCTTGTACAATTTGTACCAGCATATATCTGTGTACTGACTGCAACATTCCATTGTGTGATATCATTTCTTGTACAATTTGTACCAGCATATATCTGTGTACTGACTGCAGCCTTCCATAGTGTGATATCATTTCTTGTACAATTTGTACCAGCATATATCTGTGTACTGACTGCAGCCTTCCATTGTGTGATATCATTTCTTGTACAATTTGTACCAGCATATCTGTGTACTGACTGCAGCCTCCCATTGTGTAATATCATTTCTTGTATAATTTGTAGTGTATCTGTATGTGTACTGCCTGCAGCCTACCACTGTGTAATATCATTTCCTGTATAATTTGTACAGGTGTATCTGTATGTGTACTGGCTGCAGCCTACCATTCCAGGAATTCATTTCTTGCATAATTTGTACAGGTGTAATAATCTGTGCATAGCAGAAATGGAATGGGCCGAGTGCAGGTGGCCACAGATTTTCAGGTCCCAGGTTCAAGTCCCAGTCTGATCATTGCATAATCTTTCTCTCCTGTTACATGTAGATACTACATAAGTTAGACTACTAAAAGAGGCCCAATGGGCCTGTATCACCCACTTAGTCAGATACTAAGCTGACTATCACTTTATTCAAATATCAAGTAGGCTAGGTTTATTCACATAAATAAATGTTGTAATCCTTCATTCCAGCATGCTATTGGCCCAATATCAGGTCTCAGAATCTCTTGAGAATCATTGTTTAAAGATTTTACTGAGTTACTGAGAAGAAGTTGTTGAAAAGAAAAAGTTGACACCGGACAATGGACGCCGCACTTTGACTGTGGCCTCCCATTTTGTGATATCATTTCTTGCAAAATTTGTTGCAATTAAAAATGTATGTAGCAGGTGAGCTGACAACTGTTGTATGGTAAATCGGCACAATGAGGTCATGATTTTCTATTGCCCACTTAATATGGTGATGGTTGGAATGAGGATATCACATACCATCTCTCTATAGTGATAACACATGCCAGCCTCCTACTCAAAATTATTCAGACATTTAATTGACTTTTTGAAATTGATGCCAGACTGATAAAAGTTGATACAATGTCAGAATGATTTAAATTACTGTCATCTTACACATGTATATGAATGACTTAAACAATATATGTAATAATGTAAGGACCTATTCATGAAACTCTTTCAACTAAATCACAGTTAAGTGTAAAGTGCAGCATTGTCTCCCCTTATCTCAGATTATCTCCCGTTAGTTTGTGTCACCAAATTATCTCCCCCTGTACCAAATCTTCTCCCATTACATAACTGTCTCACTAAACTATCTCTCTTTGTATCAGATTATATCCCCTGTTACATTGTGTCACTGCATTATCTCCCCCTGTATCAGATTATCTCCCCTGTCACATAGTGTCACTCATGACAATTTCCTGGCATCAGATAATCTCCTGTACAAGTATGTGTCACTGCATTATTTCCCACTGTATCAGATTATCTCCGTAACATTATTGTGTCACCACATTATCTCCCCTTGTATCAGATTATCTCCCCTGTTATATTATTGTGTCACCACATTATCTCCCCTTGTATCAGATTATCTCCGTAACATTATTGTGTCACCACATTATCTCCCCTTGTATCAGATTATCTCCCCTGTTATATTATTGTGTCACCACATTATCTCCCCTTGTATCAGATTATCTCCCCTGTTACATTATTGTGTCACCACATTATCTTCCACTGTACAGATTATCTCCCCTGTTACATTATTGTGTCACCACATTATCTCCCCTTGTATCAGATTATCTCCCCTCTGTTACATTATTGTGTCCCCACATTATCTCCCCTTGTATCAGATTATCTCCCCTGTTACATTATTGTGTCACCACATTATCTCCCCTTGTATCAGATTATCTCCTCTGTTACATTACTGTGTCACCACATTATCTTCCACTGTATCAGATTATCTCCCCTGTTACATTATTGTGTCACCACATTTTATTACATTTTTACCAGTGAAATATCAAAAATTATTTATTCTATAAAGTGATTTTTGTCACTAGTGTTGATTTTCTTCAGAAATATGTATCACAAGCATTCCCCTTCAATCAAACCTCTTCCTGAAGTGTAAAAGTTTACATATAAAAGTTTTAGAGGACTTATTTGTGAACCACTTTTAGCTGATCATTTTAAAACAGATGATTCAGCAAAAATGAAAAACGTTTCCTATACTTATTTGCAGATAAATGCAGTATACATATATAACAAGTTGTCCTGAACAGTTACTATACATTTAAGGGCTCAACACAGCTTTTTATGAATATTCTTTCATATAGTTATATATATTTAGGGAATAGCACATTGCCATGAGTTCTTCTTATCAAACTAGAAGACAGTCATATGATACTCTTTTTCTATCATAATTTATCTGAATTTGTATGATTCACATGCTACACATCTTCTGATCAAAGCTTACGGATTTGAAAACGATCTTGTTAGATAAACAGTATCTTCAAAACTTCCATTTATCTTAATGCTTACGAGATTTATATTAAGGTCTCATCTAAACATAAATTTAATAAAATTTGAATTATTTTTTTTATTTTTCTGTAAACTTTTATTTAGTTTATGAGATATTCTTTTAAAAATACATTCCTGCGAAAACAATTCAGGGAAGTTTTTAAAAAATCTTTTAAAAATCAAGTCAAAGCTTTAAAAAAAAAGTTTCAAGTCTGCTTTCCCTCGACAGGCATTTGAAACCTTGCCTGTAATATAAATCTCCAGATGGGCTTTCAACACCTAATGTGTCAGAATTTATGCGGGGATCGCCGCTAATCTTTGAGTAAACATTCACCGAAACATTCAAATGGCTACAGGATAATAGTTTAAACGCTCAGACCCTTTACAACCTCCCAGTCTGCTTTAAATTGATTGAAAACGGGTGTGAGAAAAAATAACTTTTCGTAAGAGATAATGTATTAGTTTGAGTTTGAAACGTGGACAATGTCCATATTTCAGAGCATTAACATATGAACTGGTAGCTGGTCAGTGCTTGGTCCAAGTAAACAATGTCTATAGTTCTGAGGACAACAGACAGAAATGTTTGTATGAGTGAACACCAAACTTGATTGGTAACTGGGTAGTAGAAACACACTCCTTTTGATGGATATATATTTAGTGTAAACATCACTAAAATCACAAGTCCAGAAACTAACAATACCTGTATATTGGTTACACAGGAAATTTATCGAACTTTTCCACATTATTTTAAAACATTTTAAGTTTCTACCTTTTTTTGGGAAGCAATTCGTTAAGCTTGTTAAGCTGTGAACAACCTTGCCTAGTTGTACGTGCTGGACACTTGAGAATAATAAGGACATTGTCGTAGAGTAATTGGGCTTTTGTACCCGTCCCTGCATTTAACACCTGGCCCTTCTTAGTAGCTGTAAGCACAAGGAATAACACGGCACTCACGCCCGGGCTTATATAAATACACATTGTATCTAGAGCCCAGGTGTAAGTCTACAATACACCTCAAATTAATCAACAGGTATTCATATGTACAGGTGGTCACTTGTACGCCTATATAAATGTCCAAACTGTTCTAATATCAGTCCTTTACACCTGGCGTTAAGTTTTGTTTATGTACAGCCTTTAATTATTATTTCACAATACAACACTGGTCAGTAATTAATGAGTTATTTATGAAGTATTTATATGTATATAATTATATATGTTTATGCCTCGTTCGGCTAGCCTGGTAAGGTCACAGCTAGGGGTGGAGTGAGAAATTTCACATACATATTCTATACTGACCCCATTTTTTCAATATATTTTAAAATATATATAAAGATTTGTTCTCCATGGAAATGTTTACTTTTAGATTTGAGCTCACACCACTTATTAAAGCAGGAAGTAAGCAGGATATCCTAACATTATAACAGGTAAGGTGGGAGTCAGATATTGTCAGCAAATTTTCATTATAAGCTGGAAATACCAAATACTGGGTCCAATATATGAAGTTCTTCAGCTACTTGTTGATTGTGTCTCACAAACTCTACCATTCCACATACATTAATGTACTGCAGAAGCATACTTTTCTGATGGTTCAAATTCTCATGGTTAACAGATATTTATTTTGAAGCATTTTTTTCACAACAGAAATTACAAAACCATATATAAATTTCTCAATATAATTTTAGATGTATGTGATCCCATTCTTCACAATTTTATGAGGTGACTTCAGAAAGAAACCTTTTAAAACAAAACCATTTGACAAACTTACAATCCACTCAGTGAACTAGTTCTACGTTTTCCCAAGTAGGTATGAAACTCCAGTGATAATAAATATCAAGTTAGGACACAATCCTATATTAAATCCTAGCCCCTCTTTCCCAAGTAGGTATGAAACTCCAGTGATAACAAATATCAAGTTAGGACATAATATAGTAGATGGGTCAATGCATACACGATTTGTGAAATCTGTTGATACTTAATTATCACCAAAATCTACAAAAACTAGCTGCTCAAGATCAGCAAGAAAGGTAGAAAACAGTAGTTGGTGAAATATTCACTACAACATATGTTTTAAGCAAAATTCTGGCTTAACATACCTACTGAAATCTGATTCTTGTACAAACTCTCATGATCACTCATTTGTTCACTAAATTCTGAGAAATTAAAATTGAAAGTTTTTTTTATATATGGACTATGGTTTACATATTCCTTTTCATTAATGAAATGCAGAATGTTACTAGCAGTGAGTGAACTGAGTTCATATTAATAAATGATTTTTTAAGAAATGCTTTAAGTTGAACTAATTTCATTCTCAAATTACTTTCATATACAATGTTTTTCATTTTGTGAAAAAAAAAAGCTTTCAATATCAATTTCAAATTTCTTTTTAGAAATGAACATTTTTCATGCAATACATTTCATAAGTTGGTCAGAACATCCTTGTTTTCTTTCATTCAAGCATAAAAAGGAGAAAAAATATCAATAAAAGAAAAGAAAAGAAAATCTCATTAGATTTGGACATAAAATACAAACTTTAACATTGTGTCTGTTACTCAAATTTAGCTGATGTAAATTTTAAATAAATTTGAGTGTTCAGATTATAATCATATCAATCTGGAACATTTTGTTGGCCACAGAGAACAAAGTCAAAATGGACAACTACAGAGTTATATGCAGTTACAAATCTATGAATACATTACTGAGGATGTTAACATGCACATGCTGCAGAAACGACTCAAAGTACAAGTAGTTAAATTTTCCAATTAGTTTTCTGTCACGATTGCGATCTTCATCATTGGATGTTTGTTCGTAAAAAAACACCTTTTTTGGTACCGGGTAATTGCTTCATGTAAAGCATCCTATTTAAAAAGTTTATTGATTTTTCCAAAGGAATTTTTAATCTATCTTGTACATTTTGATGCTAGAAAAGCAGTATTACAACACATGTATTTTTGCTACATGAAGATCTGGAAGCTCAATGCGCTGCATGCTGCTATTTTCTGTATTCACCAATAATTTCTACTCGAAACTGATTTTGATATAATGAATACATGTACATAAAACTAAAATTGAAAAGTGTCCAACTACCAGATTTTATAAAAGTATGTCACTCAGTTGCAAAACCTTTTTTTTTTTTTTGCTTTGCCCTTAAGCTTGTTATCATGAATTCCTTATTTTGACGTGAAATGAGGTTTATATATGGGGGTTAACGTTGTCATGATCACCTGCCCGATCACATGGGTTTTTTCCGGGTTTTCTCCAATGACAGAAGACCCCTTCCAGTAAGTCAAACTCTTTTCTTGACTAATTTGGTATTGTATTGCATTACTTTAGTGTGTTCTGAAACATAACTTTTTAATTGTTGTACCATGAAACTCCTCCAGGATATTATGGTCCTTCATGTGAAGTTTCATCAAAATTCTTCATGGAATTGTCCAGACAGTTATGTACAAGATGGACAGAGAGGACACCTTTAGCCCTCGGTTTCACTCGTAGGGGACTTACAAGGATCTCTCCCTAGCTTGAAGGTAAGATGATGAAATTCTCACCCAAGCAAATCAGATTCTTCAAAATCAGGCTGTATACCTTAAAATTGAAAGTACTGATTATTTGTCTCAGTAAAATGCAACGCAACAGAGTTCAGTGGATTTACACAATACTATAAATATGGCAAGCTCATTCGGGAAAGTGCTGATCATGAATGAATTCACCTTAAAGAAAATCTCCTTGTTGAAACCAATTTTGATTATTTTAGTAAAAAGCAGTGACCTTGACCTTAAATGACCTTTCACTCATTCTTTCAGTACGGGTAACAATATGTATAAAGTAAGAGGTTGCTGGAATCAAGGGAATCCAGGCTATCACATGGAAACCTCTTTGAAGACGACATGAAATGATGCTTACATTTTTAATGAGCATGCTTCCCATTACTACATTTTGTAGAGTCATGGCGTGCCATACAGATGACCTAGAACTTTGTACTATCGGGCCTGCAACCTGTCTATCTCAATTGTCAAATCATTGGGAACACAACAAAACAATCTGTATCAGACTGTCATATAATCTGGTATTTAACTAAACTGTCCTCCATATTGGATTGTCAAATCATTGAGATACGTATCAAAACTGTCTGAATCCAGATTTCATATAGTATCTTAAAAAATGCCCTCATCACCATTGTCTATTATCAGGTACATTATAACAAAACTGTGTGTATTATGATTGTTGGAACATCAGGTACAAATAAGGAGATCGTCAATCATTCTATTACAAGCAGGTATATGGTAATATAACTCTATATGAAAAAGAAACAGCAATTTCCACAGAAGAATTAAATCTTTATTAGTACTCAAAGATAGACCTGACTCCTGAATTAAAGGGTACGTACCGTTTGAAGCAAAACATTCATATCTGACACACCTCATAGGTTCATGGGACTTTCAAATTTTATGTATAATGAAAACTGGCCGGAGGTCCTGAATCCGAATTCAAGTCAGACCAGATTACTGTATCAATAATATGATTTATAAATCAAAAAGTATGAAAGGCTTATACGATAAAACGCCTTCCCTTGTGTTCCACTTGTTGAGTCTCATCTTCTTTCAGATCGTCACTTTTTGGATAAAACCTCCAAGTGTTAACCAATTTAATGAAAGTCAGTACGAGTCATGTTGGGATTAGTTTTGGTCTGGTGATCCTTTGTCCCTATCCTGGGGTAGCCTTTGATGGCGAGTAATTCATGGGATTACATTCATATAGAGACATGTCACACCGACTTAGTTCTGATACACATGCTCTTGACTGATCAACATCTCCCCCCCCCCCTCTCTTTTTCCCTACCTTCAAATTTTTGAAACACCTTTGTTAACGAGAGAAATCCCAGGTGTTCCCGTACCAAACGCTACATCTGACAGGCTTAGGGTACATTCAAATCAAATTCAACAAAAGACGAAACTCACGTGTTGTAAATTAAACAGCCATATATGCCGGTGATATCGGCTAGGATATGTGTGTTTACATAAAGTCCGCATTAAACAGCAAATCGCTGCATCTGTGGCAAAGTATTTTATCTTAAAGGTTCATTTCATGCAGATAAAAGTCGGAAATAAAAAACATTCCAAGTAAATCTTCGAAATTGATTATTCAATAGCCTACGCAAAAATATCGAGAAGCGTTTCTAATCTTGTGACAATATATATACATCTTATCTCATAATAATTTGTCTCTAACTCTGATGTCCCATAATTTGATGGTGATGAGTCAGTGATGTTCCTTATATGTACTTTCTGTAAGAGCTAACGATATCGGTTCAGTAGGTAGGAGTTTCCTCTTGCAAAATACTGCACCTCCCCACTTATTTATACTGGCATACACACACGGTTTTACCTGTGTGAGGTATAGTTAGGCTGATATCGTCACATCTGATATTTATGATTTACACCTAAAATAACATCAAATTGTTTAAAACTAACAATTCATCTAGAAAGAACCTGCTAATGTATTCCATTCCCGAATTTACTGCAATTTAATCAATTTTCATCTGAAAATACTTAGGTTTCTCAGGAGAAATACTTGTAATGTACAATTGAATTTAATAAAATACAAGGTTATAATGTATATCAATATAAAAACTTATGTAATTTGAAAACTATTATCATATATGATGTAATGCTTAATGAGAAAGAATGGGTTTATAAGTAAACCTGGGCTTTTAACACATAATGTAATTATATGTCTTCATCAAGCTAACCAAGCACATAATATATATCTAAGTCGAATCTTAAGCATGTATCAGGTAATGGCAAATCAGACGGCGTCATCAAGCTAACAAATCATAGAATATAAATAACTTCGTAGAGCTTGCAATACATACTTAAGTATATTATATCAGCTAGATTACAATTGCAAGTCAGACTTTTCTATCAAGCTAATTACAAATTGTTGAATATAACTTAGTAAAACCTGCAATACATAAGTATATCTTACATCAAGTAATTATATAATTGCAAGTTAAAGTTCTCCATCAAGCTAACAAATCGTAGAATATTACTTAGTCTTGTCTACTGTACATATGCTATGAATTGCTTTATCTTACAAGATGCATAAAATATGTTTTCAACATGTGCATGGTCGAAAATATGTGCGTCTGCATTTGATTTTTTTATATACCTGCAGCTGGTTGTCTATACAATAGTAAGCACTAATTGTACATCGATATGAAGAGCCTAATTATAGACCCGATGTATTAGGCAAACCGAGATACATCACCACTGTGAGTTACTCCTGGAAAAATCTTCAGAAATTTATATACATAATCATTATTCAGGCCTGAACATTGTAAATCCAGACCCGTTGATTCTGAAACATTGTCAGAATTCATGAACTTCTGATAATATAAAACGGAAAGCAATATTATACAAAGAGTACCGATCTTTCTGATAATATAAAATTGAATGAAATATTATACACGTCCATGCAAAATTACTCCTGCCTTTTATAATTACAAGACCAATTAGCATTTATATGATATTTGTCATAAATTTGAAGAAAATTGTACCGGTAATAAGAATTTACATGTGTACATATTACCAGATAATATGTCGGGCAGGTTTTGCAGTACCGGATATACTTGTCACATATATATGACCGTAAAATGAAATAATGAATTGAGCAATTTAGTGGAATGCATCTGATAAAGTATTAAATCCTGGTTCCACTGTCAACAATCACATGACACGTCATTGATAATCTTAAATGTTTTTCCTGTTTTTCTTATTTCAAACAACCATTATGAAAACTATTCTGTGAATTCAATATAACTGATTCAAGGACATTGAACTTACTATCTTAGAAAGCTTCTTTGAAAGCTTAATTGTTAACAAAGGAATCAATTAGCAACATGAACAAGAAATCCCCTTTTTATAACATTTTTTGCAGCTACACTGTAGTATACGTTGAAGTAACAACCTCATTTAAAAATATCATTTCTTTAAATTAAATTCTTAAACTTGTTTTTTTTTTGTTTAACACTATACAGATATTTAGGAAATGTTAAGAAAGTCTGTTTATATATAAATTCAAATCTTCAACTTGTTATCTTTTGTTTTACACAGCAGATATATAGGAAATGTTATTTCAATGTTTAAATTAAATTCTTAACCTTGTTTTTTTGTTGTTTTTTTTACACTCCAGATCGAGTTATAAGAAATCGCCATATTGTACACTAATGTAAATATGAGGTGTTGGTAACTGGAGGAGAGGTTGATATGAAAACCACTCCAGTGTCTGATGGATAACACATATTGTTTGTACTCCAAACCTCCGTAACTTTCTGTATAATTACATGTACACATGTATCAATGGTAAAATGATTAGGTGTTTGACTAAGCTGATAAGGAAAGTCACAGCATGTTCAACTCCCTGCCGTCAAGACGCTGACCCCTAAAGCCTGTAACTAATACCTCAAATTTAACAAGGCCTTTTTACTGGGTTGTCATGCCTACAAAGCCTATACAGGATTATATATATCATATAGATGGTGAATTTTCCTGATAACCATTTTTTTTCATTATTAAGACAAATGTTCAATTTCAAATAAATTGTAAAATTACAAAATTTAATAATCATAATTTGTAGATGTGAAAAAATAACGGTATAGATGCTGCATTGAGATTGACACACATATATAGGGTACATATATTCCTTATAGTTGTTGCTACATCATAATCAATGATAAGTCAGTGTCCTTTATTGTGGAATTCACAAACAAGTGATATCAGACCTCTGGGAACCTAGTGCTGACCATTGAAGTTCTTTTTTCATGGTTCATGTTTTAAGATTGATCTTTTCTCTTCGTTCCACTTTTCTTCATGTTTTCCTCTTAATACAAGACTATGAAGAGAAAAACGTATATATATCTTAAGCTTGAGAAATATCTTTCCAGTACCTCTCAAGAAATAGCATATCTTTCCAATACTTCTCAAGAAATAGTATTCTTTCCAGTACTTCTGAAGAAATTGCAATCACAAACTTTCATTTTTAATCAACTGTCAAAATATAATATGGTGACCAGCTGTACATGTAAGCCATTTCAATAACGCGAACCAATACATTAAGTTTGAGAAATATCCTTCCAGTACTTCTCAAAAAAAAGCAAAAAACAAACTTAAATTTTTAATCAACTGTCAAAATCCAAGATGGCTGGCTATAAGCCATTTTCTTATCCAGATCAGTTTCAAAATTCTATGGGTATAACTAGGGACTGAGATGAGGAGACATAATATTATGCAGTTTAAGAAATATCCTTTAAATACTTTTCAAGATATTGAGCCATAACAATCTTCAACTTTCAAAATCCCAGATGGCCATTTGTCGGCCATTTTGTATTCCTGATCAGAGTTAAAATTGAATAGCATGTGGTCTGATCAGCTTTGAGAGAAATCGCACAGCACCCTGGGAAGGGAGTAAACATTACCCCTCAGATCTTCTCCTCGGGTGGCATAAGTCTGAATCATGCTCTACTGGCCGAGAGCTATATCGTAGCCATGATATTACAAAAACTTTCACAAGATGTACATGATTTAACATTACATAACGTGTTGTACCCTTCGATTTTATTACACGCTAAAATTTCTTATAACTTTCCACCTCGATGGAAACAGATTTAAAAACACATTGTGAAGTTGAATAATCTCGGACTGTTGTAAGCAAAATTTTAAAGGTCTTGGTTAGATTTTAAAAAAATAATCAATATTGAAGACTTAAGAAATGTTTATAAAATTTACTAATATTTTTGGATTTAGTTTTTCCGTGTCAGCTCTTCAATTGTATTCAAAATTTATCTGTTAATTCAACTTCAATTACAACTCATTATCATAAGACAGGATTGAGACAGATCATGTTGCCTGTTCTAAAGATCCATACATTTAAAAGCTTGTTTGAGCTGTGCTTTATGACAGGGACACTATTCTTTGTGATCTATTGGATGAAATTGCTTTAACAAACATTTTTTTGTTTTTCTTATTTTTTTTGAGGTTTTTTGTTAAAGCTAAAAGTCATAATCAAAATTATTTTTGACAACACAAAAATTAAGGATTATTATCAGGCAGACATATAAAGCTCACCAGACTGTGAACAGGGACCAGGTGTTGGATATAAATTGATTCTATTACAGTATAGAATATCAACATGTGAAATGTGCCAACACTTTCCAAACTTTTTTTTCTAATACATTTTCACACAAACAACTGATATTAAACTACACTTTCATCCCAGGCTTCAGTTCTCAATTTGTTTTTATTTAATAAATACAACTAGGTTTAACATTTTTACAATACTACAACTTTTGTTTTTATATTTATCAGGATAAAAGTTATAAACCAAACTAAAATTAACTGGGCGGAAGCACACATAGAAGGTTCAATAGTGGGACAAAACCATTATATCTAGATTATCTGTGGTAAATTGTGGCCAGTGGTCAAGTGTGGATACCCCACAAATCCAAACTCCTCTATGTCCAATCTGCAATATCCCTACTACATCAACAATTGGGGCTGCCATAACTCAGTTGGTTAGAGTGCCGGACATTAACTACAGGTAAAGATCTGACGTTGCGCGGTTTGATGTTCCTTCTCCTGTTGGTCTATGTTCCGCGTGTAGCTGAGAACTGTGATGGTTTGTGATGTTAGTAGTTGTGTCATTGGGCAAGACACTTTACCCTAATTGCTCTTGATGGCATGTGACGGGCCCTCCATATGTTGTTCAGTGAAGTAGCCACTAACTACTACTGGCTGTTCACCGGGTGATAAACCCAGCAAACAAACAAAACATCAACAAGGATTTTGGTTTTGATTTATAAATGGCAATGTAGTATGAAGATTTTAAATTAGGACTAAAGATTTGGTACGATCTGATTAAAAACTAAATTCAGAATTTATAAAATAATCAGATTGATATTTTTCCTCAAAATTTCATTAACAAATTTAGTAAGCAATAATTTCTCAGAAGAATCAGCTAGCTGCTCTGCACAAAATGTTTTCTCCTGAATTTTTTTTTAGATATGAAGTTTGTCAGCTCTTAACACTTCAAAATACTTATAGTCATGAGCTTGGCTCGTTATTCCTGTCTGTAAAAGGAAATAAAATCAATATCGTCTAGATTTATGATGCTAAATGTTTTAAAGAATGAAACACTTTTCCATTATTAATGCACACAACCACTAACTGTCACGTTCAGGTAAACAAACTAAAGATAATAATAATATACATGTATGTACAGCTGAGTACCATAAATCTAAATGGTAAATATCACATACATCATTCAATTCTCACTTCGGGACTTGCATGAGGATAAACATTTTCACAGAAAATTTTCAATGATTTCCTTTGAGATTTGTAGCATATATTCAAACTTGTACGACAGTCCAGGTCTAGAAAATGATGGATCCCTGGCAATTTTTGACAATGACTCATGATTTCAAAAGATATCAAGCTATTCTAAGGTTATTGTTCCAGTATAACAGAATGTCTGGAAAATTTTCAAAAAATATACTGCCACTGAAAGAAAATTGAAAAGTACCTATAGATCTGATTCTATTTGGATTCAACCCATAAACTTGCATGTATAAACATAGTATTTGATATGAATAAGCTTACCGTATGTCCTAGCTTTGTTTCATATTATAGTTATAAATATTTCATGAAATTAATTTGTATCATTAATTGACTTTTGGGTGGTCAGCTGGAAGATTGCTAATGTATTATGTGCATGACAAGAATTACATTTAATTATGTCTCACCTGTCCCACTTTGTCAGTATAGTATAAGTTTTAAGCAAAAGCCAAAATTTGCTAAAATTTCAGTATCTTTTCCAGAAACTACCACAATAAACCTCCTGATCACTTTATAGATAGTATGGATCAAAGCAACCTGTATACATTATAGACATGTGTGAATATTGATACATTGCAAAACAAATATCAATTTTCGCTAAGTCACTAATTCTCGAAATTCACATAAATGAATCATTTTGACCCCAAAAATCGCTCTTTATGAAAAGTGAGATGAAAATATATCCGATTTATTATAGATCTCATTTGGCAACAAACTTCTATTTGAAAATAAATTTGAGAAACAATAACGATTTATATCAATTTTCAAAATCAAGGTTTTTACCCCATAAATACAGCGAAAAAAAATAAATGAATAAATAAAATTCATGTTATCTGTAGGATGTGTTGAGATGTCCATGCAACAACGAACTACTTGTATATTTCAGATTCGATTGAAAAAAAATGATACTTTTTGAGAAACTGAACTAACTATAAACTTTAAAGTCCAGCTTCTCAGCATCCCACAGTCAGTCGACCATAAATCATTCCATAAATGAGGGCTGTATTGAGATGTTCACTATGCAATCAAACTATATACCAAGTTTGGTTATAGTTACTTTTTGAGCAACAGATCTAAACACAAACCTTAAAAGTGAAATGCTGACGTAGATTATGTAGCCAACCTTAAAAGTGAAATGCTGACGTATATTATGTAGCCAAACCTTAAAAGTGAAATGCTGACGTAGATTATGTAGCCAAACCTTAAAAGTGAAATGCTGACGTAGATTACGTAGCCAAACCTTAAAAGTGAAATGCTGACGTAGATTATGTAGCCAAACCTTAAAAGTGAAATGCTGACGAAGATTACGTAGCCAAACCTTCAAAGTGAAATGCTGACGTATATTAAGTAGCCAAACCTTAAAAGTGAAATGCTGACGTAGATTAAGTAGCCAAACCTTAAAAGTGAAATGCTGACGTATATTAAGTAGCCAAACCTTAAAAGTGAAATGCTGACGTAGATTACGTAGCCAAACCTTAAAAGTGAAATGCTGACGTAGATTACGTAGCCAAACCTTAAAAGTGAAATGCTGACGTAGATTAAGTAGCCAAACCTTAAAAGTGAAATGCTGACGTAGATTACGTAGCAAGAAAGGTAACACTTAAATCTCTCTTTGCGCCATCGTCGCAAGCAACAAAACTAAACAAAAACAAATATGAGAAACCGTAGGGTACCATAAACACATCAACTTTTTTTCCATTTCTCTTTTTTATGACAACACTTAAAACTTGTTTGCCAACTTCCAGTACCGGCCATATGTAACCATAATTAGTGATTAGAAATACATGCTAAAGCACATTTGATGATCCTAGCACACGTTCTTGAAAGAAGGATTATTTGATAGTCCTACCAAATGCGAGGGATTGACAATGGGTTAACAATATGAAGGGCAGGCCTACTATACCCAGACTTTACATGATGTATAAATATGTATGTACCGCTTCTTCATGACAAAAAACTTATCTTTGCTGTGATTCCAAATGAAGGTGCTTTTCTCTAATGTCATAAATTCGGACAAAATGAAAACAGGACTATATTTGTCTACTTTGGCAAGATGGATTTTCAATTTGATAAAAAAAATTAATCAAAAAAGTAGATTGGTCTTTTTGAACAGTAAATTAAATGATCAGAAATTGATGAAATATGTTCTTCAGGTCAAAGAACATCGTCAGAAACCTTTGGTTTATTTTGTTTAAGGTCCTATTAACAGCCAGGGTCATTTAAGGACGTGCCAGGTTTTGGAGGTGGAGGAAAGCCGGAGTACCCGGAGAAAAACCACCGGCCTACAGTCAGTGCCTGGCAACTGCTCCACGTAGCTTTCGAACTCGCAACCCAGAGGTGGAGGGCTAGTGATAAAGTGTCAGAACACCTTAACCACTCTGCCGCCGCGGCCCCTACGATACTCTACGATGTTGGTTGTGTCCAGGACATAAATAAATATGAGCAGAATCTCGTGGGTTTCCAATGACAGTAAAAGAAATTCTTACAAATGAAAAGTTACAATGTGATATTATACACTGATACACAAAATCAGTCTCCTGAAATTGATGAAATTTGTTCTTCAAGTCAAAGAAATGTTCACAAATGTAAAATTAGAATGTGATTATATTGATTCACACAAAAAACCAATCTCCAGTTGAATCAATTATCTGTCTCTTCTAAATAATTAGATCATTCAGTCTATATCCACCCAATATTGGTCGTGACACACAGGTGGAGAGGAGAATCGTAACTCGGTTCCACATAAATCCTGGCAGTCCACCTGTGCTGGTGTTACATAATATGTATGACAAATCAATATTTCAATCGGACACATCCTTGGCTTTTCAATTTTTTTTAAAAAGGTTTGGAAATTACACCAGACAATTTTAATGAACCAGACATTTTGAAGAATATGAAGTATCTGTCAGTCACACCTAGAAATGACATGTATCTTTTACATTTACGAAATTACCTGAACACATCTATTGATACGTGTGACGGTGTAAACAGGAACATTGCACAAACGATCATAAGCACCAGGAGAGAGGGTTGCCTCATGCAAACACGGTTCGCCTTTGTTACGTGTTTGTTCACAGGATACCGATCAAACAGTGTATTCTAATGTCAACAAATGTTTCTACTGAAGACGACTACTTGATCAGGCTGGTGCCTGACTATTTACGCTATTCACTCGCCCTAAACGCCTTACACTGGTTAATAAATAAATCTTCAGGTGGGTATACGTTTCAAAATTATTTTGCATTAAACCATCAACTAAACAGAAACAGAATTTTATCAAACATTTAGAAATATATTTCTATTTGGCTTGAAACTGCCGTTGAAGTCACAACTGTAACACACAATAACTGTAGTTGGAACAGATATTAATTATAATTGTATATATATGGTTCATGTATGTATTTGCCAAGCTATAATATCTGTAACAAGATGAAAGAAAAAATGCTTATGTTCCAAATTGTGTCACCAAATTAAATAATCCCAAGACTGGGCACTAGAGCAATGAGTATGGTCCCATCTCAAGTTCAAACAAGCTAGTATAACGTTCTTACACGATTTACTCACAAGATTGCGAGTTTTTGATTCTCACAAACTGTACGAATGCAGGCCCCTAAACATATCCCAAGATATTAATCATTTAATGTGGATGATCCTTATCTTAAGTAATTGAACTCGTCCTTATTGAAATTAACCCCCCAAAAACAAAATGCACGGCCTTATAGATTCCTGCAAGACTCAGATTTCCATAGGAGCATGCAACACATACATACTATAATTTCCATAGGATCATAATGCATGTACATACCATAATTAAGTGGTGAATTTAATACAATAAACATTGCATGACCACAATAAAAAATTATGTGCTTAAAGTCTTATGATATGTAAAGAGTACTACATGTATATCTCATTTCAGTAATGTTCTTAAAAATATGTATTACAATAGAAATTATACAATATAAATTATGCAATGCAAAACTGGTTCACTTCATTATGAACTCCCTAGAATGGTTTACATGTGACTTTTTTATATACTGTCTACGATGACTCACACTTTTATATTTACTGCCACGATGACTCGTACTTTTATATTTACTGCCTATGATGGCTCATACTTTTATATTTACTGCCTACGATGACTCGTACTTTTATATTTACTGTCCTACGATGACTCACACTTTTATATTTACTGCCTACGATGACTCATACTTTTATATTTACTGCCTACGATGACTCACACTTTATATTTACTGCCTACGATGACTCACACTTTTATATTTACTGCCTACGATGACTCATACTTTTATATTTACTGCCTACGATGACTCACACTTTTATATTTACTGTCTACGATGACTCACACTTTATATTTACTGCCTACGATGACTCATACTTTATATTTACTGCCTACGATGACTCACACTTTTATATTTACTGCCTACGATGACTCACACTTTTATATTTACTGCCTACGATGACTCATACTTTTATATTTACTGCCTACGATGACTCACACTTTATATTTACTGCCTACGATGACTCATACTTTTATATTTACTGCCTACGATGACTCATACTTTTATATTTACTGCCTACGATGACTCACACTTTTATATTTACTGCCTACGATGACTCATACTTTTATATTTACTGCCTACGATGACTCATACTTTTATATTTACTGCCTACGATGACTCGTACTTTTATATTTACTGCCTACGATGACTCATACTTTTATATTTACTGTCTACGATGACTCGTACTTTTATATTTACCGCCTACGATGAATCACACTTTTATATTTACTGCCTACGATGACTCACACTTTTACATTTACTGCCTACGATGACTCACACCTTTATATTTACTGTCCACGATGACTCACACCTTTATATTTACCGCCTACGATGACTCACACCTTTATATTTACTGCCTACGATGACTCATACTTTTATATTTACTGCCTACAATGACTCATACTTTTATATATACTGTCTACGATGACTCACACTTTTATATTTACTGCCTACGATGAATCATACTTTTATATTTTCTGCCTACGATGAATCATACTTTTATATTTACTGCCTACGATGACTCGTACTTTTATATTTACTGCCTACAATGACTCACCCTTTTATATGTACTGCTAGAAATAACTCACCGTTTTATATTTACTATCCAGGATGAATCTTATTTTTATATTTTCTGCCTAGGATCGAGGATGATTCAAATATCTATGATTTTGGATGTACAATACAGAAAGGTAGAAAGATTAAGTAGTCCCTGGTCGGACTGAAAGTTTGAAACAGCTGTACAATGCAGTTAAATTTATTTCAATTCTACTGTATCTTACTCTCATTTTGTTTATAAAAGTGCTTAAATCTCGAGTCTTTGTTAAATTATCTATGTAGACCTATTTTCAGGCAGTAGTTTTTATATTGCAAATAGATTCTCTAAAAAATATTTCAGTAACAAGAACTGTTTCTATGTGGGTGGATTCCAAACAGAAACACACACATTGCAGTGTAAAAATATTCTCAAGCCTTAAAACACCATATACAAACACCTGAAGTGATATGAACCATTAATTAAGAATTGATGAAGCCCACACTTACAGCAGGTGTTGTTTTGAAACTTTTGCTGTACAATTTAAATGCATCACCTTAAAGTAGATATATTATTAACTTGCATTTCACAGGTGCTCTCAGATCAAATTTCACTGTTTTTATTAAACCCAAACTCCCACTGGAAAAAAATCTAATTATGAAGTATATATATATCCAATATGTGTACTGTGTAGTTAGACCTGCCTTACTCAAATATTGCCTTTAGTGCATGGTAAGGGTATCTGGTTACCGAGGAAATGCTATTTCCTATCAACATGTTGTCATGACGATCCAATTTTTGAATAAAAATAAACTTTACACACCTGTTTTACACCTGCACTTTATACACTGAGAACAATTAATTCCAGTGAGTTGCGATACCCTGATCACTTTTTGTACCTTGAATTCCCTCCTTATTTTAAATTGACATTCCATATCAATTAGGCTATGATACCATGTAATTAATTAGTTACCTACAGTGGTACAATATAGTTAATTAAGGTTTTTCATCCCTATAATTATTTTGTTTTATCATGAGCAAAGTTATTTTCATTCTTGATTAATTAGGCCACAACACCTTGCAATTAATTAGTTACCTACAGTGGTACAATATAGTTAATTAAGGTTTTTCATCCCTATAATTATTTTGTTTTATCATGAGCAAAGATATTTTTATTCTTGATTCTACCATGTTTGCTATGTAACGCCAGTTTTGATTGGTTAAAAACCATGTATTATTTTCCAATAACCCACGCTCGTGCCAATAATACACGCTCGTGAGTCACGGCTGTTACAATTTTAAATATCTAATATTCACCTGTTTCATAAAAGGTACTATAGCCGAGTGGGCTAATGGGTTAGTCTTTCAATATATTTTTATCACGACGCGAGTTCGAATCCTACGGAGGCCCCCACTTTTTTTTCTTTTTTTTTTAATTTTCAAAATCAATGCCATATGATAGATGCTCTTGATCGTAGTACTGTATTGCCTGTATATTTCATCAACAAATAATGCAATACTCAAGAAATAAATTACAAGGTTTTCCCGGGGTTTCTTTGCTGTTTTTCTATTAGAAAAAGGTCGATCTCAGAACTAAACAGTACATGGTAGAATAGAAATAATTAACGATGAATCGTGTATTATTGCAGGATATATAACGAGGACTCGGATATTTTGCAATTTTAATTAATAACTCAGGCAGGCCTGAGTTATTAATTTAATTGCAAAATATCCGAGTCCTCGTTGTATATCCTGCAATAATACACGAATCATCGTTAATTATTTCTTAATTAATTAGGCTACGATACCATGCAATTAATTAGTTACCTACAGTGGTACAATATAGTTAATTAAGGTTTTTCATCCCTATAATTATTTTGTTTTATCATGAGCAAAGATATTTTTATTCTTGATTAATTAGGCTAGGATACCATGCAATTAATTAGTTACCTAGAGTGGTACACTATAGTTATAATTCAGGTTTTTCATCCCTATAATTATTTTGTTTTATCATGAGCAAAGGTACTGTTAATTTGTTTTTCTCGACAAAATGTACAACAGTGGTACTGAAAAGATCACATGACCCAGAATGTCCACTTTAACAGACCGATAATATACCAGGACACAATTATCAACAATATATAATGTCAACCTGCCTTCATCAGTCTGCATACAAATATAGTACACCTCTGGCACTCTGGCATTATCAAATCAAATACAAAAGCTTTATTTTTCATATAAGCATTTTTTTTATATTGTCACATGTTGTTTTCAGCAGAGGATTCCTAATGCTGGCCAACTGGCACCAAAAAACTGTTTTCATGGCCATTCTTTTTCCATAAAAATGATTTTGGTACATTTGTAAGAAGATGTTATATATATTTGTTTAATTTCAAATATTAGATCAGTTTACTGGCCTATACCAGAAACACTAGAATTAAAACACTTTGTAAGTTTGGGACACCAATCTTAGTTTTCAACACGTAATAAATTAAACATCACACACTGAACCTGGCAATCTAAAAATGAATCGCCATTTGAATGTTTTACAACAGAGAAATGTTACTTGCAAAATAAATGACAAAAAGACTTAATAGAATTGCCCTTTAATAATATTTATCAATTATGGACCTTTGCTGTGGTAATAACTCATTATGTTGTTATACCAACCTAGTAGAATCAAATACCAAGAATTAACAAAACCTACGTGGGGCAATTGCCAGGTACTGACTGTAGGCCGGTGTTTTTTCTCCGGGTAATCCGGCTTTCCTCCACCTCCAAAACCTGGCACGTCCTTAAATGACCCTGGCTGTGAATAGGACGTTAAACAAAAACAAACCAAACCAAACTGAGGTCAATATTTTGGATTCTGCGAGGTCGGTATAACACCATATTAACCGAATCAAGGTCCTTCATTTTTATATTAGATATGAAACTTGAATGCAAAAGGGAGAAATTGCATTATAGTTATCTTGATAACAGGAAATTTACATTGTGACATTACAATGATTGACATCATAAACACAATATTGACTCAGTGTTTCTAAAATTAGATAACATCAGGTTAATATCTCAAAATACTGACCTCAACGTGACAATGCTTTATCAAATGAAAACTGAAGAAAATCAGACTATATCTGATATAATATATGAAAACAACATTAGGAAATATATAGATTTTGCCATTTCTCAGGTTCGGTTTGGTTTGGTTTATCTTGTTTAACGTTGTATTAACAGCCAAGGTCATTTAAGGACTTGCCAGATTTTGAAAGTGGAGAAAAGCCAGAGTACCCGGAGAAAAACCACCGGCCTACGGTCAGTACCAGGCAACTGCCCAGTGTGCATTTCGAACTCGCAACCCAGAGGTGGGGGCCTAGTGATAAAGTGTAGGGACATTTTAACCACTCGGCCACTGCGGCCCCTGCCATTTCTCGGTCTTATTTATAGAAGTATATATAATTATTAGTAATATTGTTATACGTGAGACTAGATCACAAACTTTGATGTTTTTCATTGCTGTCTATCCTAGCTGACAGTTAATATCATCATGAGTCAATGATGACATAATATACACATGGCATCTCTACTAGGACCCGAAAACTGTACAAGGACAATGTATTATACTCCTCCTGGAACAAGGCTGTTTCTGAGGGCTTTTTGGGGCTGTTAACGGGTCTCACTACCAATTATTATTAATATTTTTCAAATGCAAGCCAAATTCTCAAAATTTGCAGTTTACTCCTATAAAAAAATCTTTCCCAATTCATCAATTTTCTTACCAAAATGAGACAAAAAGGCCCCATCCCAAACCAGTAAAATTAGCCCTGTGGTAAGAATGCCTACATGATGTTATACGGTTTTAGGAGCCAATAATCGGTCCCACTTATTCCTTAATGAAATTATTTCATATTGGATCCAAATTCCATGAATTTGAATTTCATTCCTAAAAATTTCCTTTTAAATTCACCAATTTTCCACCCAATATGAGACAGAATGGCCACATCCTGAGTGAGTGAAAGCCAAGGAACACACTGGTCTAGAGTACCGGGGACCAAGGTTTAAATCCTACATGGCTGTCATGTATTCATTTCATCTTATTCTATAACCACAAGACATTCTGTGCATGATACATGCATGCATTCTAACAGTTAATTGAGCCTGCAGACTTATACAAACCTTAGCATGAAGATTCTCAGTTATATTACAGCTGATAACTCTGCTGGTCTGTATCTTGTAACTGTTTGTGTATATGGGAGGAGGGGTATATACTTCAAAGAGTGTGTCAAGATCTTTTGATAGAACAGAGTCCTTAATATCAATTCGTAAATAAAGTGATGGGATTTTTAAGTATAGTGTACATACACAATATTACATTACTGTAATTATTTATATATTGTGATGTCTGTGTCAAATTGAGTACAGATTTTGTTGATAGTATGCTGCAGAATTATAATTTACTTATACTGTATATCTTGTTAGCAGCATTGTATAAGGGATATTTCTCTCATGAAAACAAGTCATAAATTTTTGCCAATTTCGTTTAATAGGTAGGGGTTGAACATAAAAGTGTAGCACAAATTTTATCTACTAATAATATGTACCAACATGGCCTGGCGAATGTTAATTAATCAGTCAAAATTCAGTTTTTGTTGTTTTTTTTGTCAGAAGGCGAAAGTTTCTTGGACCATCAAGGTCTCCTGATATATATGAACACACCAAGATGATTTGTTTTATCAAATTTTGATTCAATATTTTGTATCAGTTTTATATAATTATACAGATTGCAGTGAAATCAAATGTGTTCAATTCATTATCAAATGATTTTATCATGTTTAAATGCCATTTACAAGCTGTGGCTTTGTTTTTCACAAACTTCAAATCAGTATTTCGAAAGATATGTAAAACTTGTGTGGAATCCAATTAACTTTTACTTACAAAGTTCAGATTAATTAGATTAGAGAAATATATAAGATTTTGAGGATCTATAGAATTTCACAGAAATATTAGATTTTGAGTATCTGTAGAATTTTACAAACTCATTATTATAAAGCTTCCAATTTCTTTCTGGCATGTTCAAAACCCCAATTTATCATCCATAATGTGAGATTTTTCAGGAATAATCACTACAGATGGTCTGTTTGATAAAACAGTGCTGTGTTGATAGGCTGTAATACATTCTTATCTTATACATTTGTATTTTACTAAATCAAAATTAAATTCTAAATCAATAATACTACGTTTAATGAAATACTCTTTGTTAAATTCATCAAATCTTCTAAATAGAAGTTCAGTTTTGATTTTAAAATGCCTCATTGTATTTTTTTGCCCGGCATAACGATACAGTGTACTGGCATGCTACACTTTCTATGATAGAACGTAGCGCTCACACGAGTCAGAACATTGACGTCGAGTTGGTGACATGAAGTCTATCGCAGTTTCATGAATTCAAAACCAATTTTTAACAATATTTTTCGACTCCTTCACATTCTTTTGACATTTTGACATCCCGTGATATATGTAAATCGGCTATACATAAGACATTCGTTACAATATCACTAAATGAATGGATGTGCTCTGCTCTTACTTATAGTACCCGCTTGTAAACAAAGCGAGCACCTCGTCTCGTACCGAGAGTTCCAATCAGGGATATAACGAATGGATTCACTGAACGGCAATAGTCGTAACAAAATTCGATGGGTGAAATAAAAATGGAGAACATGTAAGTTAAAATACAAAGGTATACTTACCAAAACCCGAAGAAATTGTAAGAAATAGCCACACGTACACCACTGCCGACATCATTGCTCCGCCATGTCAAATACGACTCGCAGGCCTTCACGGTCCACTGCCTGCTGAATATTCATTATGACGTTCCCTCATGAATATTTATTTCAAACGCACACCTGAGTTTTATCGAAGACTTCTGTAACAATATGATATATATTAGTCTCTGTGAAATTAGAAATATGTACTAGTTGACTACAGGGTATGGATTTTTAATCGGGAATAAATTGGATTCTGTATGATAAATGTCAATTTGAAAGCAGAGCCCAAATAAGTGCAATTTGTGTACCTGGAGAAAATACTATGCCAGTGACGTACCAATAGGACTAGATCTGAACAAACTATGACACTGTCGTAGTAGTTATTTTAACTGAAACTTTGTAATACAGTATTTGCTCGTCTTTTTGGTAAGGATCGAGTTGTTGTGTATTTAAACCTCATCTACAAAGTACATTACAAACAACTATTTACTACATTGTAAAATGTTATACAAATAGACACTCTAAGCATCAATTAGGTCGACATTTAATTCAATTCAACCACAATAACGAATGTAGCTTGCTTAGAACGACATAATGTAAAACAAAATGAAAATAAATCAATAAATAGATAAACAAACAAATAAATAATCCATTTGGCATCACTAGCAAAAATAAACGTTTCGGTTCTTGAAGCCAGAGACGTACATGTATGTCCAATTTGTCTCTTGAAGAGATAACATAACAGAAGAAGAAGAAGAAGAAGAAGAAGAAGAAGAAGAAGAAGAAGAAGTTAAAATCTTTTAACATGATGATATATACAGTCGTTAAATGAAACAAGGATGGGTAGTATTGCAACAGCAATACAAAGTCCCCTGCCTGAGCTAGGACTGCACCTATTTTTTTCGCATTTTTATAACTACATGTTATACTGAACATGTATACCAAGTTTTGTTAAAATCGGAGTAGTACTTTAGGAGAAGTTGTCCGGACAAGCCTCAACCAATGCGAAGCCGGCGGCCATTTTGAAAATGGTTTTTCGAAAACAAAATGTGGGATGCACAAATACATGTACATGTTATACTGATCATGTATACCAAGTTTCGTTAAAATCGGAGTAGTACTTTAGGAGGAGCTGTCCGGACAAGCCTCAACCAATGAGAAGCCGGCGGCCATTTTGAAAAATGTTTTTTTGAAAAAAAAATGTGGGATGCACAACTACATGTTATACTGATCATGTATACCTAGTTTCGTTAAGATCGGAGTAGTACTTTAGAAGGAGTTGTCCGGACAACTGTTGCGTGACAGACAGACAGACGGAAGGACGGAGGGTAAACCTAAAGTCCCCCCGTTTTTCAAACGGCAGGGGACTAATAAAACTCCATCATATGGAATAATAATCACATTTTTACATACGTATTTGTTACAAATACTATCTTAATAATCATGTCTTTTTGGACCCCTCTCTGTTATGGGTATCTGTATCTTTTGTTGTCCCATGTGGGCTGAAATAAATTCGTAAATAAAGAAATTAAATTGCATAAAGTCACAGCTGGCCAAAAGACGTCTTCTAGTGAAAAATGTTGCCAAATGTCATCTTATTTTTAGATAGGTTATAGTATTTTGTTTGCTTCTCAAGTGAAAAGCTATCACATTTGTTTAAATCACGATATCGACATCTCTTCAATACCTTATTGATAGCACATCAGAACAATAGAAAATGTTCAACGTCGGCTCAACAAAATAAGTACCTGGGCTGAAGGACTTACCTTATTCCGCAAGATTACAGAAACTGAATCTACCAACAGAGATATATAGGAAATCACGTGGCGATGTGATAGAGGTCTACAAAATACTTTTGGGAAATATTATTGTGAAGTGTCAGATATTTTCAAAATCAGGAATGGTTCCTCAACATGCGGGCATGACCTCAAGATCTTTAAAAAAACAACTTTCGAGATTAAATTTTAGGAAAGTATTCAGAGAGCTGTCGATGTATGGAACACTCTCCCGGCGAATGTAGTAAATGCAAACATTGCTATGACATTTGAATATAAGTAAGACGAACATTGGAAAAATCAATCACAGAAATATTGTTTTAAAGTAAAATCGAATTGTGAATGTTTCATTTATGATATATTATTTATTACAGAGCTAACTGTCAAGGGAATGCAATTTCCTACTTTTTTCAGAATAAAATATACGTATCTATGTATGATGAAATAACCATCGAGGCCGATGGTCCTGTCTTTAGCACATCGTTTGACTTAAGGGGGCATGGGACATTTTGATTTGGTACACATAATGATTCCGCACACAACTTCCAATGAAAGCTTGATATATGTCCAACAAATACGTTTATAATCTCAATATGATTTAGGAATGAATTAAATATGTGTAACTCTTCAAAGGGACTGTGCTATGGGGTTTTAGCAATATAGTGATATTATGACGTCAGTATATAGGCCTAATAGCAGCATTTCAAATCGAGTGTTCAGACAAATTTCAAAACATAAAATAGTCGGTAACGATTTATATTGTTATTTTATATAATTGCGCGTGTGTGTGATCTAATATTACAACAGTGTACGCACGTTATTCAATTTGTCTGCAATTCTGTGGGCATGCAATGACTTTCAAAATACTTTATCATCCGAAACTGCTGGGATACTGTTACTGTTTCAGAGAGAGGGAGAACGTTACATAACATTGTTACTCAAGTTATCTTCCAGATTTTTATTTATTTTTTTCATTTCGCCTCATCTTCTTTTAGCTCGACAGACAGAAGAACGGTTTAATCTGCCCACCTGGTACGAAGGGAGACAACTCGAACAATATGTGTCACACACATATATAGCAAGACAAGACAAGATATCTTTATTAGCACTCAGGCACACTATTATGTGCGACAAGAGGTCAACAAAAGTCACAACAGCATAATACAATGTATTTAGACAAAGTTTGTAGTAAACACTGCATAAAATATAACTTGTGATAACATGTATGTTTTAAAACATATAATTTCAATATTTTTACAAATTGATGTTTGAAAGTCACATATTATTTTTCAGATGCCTTTCTAGTAATATAATTGGATGAACATAGATAGATTTGATAAATTCTCTAATATCGCATAATGATAATAGCCGCATATCCGGAAATTAAAAAAAAAGTATGCATATCCCATTGGTTTCGAATTCACAGCTTACATTCTAGAATTACTTTATTTTGATTATCATAAGTTACTGTTGCTTCTCCACTGTACAGATTCCTTTGTTTAAACATTACACTGTGGTCCTGATTTAACGTGAAATACGAGTTACTAACCTATAATAAATGATGATCCGTATCATTTAAGTCATACAAATTTCAAGTGTCTGTCATACATTTGAAAAATTTGTCTATCAGTGTGTCGCCATTTTTTCTGAAGTATACCTATTCTATGACATTACAGAGTTTAATTAAACTCGATGCCTTTTATTCAAATCAGTAGGTTTCATTGAAGTCAGTGGATGTGCGTCCTTTGTTTTATTTAGATCAAAGGCTCATTTTAATATTGACATCGATATTTCGACTTCAGGAATAAAATGTGTTAACACCAGCGTGCATTTTCAGTAAGAAAACTGACTGGCAAGTTGGAGTTTGAATTTTAAAGGATACGTTTTATCTTACTTTTCAGAACCTATTTTCTACGTTTAGAAATGACGACCTTGACCGAACGCTGACGTTCGGTATGACCTAACATGTTATTCCCCAAACCCACTTTCAGTAACTACATGTAGAAACTTGAACTGTATGAAGTTTGAGTAATTGATATTTCCAAGGAAGCTCAAAATTGTCGTGTGGAATCTTTGACCTTCAGAAACGAAAAACAGTCCAATACAATGTACATAGAAGTATTTTCCTGTTGTCATAAATGCTTCATAATTCTGATAACAAAGGATGTACGATATTTTCTCACAACTACATAATGTGACGATTGAAACTTTCTTTGACCGTGAATTTTACACGAGAAATGCGAGTTTATTATTGAATGATGACAACGTTCGTTTCTGTTTAGAGTTGACGATGTTTCTGTTTAGAGTTGACGATGTTTCTATTTAGAGTTGACGATGTTTCTGTTTAGAGTTGACGACGTTTCTGTTTAGAGTTGACGATGTTTCTGTTTAGAGTTGACGATGTTTCTGATTAGAGTTGACGACGTTTATGATTAGATTTGACGACGTATATGATTAGAGTTGACGACGTTTCTGATTAGAGTTGACGACGTTTCTGTTTAGAGTTGACGACGTTTATGATTAGATTTGACGACGTTTATGATTAGAGTTGACGACGTTTCTGATTAGAGTTGACACGTTTCTGTTTAGAGTTGACGACGTTTATGATTAGATTTGACGACGTTTCTATTTAGAGTTAACGATGTTTCTGTTTAAAGTTGACGATGTTTCTGTTTAGAGTTGGCACGTTTCTGTTTAGAGTTGACGATGTTTCTGTTTAGAGTTGACGACGTTTCTGTTTAGAGTTGACGACGTTTATGATTAGAGTTGACGACGTTTCTGATTAGAGTTGACACGTTTCTGTTTAGAGTTGACGACGTTTATGATTAGATTTGACGACGTTTCTATTTAGAGTTAACGATGTTTCTGTTTAAAGTTGACGATGTTTCTGTTTAGAGTTGACGATGTTTCTGTTTAGATTTGACGACGTTTCTGTTTAGAGTTGACACGTTTCTGTTTAGAGTTGACGATGTTTCTGTTTAGATTTGACGACGTTTCTGTTTAGAGTTGACACGTTTCTGTTTAGAGTTGACGACGTTTCTGTTTAGAGTTGACACGTTTCTGTTTAGAGTTGACACGTTTCTGTTTAGATTTGACGACGTTTCTGATTAGAGTTGACGATGTTTCTGATTAGAGTTGACAATTCTCGTGACGCTTGGTTTTGGTTGTCCGCGTTCTTCCTGAGTGTTAGATTATCTGATCTGAGGGTAAGTCAGATATTAATCCCTCAACTATTTTATGTAGAAAACTAGCCGCTTCAGTCATAGTCATTTCAGGTGTTGTAGCATTTAACACATCCCTTCATATCGAATTTTATATCTCAAGTAATTAGGCGGGCTGCTCTCCTTTGTATTCGTCCAGTTTGTCTATGTCTAATTTTATATTGGGATCCTAGATACCACAGCCAAAGTCCATTATTGATCTAACGAGTAATATGTACATTCTTTTGGCAGTGTTCTAAATTTCTTCTGAAAAAGGCCTAAAGTTGAAACTTACTTTCTGTGCGAAGTTGCTGATATGAGTGCTCCATTTCAAATCGTTTAATTCCTGGAATCCTCCGAATGGGTTGATTTTTCTTGTCCAAACCGTAGTCACTTAAAACAGTAAAATGTTGATGACTTTTTGTCCTTTATGCCTTTATTCCTATGTATCTGTCCATCCTTCATGATTCTGTACGTCTTTTTGGATGGTACGATGATAATGAGTTTGCGGAATTCGATTCTCCTTAAGTACGATTGTGACAATGAAAAAAAACAATGTAAGGTATTTCTTTGATTAAATCGGAGAGTCGCAATCTAATTAAAATTAGATGTACATACGGATCTGAACTTGATTAGATTGGGAGAGTCATTTCATTAATTAAAGAAAATAATGTCAAATACACGTGTGATTTAATTGATCAATATTCTCATTGTTCGGGCGTAGTACGTAGGTAAGCGAAGCAATGAACAGCTGATATTAAACACGATAGAACTTAAGGAAAACTCGTTATAACAACCCCCCTCCGCCCTTAACTACTCGTTAGGTCGTTTCATCTCATCAGACCACATGGAAATTACAATGGTTTATTTCTATGATCTTTAAAATTCATGGCTGTTAGAATATCAAAAGCGGCATTTGTGAAAATACTTTTTACAATTCACGAGCATCTGACGGTATTCCAGGCAAGGTATTTATGATATTAAAAGCAATCTTCGTGATATATTATGTTGTTTGAAGTTTAAACATATTTGAATTCTGTGATATTGGAAAAATAGGTAATTTATTTATGAGTTATATCATACATAACATAGTACCAAAAGTGACGAAGGAAGAAAATTGTATAACTCGTGCCCTGATCGGGACTTGAACTCTCGATCTACGGCACCTATAATCGCCTAGCCAGAAATATCCTTATTACTTAGGAAAGTACTTAATTCCACAGGGACCAATTCCATGTCCATCTTTATGTACTGGGATACATAACACACCCGTGAACTATGATTAGGATTTTTGAGTCCAATCCCTGTGGTCGATTCTCTACAGTAATTAAGACATTTTACCTAAGCTCAGGGGACTGAACAAATGATTTTTCAGGGTCATTTTGTCGGTTTGCAATTTCAATATTATGTAACACATTAAACAGACATATCCAGTAAAATACTACAATATTACAATTTATTTTTATGCATTGTATCTGACGTTTCTTTTCTCATTTGCAGTCACGTACACAGAAGACATATTATAAGGTGCTTTTTTCACCAATACTGTTATATTTTTTACAAATCAAGGATTGGTTTGGTTTATTTTGTTTAACGTCCTATTCTTGTAGGTTTTGGAGGTGGAGGAAAGTGGAGGTACCCAGAGAAAACCCAGGCAACTTCCTCACGTGGGTTTCAACTCGAAATCCAGAGGTGGAGGGCTAGTGATAAAGTGTCGGGACACCTTAAGGAATGTTTTTCATCTTGGGAATAATTCATAGATATCACAGAATTCAATTAGAGTTAAGCTATAGTAAACCCTCGTTTGTTCTGTGCATTACAAACTCTTCTTATTCTACATTGATCAGCTCTATCAGCCTTTTTAAAATCTAATCTGGTCGGCCAATTTCAGAATAACAATAGAAATTAACTTGACCAAGTACACATTCAATATATCAGGGGTCAAAACTGTTAAAAACACTCAGATAACCAAAAGGTCAAGAACTTACTTCGGTCAATGTTGACCGATAGGTTCCTGATTAATCCGAAAGTTTCTGAAGTTTTATCGGCCTTTAAAAACAATATCCAAAAGGCTTAGAATTTACTTCGGTCAAATTTGACTGGTGTTAGTTCCTTGGGTAACACTGGACATTTGCAAACAGAAATGACCATGACCTATTCAAAGAATCAAGATATTTGACTGGTAGATTCTTGGGATCGGACCTAACAAAGTTGGCCAAAATAAACGAACTGACCTTGACCCATATATAATGCCATGGGGTAAAATTTGTTAAAATATTCGAGACAACATTCTATGATTAACTAAATGGCATAGAATTTAAATACTTGGAACATAGATTCCTGGGATGACACCCAATAGAAATGACTTGACATTTTGACCGATATTCAATATCAAAGGGTCAAACCACTTCGTCTAACTATCTAGAAGTTCTAGAATCAAGGTACATTATGCATTATTTTGCTTGTAGACTATTCGGACAACTTCTGACTATATCTGTAAAAAGAAATGACCTTTAACCATACTCAAGGTTACCAGTGTCAGTTTTGTAAAACTCAAACTTTTTTTCCCTTGAAAGCAGAAAATTATCAGAGCAGTGAATACCACGTGAGTGATGCAGGCCCATTGGGTCTCATGTTTAGAAGATTGTTTTTGCTTGTTGTCCATAGGACATAGATAATCCAACAGGCAAACTAATTTATCAGAGTTACTTCCCTTTGTTATACTCTTACAGTGGCAAGCTTGGCAGCAATCGAGTCGAGGCTGAGTATGACTCACTATCATTGGAATGTACTTATTACAAGGCAATAAAATTACATTGTTGATGATTTTAATAAACATGCAACAAATAAACAGGTATCGGAATACAGTGATTAATATTTTCAACAGGATTCCAGTTGGTTTTACAGTATCGATAATAATGGTTTATAGTTCTTATTCTCTGTACATATCTCACTATATTACACTGATAATCCACTTCAAAACCGTTCACAGTTTATTATCTGTGGTCATTGTGCCTCTAGCAGCTACATAATGACTTTCTGGGGAGCATACAGCCAAAGCTGTCATTTTGACAATAAAAACTTCTGCATATTTCTTGCACTTTCTATCACCTATTCATTAAAACTTCTTGGGGAGCTGCCATCTTGACGATAACAACTTATGCACATTCCTTGCACTGTCCTCATTTACTAATTTACATCTGAGCTGACTGGAACACAAATGAGTTAAGTATCTTGTTCAATGATTCAACACAGTGCCTGTTCCGGCACTCAAACTACTAACCCTTCAGTCATGTAGCCCTTCTTCCTACCACTAGACCACCGTGCCTTCATTATACCTCGTTATGTCTGGAAGTTTCATATCAAAAATAACAAAATTCAAAGTAGCACTTGTAGGTTATATTTTTCTTATCAATAAAACAATAAAACATCTTCTACATAATTAACACCTATTCCTTATTATACATAATATAATCATATTTGTGAGTCAATAAAATGGTATGTTTTAAAATAAAGAGTTCTCACCCATCACTTTTTAACACTTAAATATTTTAAGTGCATTGTTTGTATGATTATAATCAATAAAACGACTTTTTCACCTTTTCTTCATGTTGCCATTCACATGTTGATGGGGATGCTTTACCTAAATAAGCAGCCTGCAATGTCTGAAGCTTAGAAGCTCTTGATCAACATCTTATATGATAAACTTTTGTTAAATATTAATTAAAAAGTATCAAAATTTATAATTAAACTTTTATGTATATAATGATAGGTTTAATTTAATATTCAAAATGATCTCCTGAATGCAATGAAAAATCAAAAAGAGTAAAAATAAAAAATATATTGAAAAAAATACTAAAAATATTTCTCAATGAATGATAATAATATTGATTAGAAAATGCTTAAAAATGAATCATGCTACATAATTCTAAACCCATGATCATGCGGTGTAGTGGAAACACTTTTGTCTTTCCCCTGGGTGACAGGGGTCAATTCCCCAGATATATAAATAGGTATATATGGGGATCACCTTCTTTGGTTTTTCTTGAGGTACTTCAGTTTCCTCCCAGAATAAGAGCGATTGATGTATAAGGTGATAACTTGTTTGTCAATTGTTTTAAAAATTAAAAAAGTTACAAAAAAAAAACAACCAAAAAAACCATTTCAGTGACTGGCACAAGTGGTAAATGGTGTATGCATTGTGTATATTTGATAATAATGTATTGAATTTTCCAGTCTCAGAGTATATTTGTTGTTATATATAAATTCCCTGGGTATTTTCATGCTATATCTAATAACCATAAGATGGCATGAATATACCCTGTTGCAAAATTGAATCTCCTGTGAATATCAGCAGAGACATATATAGATCTCTGATATCAGCAACCATAAACAGTTAAGGTTTAAAAAACTCAAGGTTGTTAGTCATGTTGAAGGGAGTTGCTGAATACCATTACAGAAGTTTGTGAATAGCTCGAAGGGCCTCTACCTTATTTTACCGGGTATAAGCCCAGGGGGCTAGTGCACTGAAATTGCGAGCACGTTAAATAGGTCAGGTATGACAGGAAGTCACTGTATATGATGTTTCACTAAAGCAGCTTTCACTAGTATATAATTACTTGTCTGATAATGATCACTGAGATGTCACATACACCATAACCAATTCACTGGTTGTGTCATTGATTCAAACCCCCATACATGTACAATATCATTAGTAGTCTTGAGGTTTAAACGTTTCATCTTTGCAGTAAAACAAACTCCCGGAGTCGTTGAGGTATAGGAAGTTTAGGTATAACATTTGGCAGGAATCTATATCCCAATTTCCGACGTAATGCATGCCGGGAAATATCTTGTAAAGTTCTAACATTTTCACACAACGGAATTAGCATCTCCCTCAGTTTATTGTCCTGTTCAACCTTGCTCCTTAGTTGTCCATTTTCCGTTCGTATATCAAACTGTCCGGAGGCCTTCAAAAGCAGTTCTAGACACGCATCATCCGCATCTGTGTTTAATCCACTTACTTGTATCATAGCTGCACGCATTAGTGGTGTGTGGCCATGCAGGTTCTTCAAGTCTACTGATGCATTATATTCTAAGAGTAACTTTATAACAGCTAAATGTCCCTTTCTGGATGCCCAGCTAAGTGGGGTGTCTAAATTATAGTCCAGTGCATCAACATCTGCACCATTCTGCAGTAGAAGTTTCACACAGTCTGTGTTATCTTTAAATGCTGCCCAATGAAGCGGGGTGTCAAGGTTACCGTCTCTGACGTTAAGGTCCGCACCATTCTGTAGGAGGATCTCTACACTCAGAGCATCCCTCTCAGCAGCGTAATGTAGAGCAGCCCTCTCATAACCATCGATATCATTTACCTGTAAAACAGTAATAAATAAAACAGACATTATCAGGGCATCCAGTAGACCTTTGAAAATATGTTTTTAACTCCCAAAAATCAGATTCGACTCTTTTGATTGAAGGGATAGGTCTATTTGACATATGTTTTGACCCTTTAGATTTCTGAGAAATGGTGATTTGACTTCTGAATCGCTGAAAGTCAAGGGTCAACTGGATGCCCAGTCTCAGAGTTTCTGACATTAAAAAAACTGCTGTTTTTTGTTTTAACACTTAAAGAGAATTTTTTTTAGCCAATTCATGGTAAACATTAGTCTGTATATCCAGCATCACACAAAAACAAATTTCTACAGAAGTTATGTAAGCTATAAACATTGATCATTCAAATGAAAGTCTTCCTCAATTGAAATTAAAAAGTTAATTTTTAGAAACACTGCATTTAAACACTTCTTATATAACACATTGATTCAACTTGTAGTTTCCTTCCTTAATGTTTAATATTTACCATTGTATGGCACTGCCACTATATAACCCTACCAATTCAGTTGCGAGTTCACCAGCTTATGAACTGCCAACTGAAATTTGAATTTGAAAATTTCAAAAAAAAAAAACGCACGACAAATAAAAACTCGCAGATGGTAAATATAAGCATTGAACGGCTTTCAGTTGGCATTCATAGTCAATATGAATGCCAACTGAAAGCCGTTCAATGCTTAACTGAAAACATGGAAATGTACTGGAGGTGGAAATTTATCGCAAAAAATTTCCCCCACGTGTACTATTGTGATATAAATTTGCACATATTGTGATATAAATTTGCACAATCTCGAACTACAAATGGGTGAATCAACTGAGAAAGTTTCCTGTCGCATAGTTTACTTATCGAAATCGCGAAATTAACCCCAGTGAGAATAACCAAATTTACAGTACTGTATATGGTTGTGAATATTTCTCGTGTATTACCAGGTAAATTTTGTGTAACTAAGCCTTGTAAACATGCATTAGTAAACATTTCTGTATATTTGTTGTTATACAATGTATATCAATTCCCTGGGTATTTTTATGCTACTGTAAAATTGGATATTTTCACGCGTTGAAATTTTCGGTTGTCAGCTTCCAAACTGTTCGCGGTGTGGATATTTCCGCGCTGTCAGACACGTTGAAAATAAATTTTCGCAGTGCGATATCATGGGGTATGTACATTTCAGTACGAGTTATCTCCCTTGTCCTCAAAGTTGGACAGGTGTCAAGGTAAGTACTAAGTATTAAACGTGAGTAGTACTTACATATTGTTATAGTGTTAGTGTGTAAACTCGGACAGTATTGGAGCAGTTAGAGGTTTGAATTTCAAGGAGACAGGTAGTTCTACTAAAGGATGCTACAACGTTGGTTGAAATCTAGCCCAACGGTCAAACCAGGACCCTAGTAATCAGGGAACTCCAGAAAAATGTAAATTATATGAACATTTGAATGAAATTAGTGACATAGAATTGAGGAAATCTCCAGTACGTGGATCACCAAAAAAAAAACGGACTCCTCGGGCAGAAAAAGAAGTATATCTAATGATCATAAAATGGTATGAATATACCTGACAGCAAAATTGAATCTCCTGTGAATATCAGCAGAGACATAGATATATAGATATATATGTCTCTGATATCAGCAACCATAAACAGTTAAGGTTTATAAAACTCAAGGTTGTTAGTCATGTTGAAGGGAGTTGCTGAATACCATTACAGAAGTTTGTGAATAGCTCGAAGGGACTCTACCTTATTTTACCGGGTATAAGCCCAGGGGGCTAGTGCACTGAAAATGCCAGCATGTTAAATAGGTCAGGTATGACAGGAAGTCACTGTATACGATGTTTCACTAAGGCAGCTTTCACTAGTATATAATAACTTGTCTGATAATGATCACTGAGATGTCACATACACCATAACCAATTCACTGGTTGTGTCATAGATTCAAACCACCATACATGTACAATATCATTAGTAGTCTTGAGGTTTAAACGTTTCATCTTTGCAGTAAAACAAACTCCCGGAGTCGTTGAGGTATAGGAAGTTTAGGTATAACATTTGGCAGGAATCTATATCCCAATTTCCGACGTAATGCATGCCGGGAAATATCTTGTAAAGTTCTAACATTTTCACACAACGGAATTAGCATCTCCCTCAGTTTATTGTCCTGTTCAACCTTGCTCCTTAGTTGTCCATTTTCCGTTCGTATATCAAACTGTCCGGAGGCCTTCAAAAGCAGTTCTAGACACGCATCATCCGCATCTGTGTTTAATCCACTTACTTGTATCATAGCTGCACGCATTAGTGGTGTGTGGCCATGTAGGTTCTTCAAGTCTACTGATGCATTATATTCTAAGAGTAACTTTATAACAGCTAAATGTCCCTTTCTTGATGCCCAGCTAAGAGGGGTGTCTAAATTATAGTCCAGTGCATCAACATCTGCACCATTCTGCAGTAGAAGTTTCACACAGTCTGTGTTATCTTTAAATGCTGCCCAATGAAGCGGGGTGTCAAGGTTACCGTCTCTGACGTTAAGGTCCGCACCATTCTGTAGGAGGATCTCTACACTCAGAGCATCCCTCTCAGCAGCGTAATGTAGAGCAGCCCTCTCATAACCATCGATATCATTTACCTGTAAAACAGTAATAAATAAAACAGACATTATCAGGGCATCCAGTAGACCTTTGAAAATATGTTTTTAACTCACAAAAATCAGATTCGACTCTTTTGATTGAAGGGATAGGTCTATTTGACATATGTTTTGACCCTTTAGATTTCTGAGAAATGGTGATTTGACTTCTGAATCGCTGAAAGTCAAGGGTCAACTGGATGCCCAAATGTATTTGTAAAAGCATTATACATAGTGGCTCAATCTAATTAGTGGCTCAATCCACAGGGGCTTGGCACGATTTTCCAAATGATGGTCCATATATATATGTATTATAGTGTCGACACTATAATACATATATATATGGACCATCATTTGGAAAATCGTGCCAAGCCCCTGTGGCTCAATCTAATTAGTGGCTCAATCTAATTAAAATACATGTCTTCAATATGCCTGCCTATGTATTGAAGAGATGTCTTTTAATCATTTTGCATATTGGGTACTTGTATCTAGAGTCAAAAACAAAAATATGTGTGTTTTTGCTTACTTGTCTGTAGGAACATTTTGTATATTTCTTTTTAAATATTCTACAGAAATGTGGTTATGACCTAACAGCTCTTTCCCAGTGATACCTAAAAAAAATCAGTCATGTACTTTGAGCTGTATAAGTTCTGCACTAATGAAAATTTTATTGAACTCATAGAATATCTTGAAATAGTGGGACTCATTGTTTTTAGCAATAAAGTCGAAAAGGACTAATTAAATCAAATTGTAAATTGGTCATTGCTTTCTTGAAATTTCCAAATTTGGGGAGACCCCAGAATTATGATTTTTTTCATATTTACCTGCCCTTGTTAATAATGTAAATATAGGTAGCAATACCTTAATGTCAGTGGGCCAGGGGACAAAGTATTACACACGTACCAGGTATATTAATCAAAGGGAGATAACTATAACATATATTATACACAAGTACACAACGCATGTATTCAGACCTTACCCTGGCACCTCTTTCAAGTAACAACTTAAGGGTGTCCATGTCTGGAATCATACAGGCACAGTGAAGAGGTAGGAGAGTTCCATGTAGTCGGTTCACGTCGGCGCCTTGGTCTATCAGATCCTGGATATCGTTGTCTGGCGTTGTTGTGAATGTCTGCCAGTTACTAATAGCTCGTATTAACCGTTCTGATAACTCATATGACATTTGGGCATTGGCCATTGTATACCACATTACTGCATGGACACAGCTTCTGAAATACAGGGAAAAGCTATCAATCACACTGACTTTTGCTATGCACTATAAATTCTATAACATTATTGAACTAGAGCTATGTTTTGAGTCATAACTAATATCCTTCATAATTTTTAACAGAGCATTCACATCTTAGTACGCATGTGGGTTAATGTTGCATTTATAATTAAAAAGAACAAAAAACATCATGTTTTAATATAAATTCAATATTTAATGATTTCCCGGTTAGTTCTGTTTGTTTTTTTGATCGGATTTTAATGTTAGGTGTCCAACGTCTTTATCGGGATGTTTTCGTCGTTCCTCGTGTTCTCGCGTGGTCACGTGACCGGCACGAAGGACTACATTAACACTTGATCGGTAAATATGGCCAGAGCACCCGACCAACGTATTTTGTCGTACAAACAAATATGATACACTTATTCATCGTGCTAAGAAACAGAGAAAAAGTGCTGTACATTCTTCTATTTATTCAAGTATGGTTACATAACGGCGTCAAAACTGGTGTTAATTGAAGAAATGCCGATTAATTGACTACTTTTTAAGTAATTTTGACGATGTTTGTCATTTTCGTAAGAATGTACAGCACTTTTCGTTGCTCTCATACAATTACCTTCACGCTCGTACCTGTTTCATAAGTATTGATTTAGGGCAGTCGGGTGCTCTAGGACGATTCATAGAGCAAGTGTTAATGTTCATTCTCCAATATTGGAACTCTTCAGTGTTTTAAGTATCGAAATCGGCATATAGAAACGAACAAACGTTAATAAATGAATGCAATGGATCGTAATTAATTCAATTAATTATTTACAGATGATTTCCAAAGACATAAGGTATAGTTAGAATTTTCGGCTGTACACATGCAAGTTTGTAAATTCGTCACTGTGATGAAACCACCGTCCTCGTCGTTGCCATGACAGCCGATCGAAGCTGCGATCACGAATGCACTGACAAAGTGAAAGTTGAAGTATTTTTCGCAACATGCGGTTTAAACTTAAAATTACAATCACACCTCATATTGATTGGGGTTGTTTAATCATACCTGATCAATTGAATTATCAGAAAACTAACAAAAACATTAAAAAACACAGAATGAAGCCTTCGTGTCAGGCAGTGCAGACACAACGCGGGATCTGTAAATAATGTGACGTCATTGGAATGTACAAGTTGCAACAATGTACAACAATGTATATTTTACATGAATACACTAATGAGCAACAAAACGGGACGCAACATTAACCCACATGCGTACAATAAATGGAAGTTTTGTATTTTTTCCTCAGTTGTAAATCACTGATTTTGCTTGTGCATGAATAAATTATAATCAACTATTTAGATTTACTTGAGGATTAACTATCCTAAAAAACTGTAATACCAATCTCCATTTTTTATAGCAAGAGTATCCTCAATCTTGCTCAGACACCAAACTTGGAATTTCTGACAAATAGGTATTTATCTATTAGCCTGATCATGAGTTTCCCCTGGCCCTGACACCAGATTTACACAAAAAATTCTGACAAATTGATGTCTGATTCTGCCGCCAGGTCCAGAGGAAACCAAGGCTACTTCTTTTTATAGTGGATATATCTATTCATTTATTAACATAGATACAGGCGACGAAATGTGATAGTAGAGGCATCAGGCTACCCGAGTCCAGGAGTTTTCCTTTTATCCCTACCCCAGCTAGCCTGACACCAGACGTTCACATGTAGACAGATATATATCTGGTGTATGGGGTCCTATACCGGACACGCCCCTTTTTTTCCACTTGGTGTCAAAAAGTAGGAATCAGATAGGTTCACCACTAGCTACTGTTGTTGTGGAAAATGATTTGACACTTTTTTCTTTTCCCGAAAAAGTGTCAAATGCTTTCCTACTACTAGTATCTGCTCTACAACAGTAATTATTCAACAACAGTATCTGTTCTACTACATGCCTGGATAAACCACAAATACTACAGTCTCGTCTCTCAATAAACCCGTTATATACAGTAGGCCTAATGGGCCTAGAGAAATGTTTTTGACAGTTGACAGTAGACATCATGCATGCAATGGCATGCGACATATTTTCGTTATTCCAACAAAGGCATACGCAATATGTATCGGTAACATTAATCACGGAATTTCAAATAATTATAAACGTTTAAACATATTTACTTAAAACGACATCGAGGTGCAGATTTCCTGAAATAAAATAAACGGAACTTGAAACTTGCAGCTGTGGCAATGTTGACAAATATCATACGGGCTTCCGGTTAACCAATGAGACGTCAATATTACAGTTTCTGTGAACAGAGAAAAGAAAATTTACCATCCGTAAATTAATCTTTATTTTGTATTGATTGTATTAAAGGCTAACAAATATTTGACACCTTGAATTATATTCAAATATAATAAATGTATTTTAAAAATTAGATTGTATAATATTTACTGCGGATTTACAATATGTCAGCCTCCATAAGCATGCTGCGGCGGTTTCATCAGCTGAAGGGGGAACATGTGTTTGTGTGTTTGTGGAATTAATTAAACTCTTCAATTAGATACTTATATATAATTGATAAACATGCTTCATATATCCAGGCTGACGCCTCAGAGGACTGTTGCATCTCTCGCAAGGTAATTAAAAAATATAGAAGAAAAAACAACAAAATATGTCGTATTTAGACTGTTAGAGCCTAGAGGTCATTTTGTTTGCATCATATTCTGTTGGTAGAAGGTAAATGCGACGGTCGGTAGATAACAAGCTGAAGCCAAGTAGCTCACTCGACATTGACGATTTCAATTCCCTGCTCGTTTCCGCAAAATTAGTCAAATTATTCTTGTGTCACCGTTTTGTTTACATAACTCTTAGGCTACATTACCGGTATATTTTATATAAACTCCTGATATTTTATCTAGGCCTACTTCATCTTCATTCTTTAGATCAATCCTATCTTTACAACAATGATTATTCCAATGCCCTGTCTAATTCCTTGATGAGAACAAATATGAAATATTAATCAACTACCTTTATTATTGCAGATCATCTTGTTTGCTCAGAAGATGCAAATCATCATCTGTCCAAGATGCTGTCCGAACTCTAAAAGATGGAGACAGACTACATGGATACACAGTGAAAAGGGTAAATTATTCTGGTATAAAAGATTTAGAGCAATAACTGACACTCATGCAATTATAGTAATAACATAAACTTTCAATATTGTTTATTTCATTGGGATACCTGAGCAATAACTGACACTCATGCAATTATAGTAATAACATAAACTTTCAATATTGTTTATTTCATTGGGATACCTGGTGATTTTAGTTATATTAAGAATGTGCATGAAATGTATTATAATAAACAGCCAATTAAGATTCACCAATTAACTTGTTATTCAGCATCTACATCCTATCTGTAGTGTATATTTTTTAGTAATTGGTATTTATTAGTATATAGTGAACTACACTGTACCTGTTTTACATATATCTACCTGTAGGCTTTATATCCAGTATTACCTATGATGGTATTTATCTACATATTACCTACATTTGTATGTTTGTAATCAACTGTAGATTACCTTGTTGGTAGTTGTTTTTTACATGTCCTTTACCAGTGTGTTACCTGTGTTATTTACCTGAAGGCTGTATATTACCTGTGTCATTTACCTGAAGGCTGTATATTACCTGTGTTATTTACCTGAAGGCTGTATATTACCTGTGTCATTTACCTGAAGACTGTATTTTACCTTTGATGTTATTTTCCTGTATCTTACCTGTGTCATTTACCTGAAGACTGTATTTTACCTTTGATGTTATTTTCCTGTATATTACCTGTGTCATTTACCTGAAGACTGTATTTTACCTTTGATGGTATTTTCCTGTATATTACCTGTGTCATTTACCTGAAGACTGTATTTTACCTTTGATGGTATTTTCCTGTGTGTTACCTGTGTTATTTACCTGAAGACTGTATATTATCTGTGTGAGTATTTCCCTGCATCTCAAGTGTATTTGTAGATATTTTTATACTTTTAACTTTGAACATATACTCTACCTGTCAGGGTAAGTATTTACCTGTGTATATTACCTGTGTTGGAAGGTGGTTGAGATCCCAGAACTGATGACTACAGGTGTGAGTTTAGAGCATGATAGAACTGGTGCACAGCATTGCCACTATGCTCGAGAGGACAGCAACAACACATTCAGGTACAGTCATTTACCCACAAGTCATAAAACTGTTGTCAATGAAGCATGCAATTTCATTGCATCATTTTCATATGAAGGAGCCAGTTCTCAACATGGTAAAAGTGTACTCCAACCTATAGTATTTGAAAAAAAAAAATTTAAAATCTGAAAAGATATTCCCATTTTAGATATGTTTATGAACTTGTATTAAAATCAACGACTTTCACTTCTCCAATTCTATTCTGTCTATGTCATTTTAATTTGTCGTTGCTTCTTATTGAATAAATGTAGAATATTTTGTACAATTTCTAAACAATCTAATTAAAATTAGATTTTCATTATCCACTCCGTAAACTTCGTCCATACAGAGTTTACGGAGAAGATAATGAACATCTAACTTTGATGAGATTGAATTTCTAAATAATTTGTTGGTAGGTCAAAATAAAGGCTGCACAATCAACAAAATTTTAATTCAATACTGTAAAAATTTTGAATTTGAAACATATCTACATTCAAAATAATAGTTAACATAACTAAATGCAGTTTTTCTGCAGTGAAGTTGTAGAAAGCAATGTCTTTTGTCATTGTAATGTCTTGACTTCTGACTTGTTTACAGTGTGATGTTTAGGACAACACCTATGGATAATACTGGAGTGCCCCACATTCTTGAACACACCACATTGTGTGGATCACAAAAGTACCCTGTGAGGGACCCTTTCTTCAAGATGCTGAACAGGACACTAGCCACATTCATGAATGCTATGACAGGTATACTTACTGTTTGGTTTATTTGGTTTATTTGTTTAACGTCCTATTAACAGCCAGGATAATTTAAGGACATGTCTGGTTTTGGAGGTGAAGGAAAGACAGAGTACCTGGAGAAAAAATGCCTGCTACGGTTAGTGCTAGGCAACTACCCCAAGTTAGTTTCTTCTTTGGTAGGACAGATGATATTAAGGCTGTATGTTACCTTACGGTGGTAGGACAGATGATATTAAGGCTGCATGCTACCTTACTGTGGTAGGACAGATGATATTAAGGCTGTATGCTACCTTACTGTGGTAGGACAGATGATATTAAGGCTGTATGCTACCTTACTGTGGTTAGATAAATAATATTAAGGTTTCATGCTACCTTACTGTGGTTAGATAAGTAATATTAAGGCTGCATTCTACCTTACTGTGGTAGGACAGGTGATATTAAGGCTGCATTCTACCTTACTGTGGTAGGACAGATGGTATTAAGGCTGTATGTTACCTTACTGTGGTAGGACAGGTGATATTATAATTAAGGCTGTATGGTACCTTACTGTGTTAGGACAGATGGTATTAAGGCTTTATGCTACCTTACTGTGGTAGGACAGATGATATTAAGGCTGTATGCTACCTTACTGTGGTAGGACAGGTGATATTAAGGCTGTATGCTACCTTACTTTGGTATGACAGGTACATTTTGATATAGGACCGCATGCCACTGTACTGCGATAAGAAAATATTGAACTAGTATGACATGAAAGGCAATCCTAGGAATATGCAAAAAAAATGGAACATTCATCATTCTGTCAGACATTGTTTCCACTCTTTATTCCTAACTTTTGAGGAAATTTGAAAACTAAATTATGCGCATCCTTTAACAGCTAGTGACTGGACTGTCTATCCATTCTCTACACAAAACCAAAAGGACTATGAGAACCTCATGTCAGTATATCTGGATGCCGTCTTCTATCCTCAGCTCCGTGAATTGGACTTCAGGTAAATATTGAGAAATAGACATCAACTGTTTGAATGAAGAGAGACATGTTGTTTTAATACTAGTTCTTCATTTTGTTTTCTTGGTCGATGCTCTAAAGCAAATCTTTCAAAATGTCTGAAGCTTAACTTTTGAAAACTACCGATATTTATCTTGATGAAACATATGTATCACTCACAAACTCTGTCCAATGTATTATGATCAGATAACTGCCAACTTCATTTTAAGGTCAAAGGGTCAATTTTGTGTAACATTTTCAATAAAATCATTGTCCACGTAAAAAAAACTAGTTTTCAGTGCAATCAGATCCCTGCAACCTTCATATGAAGGTCAAAGGTCAATTAAGTGCAACATTTTTGATACTTTGTCAACGGAGAACAATGCTTTTGTTACACCTTGTAACTGAACTTAAGATGTTTGTATTTTCTTTAGATATGGAAAATGGGATAATTATTGTTTTTGCTATTTTTCAGACAAGAAGGATGGCGTTTAGAACATGAGGATCCAAACAATCCCGAATCCCCGATCCTATTTAAGGGTGTGGTCTACAACGAGATGAAGGGAGTGTTTGTAAGTTAACTTAATTTATCCCGAATCCCTGATCCTATTTAAGGGTGTGGTCTACAATGAGTTTTCTTTTGCCATTGCCACTTTAGTGGGCATCTATTTTAAAATATTTCACGAGAGAAAATAAAACAAACTGTTGGGTTGCTAAACTTGAAAAATGGCTTCTTGAAACATCTTATCGTTTCAGCCTGTCCGATTCCATAGCCGCGATAGCTCTGTCAGTTAGAGCACCGGCCACGTAACCTCAGGTGAAGATCCGAGGTGCGTGGTTCAATGCTACCTACCTGTGTCGGTTTGTGTTTATTGTGAAGCTGAGATATGAGCCTGTCTGTTACTATCATGGTTGTGTCCTTGCTTGGACAAGACACTTTACCCTAATTGCTCTAGATGGCGACAGACCTCCTGATTAAGTCCCGAGTAAGTTTGGTGAATTACCCAAAGTAAGTCACTTTCAACAAACTCAAATTAAGTGAGGTAATCACCAACTACTGCAAGAGACCCCGCCTCATAATTGACCCTGGCTGTTCACGGTGTGATAAAACCCAGTAAACAAACAAACAAACAGTTCCATAGTAACACATCCTCAATACTCCAGGTGTTTGTTCACTATTTTGTTCTCGGCACCACTGGAATATGTCATGACAAAAATCAAAAGCTCAGTAGCCACCATCATGTGGTTAAAACAAAAATGCTGGTTTGATTTTTTGATGTACATATCAAATAAATCTTTGGTTAGCCAAACCATTAAAGTGACAGGCTTTGAATTTGGTTGTCACTCCACCGTAATCTTTAAAGAAATGCATCAACATAGCAATTATTACAAATATTTTTCTTGATAAAAATCAAATAGCTAGTTGTATGATTTTAATTGGGTCATGACATATTCCAGAGGTGCAGAGAGCACAAGTATTCCTTTTTTAAAGATCTTATCAAATATGTATTCTCACAAATTTTAGCTTAAGTGAAAGATACATTTTTATTTCCCTGAGGCTTTGAAACATGTGTCAAACAAGAACGGGGTGTGATGCAATAAGTTTATGTAATTTGTAAATACAGACATATGACTACCTACACCAGCAGGGTTAGTGTTATTGAGGTGTAATGATAATATAACAATATGGTTTCACAGTCAGTTACAACAATGAGTTTTATCTTAACATGAATGTCTAAAACAAACCATTGGTAAAAATACAATGTATATTCTGCAGGGATCGACACTAACAGTAGCCCGGCAGCCCTGGGCTGCCTGAAATCTGGTCGGGCTGCCAGAATGTCCAGACCAGCAGCCCTGTGGGCAGTTTTTCAGTCAAATGTATAATGTCCAGCTAAAATTTTCTTCATTTACTTCAAAAAAATCATTTTCAAAACTTTCCATGAAACCCCTTGGTGCAAGATCTAATATTTTTATGCTCAGAATGAACTAGCTAGAATGCAGGAAACTGCATTTAGAATATTCATTTTTTTCGTCAGTGTTGAGGTAAGGGCTGGAGGGATAATGTCCCCTAATCTCCGAATTCATACAAGAGGGGCATCACCTTTGGCAGCCCGGGCTGCCTCATTCCAAAACCTGGCAGCCCGGCGGTCTGTCAAGGTGATTAAGTTAGTGTCAATCCCTGTTCTGATTGGACCTGTCTGTTGCAGTCTGATTCCATGAACATATTTATGCAAGCTGTCCAGAACAAACTGATGCCAAACCATACCTATGGTGTTGTATCCGGGGGAGATCCACCAGCCATCACAGGCCTCACCTGGCAACAGCTGAAAGACTTCCATCATTCCCACTACCATCCGACCAACTCAAAGTAAGTCACTCTAGATGCAAAGGAAGTCACTGTCATTTCAAAGTTAGTCACTATTGGCTACCTCAATCAATTCACTCTTGACAAACTCAAAGTGAGTCAGCCTAACTCAGTCTAAGTCACTCTTGACATATAGTAAATCACTTTCAACAAACTCAAAGTAAGGCCCTCTCAACAAACTAAGTCACTTTCAACTTACTCAAATTAAGTCACTTTCAACTAACTAAAATAAAGTCACTCTCAACACACGTAAATTTAAAGTGAGTCACCCTCAACAAACTCGTGACAAATTAAGTCACTTTCAACAAACTCAAAGTTAGTCACCCTCAACAAACTCAAAGTTAGTCACCCTCAACAAACTCAAAGTCACTAAACACAAAGTAAGCCATTCTCAATAAACACAAAGTTAGACACTCTCACCAAACCCAACGTAAGTCACCCACAACAAACTTAAAATGAGTCACCCTCATTAAAAAGTTGTTCTGTAAACTGATAATGATATAGATTCAACAAAGTATATCTTATCCCCACGTAAAGTATATCTTATCCCCACGTAAAGTATATATTATCCCCACATAAAGTATATCTTATCGGATATCCCCACGTAAAGTATATCTTATCCCCAGGTAAAGTATATCTTATCCCCACGTAAAGAATATCTTATCCCCATGTAAAGTATATCTTATCCCCACGTAAAGTATATCTTATCCCCACGTAAAGTATATCTTATCCCCACGTAAAGTATATCTTATCCCCACGTAAAGTATATCTTATCTCCACGTAAAGTATATCTTATCCCCAGGTAAAGTATTACTATATCTTATCCCCACGTAAAGTATATCTTATCCCCACGTAAAGTATATCTTATCCCCACGTAAAGTATATATTATCCCCACGTAAAGTATATCTTATCGGATATCCCCACGTAAAGTATATCTTATCGGATATCCCCATGTAAAGTATATCTTATCCCCATGTAAAGTATATCTTATCCCCACGTGAAGTACAGTATATCTTATCCCCACGTAAAGTATATATTATCCCCACGTAAAGTATATCTTATCCCCACGTAAAGTATATATTATCCCCACGTAAAGTATATATTATCCCCACGTAAAGTATATATTATCCCCACGTAAAGAATATCTTATCCCCATGTAAAGTATATCTTATCCCCATGTAAAGTATATCTTATCCCCATGTAAAGTATATCTTATCCCCACGTAAAGTATATCTTATCCCCATGTAAAGTATATCTTATCCTCACGTAAAGTATATCTTATCCCCAGGTAAAGTATATCTTATCCCCACGTAAAGTGTATCTTATCCCCACGTAAAGTATATCTTATCCCCACGTAAGTATATCTTATCCCCAGGTAAAGTATATCTTATCCCCACGTAAAGTATATCTTATCCCCACGTGAAGTATATCTTATCCCCACGTGAAGTGTATCTTATCCCCACGTAAAGTATATCTTATCCCCACGTAAAGTATATCTTATCCCCACGTAAAGTATATCTTATCCCCACGTAAAGTATATCTTATCCCCACGTAAAGTATATCTTATCCCCAAGCTACTACCTGCTAGATTTATTAATTACTAAACCAGACTTGCCAATACCAGGTATAAATGGTACTGAATGTCATCTGTTTTAGGATTTCACCCTAAGGCTTGTAAAATACAAGCCTCCTCCCAACACATGAATAAAGATGACCTTCTATACATATTCATGACCTTTCCTGGCTGACCTGCCTTCCAATATAATTGATACTGTAATTATAAACTAAATATCTTAAACATTTTCGCCAGGTTCACAACGTATGGTGACATCCCTTTAGAGCGCCACCTAGAGCTCATTAATGGAAACTACCTGGAGAAATTTGACCGAATCAGCATTGATACACGAGTGCCACTGGAGCCCCGATGGAGCGAGTCTGTAAGTTTGAGGATAAGGTCATGCAGTGGTAGCACACACACTTTATATTGGTACTCCGGTATCCTTTTGTAGTAAGAACCCTTGTGCATATCCATCTTGGCCAATAGAGGTGGATATAATTTGGTATAACTTGTTTTGTGGTTTTTGTAGAATAAGTGAATTTTATATTTTATATAAGGTTATTCCCTTTCTAGATATCTATAGCTTTAACTTGTAAGCTAGCTGTAAATACAGAGAAATGTGTCCTAGGGTCAGTTAAAACCAGAATAAGGACGTTAAGACCCATCAATGAGCACAGATAATTTATTTTTGGAAATTTAAAATCTACCAAGTATAAAACTCTATATGTTTTAATAACATCCAATAGTTATGAATGTTTGGATGACCAAATGAGATGTTTGTGACATATGTCAGTTAAAACTAACACATCAGGGAAGGATCCATGGTGAGTGGTTAAACCCATCCAGGGTTGGTTTGCATTTCTCCGAACCTGAATATCCTGCTTTTGCAGTGTCCTTGGGTAAGACAGTTTATTCCAATAACTCTATAAAACAGGTGACATGCCCTCAAGTATGTTGTTTAGTGAGGTAGCCATCAGCTACTACAAGGAAAACTAGTCCCAAAGTTACCTTGGTTGTTGATAGGTGATGACCAGAGTAAACAAACAAAAATCTGAGTGAATGGTGACAAACCTTTAACTGGTTCATTTTTACAGAGAACAGCACACATCACATGTTCCTACGACCCAACGGCCACCGAGAAGCAGACAACAGTCTCAGCCAACTTCTTACTGTCCGAGTAAGTATAATTTATTGGGGTTGGGGGGTTATTACATACATAAAATATTCACCTGGGTGAGTATTCTATGGAGATTAAAATTTTGTAGCACACCTGTATCACATTACTTGGAATATAAACTCTAGTTTAACTTACTACGATAGAGGTACAGCCAAACCTGCTCTAACGACCGCCGGTATATAACGACCGCCTGTATATAATGACCAACTGTATATAACGACCGCCTGTATATAATGACCACCTGTATATAATGACCACCTGTATATAATGACCGTCTGTATATAACGACCGCCTGTATATAACGACCGCCTGTATATAACGACCACCTGTATATAACGACCACCTGTATATAACGACCACCTGTCTAAGTGACCGTTTTTCTGTCTCCCCTTGGGCGGTCTGTATAGACAGGTTTGACTGTACATGTATTCAACATATTGATAGATGGTTATCGTGACATTACTTTCATTGACCAGGTGGATATAGCAGACATAAAATACTATATTATTTTTAATTACCAATATTTCATATCTATAAAGCCCATTTCAAGAATATATGGTGTTACTGTAGATATGTGAAAGTGGAAAGTATAATTTTGTTACCGGCAGACCACCTAACTAGCTTAGGCTAGTAGGAATTTCCTAGTCTAGTGGTAGGATGTCTTTTGATAGAAACAATAGGTCACTACTTTGAGGCAAAGCATAGGCAGGATATTTTTCATTACCCCTTCCTAATACAGATAAACTACCTGTTTCACTTACAACTGGTTAGCTACCATTTGCCGCTTTTCTTAATTTGTAAATTATAAAGATATAAAATGATCAACTCAATTAATGTTTATTTTACAGAATTTCAGATATATTTGAATCCTTCACGATGAATATCATTTGCACCCTTTTGACGGATGGAGAAACATCTCCCTTTTATCAGGCTCTACTTGAGGCAAACATCGGATCTGATTATGCCCCATTGACAGGGTAAGAATATTATATTTACCCCTTTTTATGCTCCCAAAATATAAGTTCACATTTTAGACCATGATTTGATGTAAATTTCTGCAGATTAGATTTTGTAGGTCATGGTTAAAAGTTGAGAGATCACGGGTCACACTTTTATTAAATAACTATTTGATTTTTAGCTCACCTGCCCGAAGGGCAAGTGAGCTTATGCCGTGGCGCGGCGTCCGTCGTCCGTCCGTCCGTCCGGCCGTCCGGCCGGCGTCAACTTTCCATTCAAGCAACTTCTTCTCAATAACCAAAAGGCCTAGAGACCTAATATTGGGCCTGTAGTATGCTGGGGTGAAGGGCTACCAAGTTTGTTCAAATGAATGACCTTGACCTTCATTCAAGGTCACAGGAGTCAAAAAGGCTAAAATCTTCAAACGACTTCTTCTCAACAACCAACAGTCCCAGGGAGTTGATATTGGGTCTGTAGCATGCTGGGGTAAAGGGCTACCAAGTTTGTTCAAATGAATGACCTTGACTTTCATTCAAGGTCACAGGAGTCAAAAAGGCTAAAAAAAAATTAGACGACTTCTTCTAAATAGCCAAAAGACCCAGGGACTTGATATTGGGTCTGTAGCATGCTGGGGTGAAGGCTACCAAGTTTGTTCAAATGAATGACCTTGACCTTCATTCAAGGTCACAGGAGTCAAAAAGGCTAAAATCTTTAAACGACTTCTTCTCAATAACCAAGAGTCCCAGGGACTTGATATTGGGTCTGTAGCATGCTGGGGTGAAGGGCTACCAAGTTTGTTCAAATGAATGACCTTGACCTTCATTCAAGGTCACAGGAGTCAAAAAGGCTAAAATCTTTAAACGACTTCTTCTCAATAACCAAGAGTCTCAGGGAGTTGATATTGGGTCTGTAGCATGCTCGGGTGAAGGGCTACCAAGTTTGTTCAAATGAATGACCTTGACTTTCATTCAAGGTCACAGGGGTCAAAAAGGCTAAAATCTTTAAACAACTTCTTCTCAATAACCAAGAGTCCCAGGGAGTTGATATTGGGTCTGTAGCATGCTGGGGTAAAGGGCTACCAAGTTTGTTCAAATGAATGACCTTGACCGTCATTCAAGGTCACAGGAGTCAAAAAGGCTAAAATCTTTAAACGACTTCTTCTCAATAACCTGGAGTCCCAGAGGCCTAATATTTGGCCTGTAGCATGCTGGGGTGAAGGGCTCCCAAGTTTGTTCAAATGAATGACCTTGACTTTCATTCAAGGTCACAGGAGTCAAAAAGGCTAAAATCTTTAAACGACTTCTTCTCAATAACCAAGAGTCCCAGAGACCTAATATTTAGCCTGTAGCATGCTGGGGTGAAGGGCTCCCAAGTTTGTTCAAATGAATGACCTTGACTTTCATTCAAGGTCACAGGAGTCAAAAAAGCTAAAATCTTTTAAACGACTTCTTCTCAATAACCAAGAGTCTCAGGGAGTTGATATTGGGTCTGTAGCATGCTGGGGTAAAGGGCTACCAAGTTTGTTCAAATGAATGACCTTGACCTTCATTCAAGGTCACAGGGGTCAAAAAGGCTAAAATCTTTAAACAACTTCTTCTCAATAACCAAGAGTCCCAGGGAGTTGATATTGGGTCTGTAGCATGCTGGGGTGAAGGGCTACCAAGTTTGTTCAAATGAATGACCTTGACTTTCATTCAAGGTCACAGGAGTCAAAAAGGCTAAAATCTTTAAACGACTTCTTCTCAATAACCAAGAGTCCCAGAGACCTAATATTTGGCCTGTAGCATGCTGGGGTGAAGGGCTACCAAGTTTGTTCAAATGAATGACCTTGACCTTCATTCAAGGTCACAGGGGTCAAAAAGGCTAAAATCTTCAAACGACTTCTTCTCAATAACCAACAGTCCCAGGGAGTTGATATTGGGTCTGTAGCATGCTGGGATGAAGGGCTACCTAGTTTGTTCAAATGAATGGCCTTGACCTTCATTCAAGGTCACAGGGGCCAAAAAGGCTAAAATCTTTAAACGACTTCTTCTCGATAACCAACAGTCCCAGAGACCTAATATTTGGCCTGTAGCATGCTGGGGTAAAGGGCTACCAAGTTTGTTCAAATGAATGACCTTGACTTTCATTCAAGGTCACAGGAGTCAAAAAGGCTAAAATCTTTAAACGACTTCTTCTCAATAACCAAGAGTCCCAGAGAGTTGATATTGGGTCTGTAGCATGCTGGGGTAAAGGGCTACCAAGTTTGTTCAAATGAATGACCTTGACCTTCATTCAAGGTCACAGGAGTCAAAAAGGCTAAAATCTTTAAACGACTTCTTCTCAATAACCAAGAGTCTCAGGGAGTTGATATTGGGTCTGTAGCATGCTGGGGTAAAGGGCTACCAAGTTTGTTCAAATGAATGACCTTGACCTTCATTCAAGGTCACGTCGATCAAGTATGCTTAAATCTTTAAATGACTTTTAGTGAAAAGCCAAAGTGCAGAGAGACATTATATTGGTCCTGTAGCATGCTTTCAAATAACTGCAGGATCCATATATGAAAAGATCACTGCATTGCAGGTGAGCGATTTGGGCCCATTGGGCCCTTGTTATGGAATGATTTTGATAGCTAATTAGATGCACTATTTTACAAGCACGAAGGTGGGAGGTACACTATATATCTTTGTGAAAACCTGTCCAATGCCCTGTAGGCAGGGCTTAAGAATTCCCCCTTTGCGTGATCATAATAGGAGACTAAATTTGTGAAAATAAAGTATTCACAAAATGAAAGTAATTAACAGTATATTGTAAACATGCACATTTTAGTTGTGATCTTATTTTTAAATTAGCACTGTCCATACTAAAATCATTCCTCTAATTTATGATTTCACTAATTATATTTTCTGTCATTTGCTTTCTTCTATACCATTTTTGGATACATCAATTTATTATCGCTCTAGTGGGTTTCAATTCAGTTACCGGTTATGTGCTAAAACTTGAGTGGTCGAGAATGAATATTTTTACAGTATATCCCACAGACAGTAAGGTGTGTAAAATGATTGTTTATCAAGCAATCCTACACACATCCTTAAAGCTTCCTGTCCCATATTTCCTTCTTATGATCGACGTTGAATATATTAGTGCAGGCTGATCATCTGGATTTAATAGAGTTATGGCCCTTTTTCATATTTTCTGGACTAGGACATCATAAAATTTCATTAGATTTTGCTTTGAAACCTGATACATGTAGAATAGAATTATATAGTTATACATATCTTACCATGTAACTTTCTTGTCAATTTTCAGGTATCAAGGAGAAATGAAAGAAGCAGCTTTTAGTGTTGGACTGCGGGGCATTCATACTGATGATGTAGATAAGGTCAAGGACATCATCAGTGCGACCTTTGACAAGGTCATCAGGTGAGTACTAACACCTGTCAGTGTTGGGGCATCCCTACTGACGACGTAGATAAGGTGAGGGTTATCATCAGTGTGACCTTTGACAAGGTCATCAGGTAAGTTTTAATACCAGTCAACGTTGGAGCATCCATACTGACAATGAAGATAAGGTCAAGGTTATCATCAGTGTGACCTTTGACAAGGTCATCAGGTGAGTACTAACACCAGTCAGTGTTTGATCTTGATAGGCAAATTAAAGTTAAAGTCATGTTTTCACTGAATTTGAATTACATTCTCTGTACATTAAATTGTAGTGCATTAAAAAATAACACTCCTAGTACCCTATCATTGGGAAACTTGTGATGGATCAAACTTTTGAAAAAATATTAACCATATTGATTTCACATCGCTATTAAAATTGCCCTGCGTCTGTTGTCTGTGGTCCGTGGTCTGTCCGTAGGTCCGTAAACAATTCTTGTTATTGCTATTTCTCAGAAAGCACTAATAGGATCTTTCTCAAATTTCATATGTGAGTTCCCCTGGTCCCAAGGTGTGCATGTTGCATTTTGGAACCGATTGGAAAATAACATTGCCGACAGGCAGCCATCTTGGATTTTGACAATTGCAGGTTGTCATGCTATGTCGTGTTATATAAAGTTATTAAATGTTTTGAAGGAAGAGTGAAAGAAGGGAAAAGAAGAAAAAAATCAGTCTTTCATTTGACTGATACTGATCATTCAATGATGGGCACCCAGATCCCTAAGGGATCTTTTGTCATTTTAACAAGGCAGCAAATTCATTACAAGGATATGTGGGTGGTGAGCTTTTTGCTTATCAAAATTCTAGCCTAAAGGTGCTAAAATTAGGCCTTTCTTTACAAATCAATGATTACAGTATGTGTGTCATATGGGATTTTGAACTGGCTAAATCATGGTTTGTTTAAATGCTTATATTGTTATTAAATTATAACTTAAGTGATAATTTTATTTTGATGTAGGATCCTCAGGGCTCTTCCTATAACATATCTACCCAATGGCAGGACTCCAGGTTTGTCCGACAGGGACCACCCATAGAAGTGATTTAATTCAAACGCCATCATTATAATAAGCTGCATTGTCTCCAGTACCCACCATGTATAGATTGTTTATCAGGAGTCCCCCTGTAGGATACATACTATACTGGTATAGCCCTTACTCCTATAAGAGGTCTTAGACCACCCATTTGGTGAATCGTCGACACTGTACCCTTTCTTGTGGAACCTCTAACTTTGTTAGAAATGGCAAAAAAAATAGTCCATGAAAACAAATGTGTCCATAGGGTAAAAACAGAACAGATTTGTTTTCACATTAATCATTTGTATGAAAATAACATCTTTGGAAGGAGACCAAGCTATCGGTTACTAATATAGCAATGTTGTTAGGTCCATGACTCTATAAGGTCATCACTTTCGAATTAAAAGTCATTTCTAGATCAGCATTTGCAAAATTATTTATTTGCAATATGTCTGAAGAGTAAGTTCACGAAATAGAGTATTCGTGAAATCAAAGTGATTTACAGTTTATATCATGGGTGATGGTTTATATTGTATTTATTGTATTAACATTATGCAAAGTAATGTGACCTTTGACCTACAGTGAGTATTGTTGTATATTATATCTATTGTAATGTGTAATAATGTGACCTTTGACCTAAAATGAGGATTGTCGTATATTATATCTATTGTATTACCGTAATGTGTAATAATGTGACCTTTGACCTACAGTGACGATTGTATATTATATCTATTGTTATGTGTAATAATGTCACCTTTGACCTACAGTGAGGGTTTTGACCAGAAGAACATTGATGCCCTACTACATCGTATCGAGCTGGGACTGAAACACCAGTCTGCAAATTTTGGCCTCAACATGGCATTGGTAAGCATGGCGATGGACATTCTTCCGTACTAACATATATATACATGTATGTGTAATGTTCAACCAGACCATTAAATATCCTCTTTGTAAAACTAGAATATAACGCACCTTACTAGCTCAGACTAGTGGAAATATCCCTTTAGCCTAGTGGTAGGATGGGAGAGTATGGGTCACCTTACTAGCTCAGACTAGTGGGAATTTCCCTTTAGCCTAGTGGTAGAATGGGAGAGTATAGGTCACCTTACTAGCCCAGACTAGTGGGTATCCCTTTAGCCTAGTGGTAGAATGGGAGAGTATAGGTCGCCTTACTAGCTCAGACTAGTGGGAATTTCCCTTTAGCCTAGTGGTAGAATGGGAGAGTATAGGTCGCCTTACTAGCTCAGACTAGTGGGAATTTCTTTTTAGCCTAGTGGTAGGATGTGGAGAGTATAGGTCACCTTACTAGCTCAGGCTAGTGGGAATTTCCCTTTAGCCTAGTGGTAGACTGGGAGAGTATAGGTCGCCTTACTAGCTTAGGCTACTGTGAATTTTCCTTTAGCCTAGTGGTTGGATGTTTGCTGTGAAAGCAAGAGCCTGCTTGTTCAAGCCTTGGAATGGGCAGGATATTTTTTCACTACTTCTATTTCTTCTATGTACCAGTATCAACCAGTCTACAATTAGCCCCTATCCCTAGGAGAATATAGAGGGAGGGGACGTATTATCAAGCACCCCTTGTTTCAAAGCTAATTTCATATGGCCGTATTCAGTAAATGGAAAAGAGGAGGGGGCTTAGTGCCAAACATCAGTGTAATGTTAATCGATGCTGACCATTTTTATGCGTCTTAAGCGTCTGTTTGTATAATTATAATGGGGGCCGTGGTGGCCGAGTGGTTAAGGTGTCCCGACACTTAACCGCTAGCCCTCCAACTCTGGGTCACGAGTTTGAAACCCACATGGGGCAGTTGCCAGGTACTGACTCTAGGCTGGTGGGTTTTTCTCCGGGTACTCCGCTTTCCTCCATCTCCAGAATCTGGCACTTCCTTAAATGACCCTGGTTGTTAATATCATGTTAAACAAAATAAACCAATCCAAGAGTTATCAATGAATGTCCAGTATTGGTATTTTACCCATAATATGTCAGTTCTACATGGATAAAATGAATAGATTGGCTGAAAATGATGATAAAATAAACAAATTGAAAGAAAATCATGATAGAATAAAAGAAATGGAAGAAAATCATGTTGAACATATTAGAAGTAAATCCTATGTAATGACATTGTGTACCACAATCCATGCCGGCTTGACGTCACACACCTGTGTTCACATAATTGTATTCTACAGTTTTGTTTCTGGTATTAAAGGAATATGGTTGAAAAAATTGAATGTTTTGTTCATTATAGAATCTGGCCTCAGTCTGGAACCATGACGGAGACCCAATGTTGGCACTTCAGATCAACAGACAGATTACACAATTCCGACAGGCCCTCACTGACAACCCATCCTTCCTTCAGGACAAGGTCAAACAGTACTTCAAGGTCAGTTAATATATAGTTTGATTAACTATACATTATATAGCACACACTCTTAAATTTTTTTTTAAATTACCCCATTGTGTTTTCATTTCAGACTTTATGAAACAAGTCGGAGATTTTGTAAAATGTAGACGTAAACAAGATCGTTTTAATATCCTTGAATTTGACAAAGGTCTGCTGGTAGCAGATAGTAAGCTATTAAAAGAATTGGCTGAAATCTTATAAGCATGCTGGTTACCATAAGTCACTGTAGGAGAGTTTTAGACACATAACAAGGATTCTGTCTCTGATTTTAGTGAATTTTGACAGCTGGTTACAATCAAGGATTCTGTCTCTAATTTTAGTGAATTTTGACAGCTGGTGGCCATGAGGGTGAACAGCTCCTGTAAGTACTCAAGAGCTGTTCTATTTAATGCATTGTATGTGTACATCAAAATCTTATATTGTGACCTGTATCTATTGTTTTTATTGTAGGACAATCCCCATTGTCTGGTGATCACTATGGAGCCTGACAAAGACTTTGAGGAGGTCAGAAGCAAAGAGGAATCCGAAAGACTGAAGCAGCATGTTAGCCAACTGACCGCTGCTGACCGCAAGATTATTCTAGACACAGGTGAGAGATTATACAGATGCTTACAAGTCCAGGTACTGACAGTCAGGGTCCAGTGGTTCAAGAGGTCATTAGCTTAATCATTTGATTAATGAAAATCTCATTTCCCCTTAACATCAAAACCCGAATGTGTGTATTCCTTAAAATAGACAAGTAGGAAGAGACTGATGAGGGTTAAAGTTTCATAGAATTTTGTCAAGTTCGTTTTACAAGAAATTATAATATCAGGATTTAAAAATTGTTATTAAATTATGATTAGCCTGATCACCTTTTGAATAACTGTCATGGGTAGGGGTGATATATGCTAAAGGTCACATGGTAGGGGTCACAAGTGATGTTGAGGAGACTTAATTGAGGACTTTTTATTGATTCATGTTCAGATGTGATACCAACCAATAAAAAGAATTGACCAACTTTGTTCTCTAATCCAAGAGATTAAAAACTTTCAAAAATGTGTCCTGCACCAATTTCGGAATAGATAAAATAATCTTAAGACAGCTCTTCACCAGAGTGAGAATTTGTCTGTCGGTCATTGTTATATGAATGCCAGAATAAATTATCTGCTGGTTAACATTTAACAAAATGGAAAGAGCCCTGATGATGTGGCGGCTATGGTTAGATTTCAGAATAAAGGGTAGAACGATGGTATTGTATCTGATGGCCATATATTATATGGTAAAGATAAGGGGGCGAACTGGGAGACTGAGATGATAGCTTGGAACATAGGTGTGGGGTTCAAACTCAGGAACACAGGTTAAGGTGACACGTGTGAGGGGGCACATATGAGGGTGACACTAATTAGGGGGAAGCACATGTTAGGGGGGGCACTTGTGAGGGGGCACACATGAGGGTGACACATGTTAGCAGGGGGCACATGTGAGGAGGCACATGTGAGGGGGACACATGTGAGGGGGGCACACATGTGAGGAGGACACATGTGAGGGGGGCACATGTTATGAGGGGGCACATGTTATGAGGGGGCACATGTTATGAGGGGGACACATGTGAGGGGGACACATGTGAGGAGGACACATGTTAGGGGAGCACACGTACATGTGAGGATAACACAGATGCGTAAAAATGTGATTGTATAAAAGATGTTTTCTCTCTTTTGATAGGAAAGGAACTTCTGACAAATCAGATGACTCCCGAGGATGTGAACTGCCTTCCCACAATCCACCTGGATGAGATTGAAAGAAAAATAAAGCCTGAAGCAGTAGAAGCTATCAAACTAGGTGAGAATTCCCTGTCTTTGTATATCTGATTATGTCAAAGGGACTTGTTGGTTAGAATTCTGTGTCTTTGTATTTCTGATCACAGGGACTTGGTGGTGAGAATTCTGTGTCTTTGTATATCTGATCACAGGGACTTGGTGGTTAGAATTCTGTATCTTTGTATATCTGATCACAGGGACTTGGTGGTGAGAATTCTGTATCTTTGTATATCTGATCATAGGGACTTGGTGGTTAGAATTCTGTGTCTTTGTATATCTGATCACAGGGACTTGGTGGTGAGAATTCTGTGGTTTTGTATATCTGACCACAGGGACTTGGTGGTGAGAATTCTGTGTCTTTATATATCTGACCACAGGGACTTGGTGGGGAGAATTCTGTATCTTTGTATATCTGATCACAGGGACTTGGTTCAAATGTAACAGTATTTTGATGATGAGAAAACAAGATTTGCGGCTACTAACTCAAATGTGATATTTATGTTGAAGGAGGAGTTTCGGTACAGAAATGTGCGGCACCAACCAATGGAGTATCCTACCTGAGGATGATATCAAACCTGGCCTCCGTGTCGGATGACCTCAAACCCTACATACCTCTCTTCTGTAATGTTATAACTAAGTAAGTGGCAGGTTCTGACAAAGTAAACCAATCTCATGGCAAATAGAATGATCTCTTGTATGTGATTGGATTGCAACATTATAATCAAATAGTCTTATAATACCAGGATATTTTTGAAATGATATAAAAAGAACTATCAATGATAATGTAAGAGAATTTCAAATTTTTATAGATAATCTTAAATTGCATGGTTTTCAAGTCATTTACAATTTAAGCATAAGGAATTATTTTTCCATATCACATGACTTTTATACATTTCATACCAAAATCTGACAAGAATGAAAACTTAATAGTTTCATAAACCATCAAATTAGAAGTCCATTCAGAAAACATAATTAGGGTCCCAGTATCACATTTAATACAGATATGTTTTGCTTATTAATATATTATTGTGATGTTAAATTAAGACAATTAAATTGATATCAAAGAGTCATTGTGATATAATATGACATGAAAACAAAATTTTCGTATTCTCTATATATGTATCCTTGAAATCTGTCTATTCATGAGTAGCAGGGAGATTGTCTTCTGAATGTGTGAAAGTAAACGAAACAACAGAAGGTTTATTAACATAGCTTAAGTTAATGAGTGTGTAAAAATGGTGAGCCCAACACAGAGATTCATTCAATGGTCCGATTTATTTGCGAGCGTTGTTGACATGTTTGGGCTATAGGGTAGCTGTCATCAGAATGGTTCTGATGACAGCTACTCTATAGCCCAAACATGTCAACAACGCTCGCAAATAAATCGGACCATTGATTGAATCTCCGTGTTGGGCTCATCATTTTTACGCACTCATTACCTGGATTTTTGGTGAGACTTGTATATACATACTTGTATCCACGACAGATTTGTGTTGATTGCTACAACTTTCTACGTTCTGGGAAGTTGGGTCTCCACCCCCTGTATTGATAGCTTAAAGTTGTTATTCTGAACACAGGCACTAGCTGTCTCTATATTTAGATCATAGTCTATATACAATGTATATTTAAAAATAAAATATAAGAGTTTTTTTGTTGTAACCCCACTCCAGCGTTTTTAGTAATCTCCTTTCATCACTTCCCGAAAATTTATCCAAACGGTTTTCAAACGATTTGGTGAGTATCACATTCTCAGGTAAGGAATTCCAGTTGCCAACAGCTCACTAAGTAACAGAATAGTTCCTCATGTTCAACCTGCTTTTTGATTTATCCAGGCTGAGCTAATGTCCTAAGGTCCTTTTATCTTGTTTTATCAACAAAAGTCCTTGTAATGTTGTTAAATCAAAGCCTTTTCTCATTAGAAATTTCGATTTTTTTTATTTTGATAAATTAAAGATTAAATAAATGGTCTATGGTTGTCTGTTGACAGGATGGGAGCTGGAGACCATGACTACAAGTCTCTATCACAGGATATAGACTTATATACAGGGGGACTGTCTGCTGGGGTTCATGTCAAGGCTCATCACACAGACGACAACATGTATGAACAGGTAAACACAGGATATAGACTTATATACAGGGGGACTGTCTGCTGGGGTTCATGTCAAGGCTCACCACACAGACGACAACATGTATGAACAGGTAAACACAGGATATAGACTTATATACAGGGGGACTGTCTGTAGGGGTTCATGTCAAGGTTCATCACACAGACGACAACATGTATGAACAGGTAAACACAGGGTATAGACTTATATACAGGGGGACTGTCTGCTGGGGTTCATGTCAACTCTCATCACACAGACAACAACATGTACGAACAGGTAAACACAAAATCAACAGCAAAGTTCACCAACTAATTTGAACCTCTTGGAGTGAAGTTTTAAGATTGGGTTTCATAATATACTACTGACAGAGTTGTGGCCCTTTATTGACAATGTATCTATTTGTTCAGGGAATATCTCTTCATCATTTGTATATCAGTACCTCCTTGAATTATTAAATGTCAGGAACTTAGCCATTCAGAAAGTGTGAAAACCAATCTTATATGATTATAATGAGCATAACTCGTTTTGATTTCATTTCAGGGTGTAATGTTTACCTCCCACTGTTTAGAAAGGAATCTGGAGAAGATGTTGGGACTCTGGACTGATGTATTTTCCAGGTAATTAAGCTAGAGAAAATCTGCTTGCTCACACAAAAGCTTAAAACACAGGGTTTTCGAGAGATGCGGTTATGGAGACTATGACAATGTTTTGTGATCTCAATTATATAGAGTAAATGTTCTGTAAGCTTGACATATTTATGTTTGTTAGTACAGAGCAACCCGCTTATTTGCATAGCCCTTTTTCCATGACAAAATATGCAAATAACCGGAGTATTCGTATAGGCGGAGTTGGGTTTTGGCCCCTCTTATACACATGTAGATCGTCAGGTAGATACTCAAAATGGGCGCTATATGATTGTTTACGTTATTTGCATTAGAAATATATTTTTAAAAAAAACTGTTTAAAATATAAAAGTAAATACGAAATACATGGGTTGTTATTCTTTGTAAATGTACAAATAAAAATATTTGCATACACTTCATTGTTTACTACTTGTCACTCTGGGTCCGATATCGGTCATACACACGTGGGTTGGCAGTACGATGTACAATGTCATCGTTTCAATTAACATTCATTATCGACTCGAGATGCGTTGTATTCCTGCTATGAGTATATTAGTTGTTTGATCATAGATGATGAACTGCTGAAGCAATAGATTGTCTAAAATGACCGTGACATGTGTATTGTTGTTTGGGTTTGTTTTGGAAAATGGCGCACACAAAAAGAGTTGTCGTTCATTACACATATGCCCCCACAATGCAACGCGCCTAGTAAACAATCATGGCGATCGCAACCTGCCTCAGCGAGTGTTCAAGTGCACAGAACACAGGTTTAGATCGATGCTATAATAAATAAACAAATCTCATCAAAAGATGAGACATAAAAATATTTTATTCAGTAATTCTTCTGCACAATGCTACTGATATGGTATGGATAATAACTAAATGTCGATATCGATGCATCGAACGTAACCTGTAATGATGAAGTGTGAACCAATGATTAGATAACGTTGTACATCGTGTCAAATCAATATGTAAGTTTAAAACACATTTCATAAAACTTTTATTACGGGAAAATCACAAAAATACCCTAAAATAAATTAAAATTTTTCGATTTTTTTGGAATTTTTATATGCATATAAGCGGGAGTCGGTGTTTTAGTCGATGCAAATACACGGGATTAAAATACAAAGATAAAGAAGAAGAAAATCGGGACCTGAGAATTTTATGCAAATAAGCGGGTTATTCAAATAACCGATATGCAAATAAGTGGGCTCCTCTGTATAATTATTGGTTTTGTTTTCAATACCACTGTTCTCCTTTTGAGAACATGGCATTACATGGATTTTACCTATATTTACATGGAGAATGTCATCTGTAAAGCAGAAGATGCCTTCCCTACTGGAACACCTGGTCTCATCAATAGTTCTTAACTTAGTCTTAAGGAAATAACTAACTTAAATTTTTCCATACGAAGTCATCATAGAATCAGGAAAACATCCTAGGAACCTTTCTGAAATTCTGTAATGCTTTCCTATGGAAAATTTTAAGTTAAGGAATTTCCTTAAGACTAAGTTAAGGAACGATGATGAAACTGGCCCCGGGTCTTATATTCTCATAGTACTCTTTTAAGGATTTTATTTTAAAAAACGTTATACATTGTACAATTATAGCCTTTTCATAAGGTCAATACATGGTTTTATTAACCCTTTCAACCCTAAAAAACATTAGTGGACTCTGCCATTCATTCATCATATGAAGTCCAATATGGTCAGTAGGGGTGAAAGGGTTAACCTGAAAAAAAATATTGACCAAGGATGAAGTCAATCAGAAAATGTGAAAATATGATTTCATAATAACCAAATTATTCATCAAAGAACAGTATCATGCTTGTAATTTTTATCCTGAAGTAATATGATTTTGGAGATCAGTTGGTGTATATTGAACAGCATGGTAATGATTAGGAAAGTTTCCTTTTTTTTTACTAGTTGGTAAGAAGAATTGAGAATACGGCCGAGTGTTTTTAACCATGCATATCATATTTCTTTACTTCCTTTACAGACCCGACCTAAAGGACAATGACCGATTCTTGACCTTAGTCAATATGACAGCTGCTGAGATGTCATCGTCAGTCGTCAGCATGGGTCACTCCTTTGCTATAAGTCATTCCAGGGCAGGACTGACCCCCGCAGGATTTCTACAGGAACAGTTTGGAGGCATGACACAGGTGAATCAATTGTCTGACAATGTTGAATCCTGACTGTTGTAGAAGTATCTTCGAATCCAGATCCAAAGACTTATTTTTGGTGCCTAGTAGTAACCAATTTTTTTCTTGTTCCAATTTTTTTTCCCAAATTTTGATCTTAAAAAGATTCGGATTTATATTCAGATAATTATTTTGCCTAGAGTTTTAGCTTCTGTTATTTGCTTACATGGGATTGCTATACTGTCTCACTGTTTATGTACTGTATAACATTGATAATTATAATTCCTCGCATATACAGCAAAACTTGGCTATGATAAATTTAATAGTAATGGTGGGCCGATGATTGAAAATAATTGAAAATTAGTTGGAATAGAAAATAAAGCTGATCATCAATGACAATTTCAAAAGGCAATTAATTGGAAATTTCCGAAAGTGTTTGTAAATATTCAGCTTCACGAATTTTTGTAATGTTACAGAACCAAGAAGTAGTTGATCTTGTATTTTATGATAATTATATTCATTGGTCGTTTACAAGTGATTAAGGAGATTTAAAAACATTAACAACCATTAAATGCTTTGTTTGTGTTCAGTATTAAAACTATTGATTAAGGCTAAGATGTGTAATAAATGTACTTGAGATGTACATAAATATTCTACAAAAGGGCAACTCTGTGCTAAATTTAGAAAACCAATTATAATCAATAATCGATCTATTTCAAGTTTCTAATTATCAATTAAAAAAAAAGAAACAATTCCCATCACTTAGAAATAGTTTCTTATATCAGAAATTCATTATAGGATTTTAAGATAATAATTTGAGTCAAAGGGGATTTTTATTTACTTGGTAATGGCAGTTTGTATCAAGTCTTATCAAGTTTTACAGTATGTACAGTTGTCGCCCCAGTAAGATACTAGATGCTTCCTACTGGCTCGACTAGGGAGAATTCTCTTAAGCCATGGTAGAAAATTAGATTACTAGTAAACCAAAGGTCCAGACTCAATTTTTAGGCATGAAAATATAAATACAACTAATAATGACATATTTTATTCATTAATATAGTGAACATTTTAACAAAATCTTTGATAGGAGTGGTATTGGTAGGATGCAGGGCTACTTGACTCTAGGGTCACTGGTTTGAGTCCCAACACATGCAGATGCTGTGTTGTGTCCTTGAACATGATACTTTACTCTGTTGTGTTCCAGTTAACTCGGCTGTAAATAAGTATGTGGTAGGGCAGTACTAGAAATGTTGTGTGTAAGCTGTTTAACTCCGAAATGTGTGGTAGGGCAGTGCAAGAAATGTTGTGTGTAAGCTGTTTAACTCCGAAATGTGTGGTAGGGCAGTACAAGAAATGTTGTGTGTAAGCTGTTTAACTCCGAAATGTGTGGTAGGGCAGTACAAGAAATATTGTGTGTAAGCTGTTTAACTCCGAAATGTGTGGTAGGGCAGTACAAGAAATATTGTGTGTAAGCTGTTTAACTCCGAAATGTGTGGTAGGGCAGTGCAAGAAATGTTGTGTGTAAGCTGTTTAACTCCCAAATGTGTGGTAGGGCAGTGCAAGAAATGTTGTGTGTAAGCTGTTTAATTCCGAAATGTGTGGTAGGGCAGTGCAAGAAATGTTGTGTGTATAAGCTGTTTAACTCCGAAATGTGTGGTAGGGCAGTGCAAGAAATATTGTGTGTAAGCAGTTAGCGCTGAAATGACAGCTCAGGCTGTATGCTCCCCAGGGAGTTGAGAGAGACATTGGCTGGTTGCTAAAGGCCCAATAATCACGGATGATAATTAGTGAATCGCTTTGAGACATCTATGTTCCTGTGATATAGCAGTATATAAAAACTTTGCATTATTATTATTAGATTCTCTACGTGTCGAGCCAAACATTCTCATGTCGTTAAGATTTATTTCGATGGCAGCATTACAGTTTGTACTTTTGTTTCTCTCACAGCTAGAGCTTTTGAATTCTATTGTTGGAGGGGACCAAGAGTCAGTCTTCAAGGTCATAGATAAAATGGAAGAGATCGGCAAATGTTTATTGAATAAGTCCAACTTAAGGTTAGTAACTCTGCCAGCACTGAATACCTCAACAGAGTAGCTTTCTTATCAGGCCAAATGAAGAAATGTTGTGTATTCCAGAATTTTAGAATAAGACAGGCAGGTTTTGTGCTTAATCAAATATTTTTGATATGTTTTTTTTATTGAGTCTATTTAACATTGCTTTCTATATCGTTATTATAGGATCTTGAATGAGATTTTATGAAAAAAGTCTTTTTAAAAGCCTTGGCAAGCAAAAGTTGAAACTTAGAGACAAATTACACAAAATCTCATTTGAATTAAAAACAAAAATATTAAGATACTTTTAATCAAAAACACATTTATTAAGATCCTTTTTACCACAAATTTCAGAAAACTTCATTTTGACAGGTTTTGACAATTCATGGCATTTTAATTGTTGGTTCTACACTATGCAAACTTATGTTATTTTCTTTATAAAATTTAAAAAAAATAATGTTTACCTCCCACTGTTTAGAAAGGAATCTGGAGAAGATGTTGGGACTCTGGACTGATGTATTTTCCAGGTAATTAAGCTAGAGAAAATCTGCTTGCTCACACAAAAGCTTAAAACACAGGGTTTTCGAGAGATGCGGTTATGGAGACTATGACAATGTTTTGTGATCTCAATTATATAGAGTAAATGTTCTGTAAGCTTGACATATTTATGTTTGTTAGTACAGAGCAACCCGCTTATTTGCATAGCCCTTTTTCCATGACAAAATATGCAAATAACCGGAGTATTCGTATAGGCGGAGTTGGGTTTTGGCCCCTCTTATACACATGTAGATCGTCAGGTAGATACTCAAAATGGGCGCTATATGATTGTTTACGTTATTTGCATTAGAAATATATTTTTAAAAAAAACTGTTTAAAATATAAAAGTAAATACGAAATACATGGGTTGTTATTCTTTGTAAATGTACAAATAAAAATATTTGCATACACTTCATTGTTTACTACTTGTCACTCTGGGTCCGATATCGGTCATACACACGTGGGTTGGCAGTACAATGTACAATGTCATCATTTCAATTAACATTCATTATCGACTCGAGATGCGTTGTATTCCTGCTATGAGTATATTAGTTGTTTGATCATAGATGATGAACTGCTGAAGCAATAGATTGTCTAAAATGACCGTGACATGTGTATTGTTGTTTGGGTTTGTTTTGGAAAATGGCGCACACAAAAAGAGTTGTCGTTCATTACACATATGCCCCCACAATGCAACGCGCCTAGTAAACAATCATGGCGATCGCAACCTGCCTCAGCGAGTGTTCAAGTGCACAGAACACAGGTTTAGATCGATGCTATAATAAATAAACAAATCTCATCAAAAGATGAGACATAAAAATATTTTATTCAGTAATTCTTCTGCACAATGCTACTGATATGGTATGGATAATAACTAAATGTTGATATCGATGCATCGAACGTAACCTGTAATGACGGAGTGTGAACCAATGATTAGATAACGTTGTACATCGTGTCAAATCAATATGTAAGTTTAAAACACATTTCATAAAACTTTTATTACGGGAAAATCACAAAAATACCCTAAAATAAATTAAAATTTTTCGATTTTTTTGGAATTTTTATATGCATATAAGCGGGAGTCGGTGTTTTAGTCGATGCAAATACACGGGATTAAAATACAAAGATAAAGAAGAAGAAAATCGGGACCTGAGAATTTTATGCAAATAAGCAGGTTATTCAAATAACCGATATGCAAATAAGTGGGCTCCTCTGTATAATTATTGGTTTTGTTTTCAATACCACTGTTCTCCTTTTGAGAACATGGCATTACATGGATTTTACCTATATTTACATGGAGAATGTCATATGTAAAGCAGAAGACGCCTTCCCTACTGGAACACCTGGTCTCCTCAATGGTCCTTAACTAAGTCTTAAGGAAATCACTTAAATTTTACCATACGAAGGCATCCTAGAATCAGGAAAACATCCTAGGAACCTTTCTGAAATTCTGTAATGCTTTCCTATGGAAAATTTTAAGTTTAGGAATTTCCTTAAGACTAAGTTAAGGAACGCTCATGATGAAACTGGCCCCGGGTCTTCTATTCTCATAGCACTCTTTTAAGGATTTTATTTTAAAAAACGTTATACAATTATAGCCTTTTCATAAGGTCAATACATAGTTTTATTAACCCTTTCAACCCTAAGAAACATTAGTGGACTCTGCCATTCATTCATCATATGAAGTCCAATATGGTCAGAAGGGGTGAAAGTTAACCTGAAAAAAAATATTGACCAAGGATGAAGCCAATCAGAAAATGTGAAAATATGATTTCATAATAACCAAATTATTCATCAAAGAACAGTATCATGCTTGTAATTTTTCTCCTGAAGTACGGTAAACCTCCGATTAATTCGAACACACGGATAGTTCGAACACACATTTTTTTCTAGAAAAACGGTAATTTTTTAGCTAGTAATAGTTCGAACTCTGGCTGTTTATATCAGATACCATTTCGGATAGTTTGAACTTGTCAAATGAAGAACGTAAAGTAAGAAGCTCGCGACGACCCGGCCCCGATGACCGGGCGAAAAAAATTGCCAAGATTTAAATTTGATCAACAGGCACATTTAGTTTATTAGATTGTATGCGTGATCATTAGAATGCGTCTGTGATTTAATATATGCCACATATTTTAGCGTTAATTCAGTTTTTGTTACATTGCAAAACACACCACGCACGAGACAGCTGATTGCAAATTTAGGCCCCGACAATGTATAAGTAACATGCGATATTTGTATTCGCGCTGTGTATGGCAAACTAAGAAATCGTCCGTGTATTTTCACATATAACTAGTGTTAACTTAGCATTATGATTATTTAATTGTGACTGGACATCTCTTAAGTATTGCCAATCAAGGTATTACATGAAAACCTGGGACCTCACGCTAGGTAAGCAGACCACGCGAGGTGTCGCTTGCGGTAAAGTTGAAAGGATCGGCTGCCCGATCCTGCTGAGTGACGTGAAAAGCATTCATATTTAGTCAAAACAATCCACAGGTGTCCCAATTAGTGATGGATAATTATGCAGGTATCAACTACGTTTGGTAGATAATACGACTGGGCATATTTAAAAGCAGACATGTTGATGTTCTGACCTAATTTTACCATCATGTAACGCCTATTTTTACAGTAGTGCTTTCATAAACGCAACAGGTTATGTAGACTGCTTTAGATGTATTAAAGAGACCATTTATCACAATAATATAGCGATAGTTTCTCATTCAGATAAAAAAATATAACCATGCAAAGATTATACTGTACAAATGTTTAACTTTTGTGTCACAAATGAAACGTGTACTTTAATGTTTTGGGGCCTACTGACAGTACTGTAGCTACGCATTGCCCGAGCGGCTTCGCGCAATAACCATCAACAGTTATCGCGAAACGAAGAACGTTAACGATCAATTAATATTGAATTAAATGAAATACTATCATTTTACTTACTTGTAAATGTGCCATTGTTCAGGCCGCCATTATTACGTATCAGATTTACGATGGATGTGTTTGTGTCTAATGATTTTACTCTGCCGAGATTTTCGCCGATATTGACTCGAATAGTTCGAACTCACGCTTATTTTCTGAAGCATAATTTCGAATAATTCGAACAGGTTCGTCAATATTTATTTAATTTTGTTCGAACTAACCGGAGGTTTACCGTAATATGATTTTGGAGATCAGTTGGTGTACAGTATTTAACAGCATGGTAATGATTAGGAAAGTTTCCTTTTTTTTACTAGTTGGTAAGAAGAATTGAGAATACGGCCGAGTGTTTTTAACCATGCATATCATATTTCTTTACTTCCTTTACAGACCTGACCTAAAGGACAATGACCGATTCTTGACCTTAGTCAATATGACAGCTGCTGAGATGTCCTCGTCAGTCGTCAGCATGGGTCACTCCTTTGCTATAAGTCATTCCAGGGCAGGACTGACCCCCGCGGGATTTCTACAGGAACAGTTCGGAGGCATGACACAGGTGAATCAATTGTCTGACAATGTTCAATCCTGACTGTTGTAGAAGTAGCTTCGAATCCAGACCCAAAGACTTATTTTTGGTACCTAGTAGTAACCAATTTTTTTCTTGTCCCAATTTTTTTTCCCAAATTTTGATCTTAAAAAGATTCGGATTTATATTCAGATAATTATTTTGCCTAGAGTTTTAGCTTCTGTTATTTTGCTTACATGGGATTGCTATACTGTCTCACTGTTTATGTACTATATAATATTGATAATTATAATTCCTCACATATACAGCAAAACTTGGCTATGATAAATTTAATAGTAATGGTGGGCCGATGATTGAAAATAATTAAAAATTAGTTGGAATAGAAAATAAAGTTGATCATCAATGACAATTTCAAAAGGCAATTAATTGGAAATTCCCGAAAGTGTTTGTAAATATTCAGCTTCATGAAATTTTGTAATGTTACAGAACCAAGAAGTAGTTGATCTTGTATTTTAGTGATAATTATATTCGTTGGTCAATTACAAGTGATTAAGGAGATTTAAAAACATTAACAACCATTAAATGCTTTGTTTGTGTTCAGTATTAAAACTATTGATTAAGGCTAAGATGTGTAATAAATGTACTTGAGATGTACATAAATTTTCTACAAAATGGCAACTCTTTTAATTAATCTTTAAATTTAGAAAACCAATTATAATCAATAATCGATCGAATTCAGGTTTCCAATTATCAATTAAAAAAAAAAACAATTCCCATCACTTAGAAATAGTTTCTTATATCAGAAATTCATTATAGGATAGATAATAATTTGAGTTAAAAGGGATTTTTATTTACTTGGTAATAGCAGTTTGTATCAAGTCTTATCAAGTTTTACAGTTTGTACAAGTTGTCGCCCCAGTAAGATACTAGATGCTTCCTACTGGCTCGACTAGGGAGAACTCTCTTAAGCCATGGTAGAAAATTAGATTACTAGTAAACCAAAGGTCCAGACTCAATTTTTAGGCATGGAAATATAAATACAACTAATAATGACATATGTTATTCATTAATATAGTGAACATTTTAACAAAATCTTTGATAGGAGTGGTATTGGTAGGATGCAGGGCTACTTGACTGTAGGGTCACTGGTTTGAGTCCCAACACATGCAGATGCTGTGTTGTGTCCTTGAACAAGATACTTTACTCTATTGTGTTCCAGTTGACTCAGCTGTAAATGAGTATGTGGTACAGGTAGGGCAGTACAAGAAATGTCCTGTGTAAGCAGTTAGACGCTGAAATGACAGATCCAGCTGTTTGCTCCCGAAGGAGTTGAGAAAGACATTGGCTGGTTGCTAAAGGCCCAATAATCACGGATGATAATTAGTGAATCGCTTTGAGACATCTATGTTCCTGTGATATAGCAGTATATAAAAACTTATTATTATTATTAAATTCTCTACGTGTCGAGCCAAACATTCTCATGTCGTTAAGATTTATTTTGATGGCAGGATTACAGTTTGTACTTTTGTTTCTCTCACAGCTAGAGCTTTTGAATTCTATTGTTGGAGGGGACCAAGAGTCAGTCTTCAAGGTCATAGATAAAATGGAAGAGATCGGCAAATGTTTATTGAATAAGTCCAACTTAAGGTTAGTAACTCTGCAAGCACTGAATACATCTACAGATCCATGAGTAGCTTTCTTATTAGGCCAAATGAAGAAATGTTGTGTATTCCAGAATTTTAGAATAAGACAGGCAGGTTTTGTGCTTAATCAAATATTTTTGATATGTTTTTTTTATTGAGTCTATTTAACATTGCTTTCTATATCATTATTATAGGATCTTGAATGAGATTTTATGAAAAAAGTCTTTTTGAAAGCCTTGGCAAGCAAAAATTGAAACTTAGAGACAAATTACACAAAATCTCATTTGAATTAAAAACAAAAATATTAAGATACTTTTAATCGAAAACACATTTAAGATCCTTTTTACCACAAATTTCAGAAAACTTCATTTTGACAGGTTTTGACAATTCATGACATTTTAATTGTTTGTTCTACACTATGCAAACTTATGTTATTTTCTTTATAAAATTAAAAAAAAAAAATGCAAAATTTAAAGCTTTATGTAGCAATACACAATTTGCACACATCTATTTGATATGTGTTGGTATCTTTGTAATTTCCTTTTTCTCTAAAATATCTTGTCCGCATTCAGCCTTTAATCCTAAATAACATATTATCCTGGTGAAAACACATTCCTTAATTTGAAATATCTTGTTTGATGTCTGAAATGAATTCATCTGTTTCTCTAAGCCTTAATAAAACTTTCCAAGAAATCTATTTCAATTTTCCTTTATGAACTACTCTCAGGGTTGCATTGAATACGACCCCTGAATCCATGGATATGACCTTGAAGTCTGTAGAAGGATTTTTGTCTTCGTTACCTGGGGAGGCCTTAACCTCCAACTTCCTCACAAAAGTAAGTAATGTTGAATGAATTCTCTTGTTCAGTAATTTGTAAAATTTACATTTTACCTCATTTTTGTGACCTAAGAATAGAATATTCCGCTCCTTAATACAAATGTCATGGAAATCAAAGTCTTGGAGTACTTCTCTCTCATGTCTGACTACATAATTTGAGAGTATCATCAGATAGTCAGTCATTTTCATCTCACTGCTGTACAGTTCTGTTCTTTATTACTTTAAACCATTTAGTTTATCAGTACAGTGCATATATATACAGTGCAAACAAACAAAACAACACAAATTGTATACAGACACGATACTCATAGCATATGTAGTGTAGAGAGACATCTCACATTACAATTATCATGTACCTACAATAACATTATCACAGTACATTTATTGATTATTCTCGCATTACAGTCATATATTACTCTCGGAATTCATTTATCTACTATTCTCACAGTACATAAATCTTTTACTCTACACAATACATTTATCTACCATTCTCACATTACATAAATCTATTATTCTCACAGTACATTTATCTATTACTCTCACATCACATTTATCTATCATTCTCACATTACATAAATCTATTACTCTCACAATACATTTATCTACCATTCTCACAGTACATAAATCTATTACTCTCACAATACATTTATCTACCATTCTCACAGTACATAAATCTATTACTCTCACAATACATTTATCTACTATTCTCACAGTACATCTATCTATTACTCTCACATCACATTTATCTACCATTCTCACAGTACATAAATCTATTACTCTCACAATACATTTATCTACCATTCTCACAGTACATAAATCTATTACTCTCACAATACATTTATCTACCATTCTCACAGTACATAAATCTATTACTCTCACATCACATTTATCTACCATTCTCACAGTACATAAATCTATTTCTCTCACAGTACATTTATCTACCATTCTCACAGTACATAAATCTATTACTCTCACAGTACATTTATCTATTATTCCCACATTACATAAATCTATTACTCTCACAATACATTTATCTACCATTCTCACAGTACATAAATCTAATACTCTCACATCACATTTGTCTACCATTCTCACATTATATAAATCTTTTACTCTCTGACACATCACATTTAACTATTTATTACTCTCACAGTACATTTATCTATTATTCTCACATTACATAAATATATTTCTCTCACAATACATTTATCTACCATTCTCAGTACATATATCTATTACTCTCACAGTACATTTATCTATTATTCTCACAGTACATAAATCTATTACTCTCACAATACATTTATCTACCATTCTCACAGTACATAAATCTATTACTCTCACATCACATTTGTCTATTTATTATTCTTACAGTACATAAATCTATTATTCTCACAGTACATTTATCTACCATTCTCACAGTTCATAAATCTTTTACTCTCACAATACATTTATCTATCATTGTAAAGTAATCGTATTGTGGATGTTGTAGCATTATGTCACTGCTGTTCCATTGTGATGTCACAGTAAAATTGAATGTGTATTTAGCATATACCTGGTAGGTTTGAAACATTTACTGTTTAACTGATTTGTATTAAACAGGACATAGATTATAAGGTGACAGAGTCGCTGACACAGTTTGAACGCCCCTTCTCGGTCAATTACATGGGGAAATCCTTCCTAACAGTGCCTTATACTCATGAAGATTTTCCAAGGTAGGTTTATAGTTATAAAATATAAATTTGAACCGGGTTTGAAATCACAGGGACCTTTGTCTATACAGTCAAACATAACTTAACTTCCATCTGTATATAACAAAAACCTGAATAAAGACCACCGGCATATAGGGGGAAAATATGTCTATAAGGCCACCTGTATATAACAAACAGAAAAATGGATTTACTTAGATTTGCCAGCGACCTTTGACAGTCCAAATACAGTGGAACTTCGTTAACTCGAAGTCGACGGGACCACGAAAAAACTTCGAGTTATCCGAGTGTTCGAATTAAGCGAGTTCTCATTTTTGGTGAAAAGTTTGGTCAATATTTGTCAACATTATATAATCATTATAACTTCGCTCTGTCGCTCATCAGTTTAGTGTGAAGACTGGTCAATACATGTAAATATATATGTAATGTTTCGTTATGTCACTTGTAATTTGGTGTAGTTTTGCCGATATTCAGTCACGATAAAGTTTCTTTCACTTAGTCACTTCAATAACGATCTGATGTGCAAGTCATGTTTGCAAAAGGTAAACGATAAAACGAAATTCGACAAAATAACAAGTTATTAATGTCAAAACAAATAACCGTTTAAGTTTAACACAGATTGCATACAAAACGTAACAGAACCATTACCTTTTATTGGACATATATAAAATACTGTTTGATCGGCCTACTTACTTTTTATTGATAACCACGCCATTTCCATGTGTATTAGCACCGGAAGTTGGGCTGCGCATGTGCGTATAAAATGTTACTGTAACTGAGTTGGCGTTTTATCCGATTTAATAGACAGCACTGACCGTTACAGTTGTACTCTGAACACCTCGGCAGTAATTACGCTATTGTTTCAGCAGTTTAAAGATTTAATAGGCGCCGGTGACTGTGTCATTTCTACACCTGTAAAAACATCAGCAGGGTAGATCTACAGGTGTGTCAGAGATAAGTTCCGCTTGAGCGAACGGGTAGATGAGTTGTTGACTATCGTGTGTACTGATATCGGCGACCGCCTTGGGAAATTACCTGATGTAAGTAAAGCAGTACTTTTTATCACCAAGACTTGTTGTTATAAGATTCAACCGACAATTTCTTTTATGAATTTATGAAACACTTATAATAGCATGTAGGTTAGTAGTGCCGATATGTTCAGTATTACAAACGGAATTTAGCTCTTAAAAAATGTCGGTGTTTGCCACCGATCGACGAAAATTATACTTCGAGTTATTCGAACATTTCAAGTAGGATTTTTATTGTTGGGACCAAATTTTTACTTCGTATTATCCGAGTTTTTCGAGTTATCCGAATTCGAATTATCCGAGTTTTTTTTACTAAGATAAAGAGAGAATTCGGCCGGGACCGGCGAGGTACTTCGAGTTAAGCGGGGTATTCGAGTTATCCGAGTTCGAGTTAACGAAGTTCCACTGTACATTATGTAAGGTAGTGGTTAGCTATACATTTTATTGTGTTGTTATAATTCGGAGATGTTTTCAATCCCAACACATCTCAAGTGTCACCAGCCCACTTACTGTTGACGCTTGATATGTGTTGTGATTGAAAACCTCTCCTAATCATATTACTATTCATTTCATCACCCTGCATACCTTTTATTATCCGCACTCAGCACCCCACTTACCGACGAACTTACCTTGAACTGATGTTTCTTTACTTTAGTGTTTAATTAATGTGTTGTTGATACACTTTCCTCATCTGAATACAATGTAGTGGAAAGCATTCTCAGACTTTCATTTCTGATTGGTTGTCATTGTATTTAACGATGTCAATTTATTTATTAAAATTATCTAATTTTAGATTACGAGTTCTTGCCAAACTGATGTGGGCCAAGTTTTTACATAGAGAAATAAGGTAAGATAAAAAATGAAGGAGAAAATATATCAGGACCAGAGGGATCATTAGAATACTGCAGTATGGCTGACTTATCATTCAACAGAGAATATCAAAGCACAGGTGAAAGGATATGATAATACCACTTTCATCTACAACCAAGCCCCCGCCAACAAATAAGCACAATTCTTCATTTTTGCAGAATCATAAATTTTATAATAGTAAGCCAAAAGTGGTTCATGAATAAGCTTTACCTAAAACTTCAATACACAAATATAGTAAACTTTTACATTTATAGGGGAGGGGCTATTTGAGGATAAATATGGTACTAAACATTTACACTAGGGGAGGGGGCTTATTTGAGGATAAATACAGTAAGTAATTTTACCAGGGGAGGGGGTTTATTTGAGAATGAATACAGTACTAACTTTCACCAGAGGAGCGGGCTTATTTAAGGATATATATATGGTACTAAACTTTTACAATAGGGGGTTTATTTGAGGATATATGTAAATATGGTGATAGAGTGAAAGAGTGGAAGTGTATTTGATATGTTGTAAATCATTGCTAACAGTTCTGTTGTCTGTGAATCATCAGGGAGAAAGGCGGAGCTTACGGAAGTGGAGCAGTCTGTTCGGATGGTGTCTTCTCACTGTTCTCTTACCGGTAAGTGTTAGATCTGACCTAGTTTGACATGCAATCAGGAATGTTTACTTGATTTGCTGTCTGGGAACTTGTGTTGACCAGACAATTATCAAAGATATAACATTATAATTAATTTTTCTTTGTTTTCAGGGTAAATACTCAAATATGATTGTTCGAAAAATTCTTTTCATTCTTCTATGAAAGAAATTCCGAGAATGGCGCGAAAAACGTGACGTCACAATACGACAATTGACGTTGCGTATTGATTTGAGAAAAAGAATCCCATTTAAAACCAGTAAAATTGTACATAAAACATGTTTTAAATTAGAAAATCATTTTCAAAAATTTATGTAAGGCTGTGTTCTATGTTAGATTCACAGGGGTTTGATACAATTCTATGACTGATGTTCTGACGATTAGATCACTTATGATTGACCATTATTAGTGATCTGGGAGTCAGACCCTGGGGTTAACGATTGGGGTTGGACTTTGAGGTTAAATATGAGGGGTCGGACCCTGGGGTTAGATATTAGGGGTCGGACCCTGGGATTAGATATTAGGGGTCGGACGCTGGGGTTAGATATGAGGGTCGGACTCTGGGGTTAGATATTAGGGGTCGGACCCTGGGGTTAAATATTAGGGGTCGGACCCTGGGGTTAGATATTAGGGATCGGACGCTGGGGTTAGATATGAGGGTCGGACGCTGGGGTTAGATATTAGGGGTCGGACCGTGGGGTTAGATATTAGGGGTCAGACCCTGGGGTTAGATATTAGGGGTCGGACCCTGGGGTTAGATATAAGGGGTCGGACCCTGGGATTAGATATTAGGGGTCGGACCCTGGGGTTAAATATTAGGGGTGGACCCTGGGGTTAGATATTAGGGGTCGGACCCTGGGGTTAGATATTAGGGGTCGGATCCTGGGGTTAGATATTAGGGGTCGGACCCTGGGGTTAGATATTAGGGGTCGGACACTGGGGTTAAATATTAGGGGTCGGACACTGGGGTTAGATATTAGGGGTCGGACCCTGGGGTTAGATATGGGAATCGGACCCTGGGGTTAGATATGAGGGTCAGATTAGGGGGTTGGACCCAGGGGTTAGATATGGGGGTCAGACTCTGGGGTTAGATATGGGAATCAGAGTTTAACATATTCAATTGTTGAAGTTATATTCTAGTATTTCATAAAGGATTACATCTGGATCAACACTATAAATTATTAAAATATTGTCTTACATTACGTCATGTTTCTCATTTGTTTTGTATCAAGATTTAATCAGACAGTTTACAAAAAATTATAAATAATTTGAATCAAGAATTTTTTAATTTAGATTTTACAAAGACTAAGTATTTTCATATTTTTCAGTAGTGAAGAATTACATATTTGTGTTTCAGGGACCCTAATTCTTTGAAGACCCTTGAAGTGTTTGACGAAGCAGTGAAGTGGCTAGGCAGAGGAGATTACACGCATAGTGATGTGGATGAAGCGAAATTATCAGTTTTTCAAGAGGTAGCTTATTGTTTTATATATAACAACAATCACTTTATCATTACATATTTGAAAATGTCATTAATTCATAAATTCAATTTTTTGAAATTTGAGATACTTGTTAATAGGTTCATATTATTTGTCATCCTCAATACTCCAGAATTTACATTCAATTTTGCTCTCTGTACCCCTGGAATATGTCTGTCCTTGATACTCCAGGGGTTATGTTCATCCCTCTCTGTACCCCTGGAATATGTCCATCCTCGATACTCCAGGGGATACAATCACTTTCCCTCTCTGTACCCCTGGAATATGTCCATCTTTGATACTTCAGGGGTAACGTTCAACTTTCCTCTCTGTACCCAGGGAATATGTGATGGCAAAACCAAAAATCAAAGGCACACCACTAGCTATTTGATTGGTGTCAGGGACAAATACCTGACCAATCCCTATGTTGATGTATTTCTTTTGACGATTACAGAGAAGCAACAATCAAGTTCAAATCCATACAATTTAACTGTATGGTAAACACAAGATTTGTTGGATGCACATCACATGATCAAATTAGTCTTTTTGTTTAATTTATCCACAAGATGGTGGTGACTTAGATTTAGATTACTCCATGACATATTTCAGGGGTACAGACAGGGAAAGTGAACATAACCCCTTGAGTATCCATCTATCTGTTCATCTGTCAGTCTGTACTCATTTTCCGCACTTGTGAATCGGCCATGCTTCAAGGTATATTGGTAAATGTTGGTTTGTAACTTCAGTATGAGTAGCTACAGATCAAGTTCAAAAGTTTCAGGATTTTTGGGTCAAGGTCACTGTTACTATTTAAGCGGGGGCTGGTTGGGGACCTGTATTGCTTAAGGAATACCCAGCATGCTTGTATATATAGATTTTGAGTGAGACAGTTTTGGTATATATCGGTTTTCCCATATTGTTTTTTTTTACAGACAGACAAGCCAGTGACTCCAGGTAGCACAGGGATGACACAATTTACTAATGGAGTCACAGATGAGATGAAACAAACCATGCGTGACCAGCTATTCCAGGTGTCTAAAAAGGATGTTACTGATGTTGCTCTCAGGTACGTAAATGATTATCCATAAACAGAAGGTATCCTTATCTCTCAGGCCTGATACCACTGTATATATAGGGTTATTGCCCTTCATTCACAATCATCAATTCCATGACCTACCGTGTGTTGTTACTGTACTGTATGTATTTTACAATTGATTGTGAGTAATAGTAGTGATAATGTAGAGTGTTTTGTGCTGAAATTTGGTTTAGTTTTGCTTGACTATATACAGAGTTACTTCCCTTTGTGTGAGTTCGTTATTAAGGGAGTTAAATGTGGACAGTACACAAATGTCATGTTCTCAAACAGCCCCAGTGTGTCAGAGGTTATATGTGTCTTACCAAGATTAATTGATATCAGAGATTAAATAGATCTCTGTTGATATTAAAACTCAAATCTATTTTGCTTTTGAAATATCTCTTTGATTGGATCATATTTCAAATTTTAAACCAGCACAATAGTTTTTAGTCACTTGAAATAACTCAATAATTGATCTTTTACGTTGTTTAACAGCTTTATCTAAATATAATTGCAGATATTTAAAGAAAGGTCAGAGGTCAAATGCAGTATCATTCCTGGGTCCAGCCAATCAAACAGTACAAGAGGATCAGAGATGGAAGGTCATCAAGAGCTGATGAAGACCAAGATTCACTTACACCATTTTTGATTGGACGATTAAATAACACTTAAAAATCATATGAGTCAGAGTATATGAATGTATGCATCTTAATGACATTAATGATCAAATTCATTGACAGTGAGTGTGTGGTATATAGTTTGTTTTAATGATCAAATCAAAATGTTGTGGGTTTTTTTGTGCAATTGAGATAATTATTGGAATTAAAAGCATTCAAAATTTTACACAAAAGTTAAAGCAAGTTTAAAAAAAACATTGACAAATGCTGTCAAATTTGTAATGACAAACTTGAACAATATGGTTATTAGATAGAACAGTATGGTTATTAGATATCCAAATATCCATGAAGTAATCAGTTTTCTAATATAGGGATAAACTGTAGCCGAAAGAAAGATGAGTTATTGCAGGACAATTTAAAAAAATTGTTTACATTTTTGCTGAATTACAATAGACATATGGGAAGGGTTTATTATCAGGCATTGGCTGATTGTTGAATAAATATGGTGTGTTTGTGTAACTGTTATGCTTTAAGCCTACAGTCTGATATTTATTACTCCTATAAACGACAAGCATGTAATAACTTATACTAGGTAAACAGATTTATAAGTAGAATAAAAAGTTATGCTCGCTCAGAAGAGGAATGTCCTGTTTCCGATTAAACACCAATGAGGAGGGAATTGGTATGATTGGTTGTTAGGTTTATCGCCCTGTGAACAACAAGGGTAATTTTTAGGCAAATATCTACTTGTAGTAGCTGATGGCTCCCTGTAGTAGCTAGTGGTTACCTCACTAAACAGTTTCCACGAGAAACACAACCCATTGGGTAGGGAGCATCGGAATTCATTATAACCTTTAAATAGAATATGAAAGCTATATATATATATATATATATATTTGTGAGTTCGCGAGTGTTTGTTTATATTATGGTGATATGTTTAGTAGAAATTGTGTGTGAATGTAGGGTATTGTTTTAATAAAACATATAAAATTTAAGAAATGTGTTTTTGTGCATGATATTGGCGAAATGAACAAAATTCTTACCGTCTTGCATTTACGTATTCTATATATTAGAATATAAAGGCCATTTATACATTTGTATGAAACCTAAAAAAACACACCTGTCTATGAAGGCCAGTATTCTCTGCCATGAGTGGCCTATATAGACAGGTAGGACTCTGTATTACTATCATCACCTGAAGATGTATGAAGATAACGGTGATGGGAATCATTACTAGCCCTCTTCCTCATCTTAATTATTCCCACTGGTAACTGAGGTTTTCATTCTGTCGTTCTGTCAGTCATTCATGAGCAGTTATTCTCACATTCTTCACAGGGTTATGCAGTTATGCAGAGAAAAGATAAATCCATCTCACACAGGGGTAAAGACAGCTGGCATGCGCTATATGATGCTGCTACCAAAAACGTAACATCATTTTACATGGAGTAGCCAGGTTGTAAATGATGACATTATCAATTTTGACGCACATTTCAAGGAGCATTGTAGATGGCACGATGAAAAACTTTCATAAAAACTTACATTTGCTTGCAAATATTTGAGAAAAATAATCAAACATAGGTCTGTTCCGCGAACGAGGATATCTCAACCCTCGAATAAATGTCAAGACTCGTGCTGACTGGCCAAACTCTTATACTCGGGTTGAGATATCCATGTCCACGGAACAGACCCATGTTAGATTCTATTATTCTCACATACTTCACAGGATTATCATCATCCTATGGTTGCTTGGGATGGGATTAATAGAATCTTTCACCCCTTTTGGGGTGAGATAGGGGGATCTCAACCCGAGGGTGGGGATTGTTAAATTCCCAAACACGAGGCTTGTCAAGTGTTTGGGAACTTAACAATCTCCCTCCGAGGGTTGAGATCCCCCTATCTCATCCCAAAAAGGGGTGACTGATTATTTTTCTCTTACCCTGTTTTCCAATCATAGTGTGAACTAAATCCAAACGTATGTAAACAACAACACGTGGACGGCGGATAACTGTTGTGATAAGGCTGCAGCAGACGCTTTACACCTTACGATGTTGATTTCATACAAAATATAGTTCAGATACATCTCACACGGGGTAGGGAAAGACAACTTACATTAATCCCAATAGCGTAACATTTTATGTAACGTAACCATGTCGTAAATTGATAACGTCAACAATGTAGGATTCTATATGTCCACAAATTCAAAATCCAAGAGTTTTGCCCTTGTTGTACATATCATCTCTGTAAAACTTGCAATATGTCACATAAAACAGTCCAATACCTAGATTAATGTCGGTCTTGATTACAAATTCACCACACCCAAATCAAACTTGGTCATATTGATGCTGTACCGCATGGTTGCTTTTGTTTCTATCAAAGTGATCACTTGTATGCTTAGTTTTAGGAAGCCTTGGCGAGCAAAAAACAAAATTTGAGAAAAGTTTAAGATACTTTTTATCACATAACTCATGACATCATTATGGTTCACATCGAGGATCTGAAATCACTTTTCATTTCATATGAGATTTTCTGAAAACAAGTCTTAGAAGTTTTTATTTTTGCAAGACTTAGCGAGCAATTACTAAACCTCTGTGTGTAAGTACCTCTATATAGATGTTGTGTGAAGATGTTACAAAGTGCTCTGTTTATCATGTACATGTATCATTGTATTAAATAACAAATATAAGTTACAAAAAAAAAAAAAAAACTTCTGAGGTCAATTTCATAACATCGCATATGAAATGGAAACAAATTTACAATAGTTTTTATAACTTAGCTCATTGACAAGTTTTAATGTCAAAATGTGGATGACTTATTCAAATGGCCATTCTTTGCACCATTTATGATGTCACATCATTGTCAATATTACGACATCACAATCAACATCTGACTGGTGCAGCCAGTGAAAAGTGATAACATGACAATTATTCAGTCCCTCTTGGGACTCAAACACCATTTAATACAGAGTTATGGCCCTTTATTGATTTTTACGAAAGCATGGACTCAAGTTGTATTTGAAGGTACAGGTTCCATTTTCTCACTTTGCTGAAACTGTTCCTGTAGGTAATATTGAATAACAGTGGCAAAATGCTGGAGAGAATACCTCTTTCTACACTTAAAATTTGAGGAAATAAATATAAATTGTGCGAATATGTAACCTTTTGAAATACAGATGAGCTATAGGAGTATTTCATATTGTATTTCAGGTATATCTATGAGGAAAAGAGTCCTGCTATTCCTAGTTTTGCACTATGGAAATTGTCCAGCAGAGTAAATAGGGCTCATCATTTCCCTAAAATTAATCGTTTGTAATCATATATTAATTCACTTAAAAAAGTATTATTAAAAAGTTTTTGATAAAAAAAAATTTGAAAAAGAGATTTGATCACAGGATTTTGTGTGCACATGCTCAATTTTCTGCATAAAAACGTGAAACTACAAAAATTTTTGGGGACATGATATTAACTATGAATTTGATTACTCATATAACCTTATGATTATAGTCAATATGAGAAAGCCATACATAATACTCTGATAAATGGTCAAAGTGATAAAAGTTGGTAAAGGGCACATATGAAAATCATGTATTCTTGTTTTAAGATATAATTAAGAAAAAAATATGAAGTGGCAGCAAACTTTTGAAACTGAAGAGAATACAAACACATTTTAAATGTTTAACACTTTATTTATTTTCAGTATCAAACCAATAGTACTAATTATTTTCAACATTTATTTCCATTGATATGTGGAAAATGCCTATAGAATCTGGTTCTGGAGGGATTTGATCAAATTGAAATTGTAATAAATATGATGAAATGTAATAATTTGAGTTTGGAATAATTTTCGGAGTTAAAGAGAAAATATTTAACATTATTTGATTCGATTTTTTTCTCGGGTTTCATTACCGCTGCATCCGGATACGTAACGTCCGCTTCCTTTTGTAGGGATTTAGTTTGCGTTTTTCATTTCCGGTCAGTTTGTTGACAGGTGCCTGGAAACGAGAAAGGTGAGATTTTAAATGGATTTAGTTGACTAGATTAATAAATTATTCATTTTTGTTTATTTTATCATATAGTTTTAGTTACAAACAAAATAATAATTAAAAGTCATTTTTGACAATATCAATAGTGTTCTTGAAGTTGCTTTTTGATGAATGAAATGCCATAAAAGTATCAGACCGTACTGTAGCCGTACGTTTTACGTCCAACACATTTTCATTCTATTTTTTAATTGAAATGACATGATGTTAGTATACATACAATAATTGCCAAACTGAAAATATTTGCACCATACGCCGACAGTGTAACAACTGTGAATCAAAGTGACAAATGGTGTATATATCCATTCATTGAAATGATCTAGCACACGCTTCTCCGTGGTGCATATATAAACACTTTTACGATGATGATGGTGGTGACATATGCTCCGATGAATGTCTTAAAGATGCAGGCTGTATAATAACAGATTGACATTTTCATGATTTGTAAAATAAGTAACAGAGACAACAAGAAGTTATATTTATTCCATTGCCTCCTCATGCATGGGACCTCTGGCTTTCTAATGAATACTTAAATCTAATTCACTGCCTCCACTAGGGATTAAACCCAAGATCTATGGATTACTGGTCTTACACTCAACTGATTGAGCTATAGAGAAGATCGCTCTAGCTGAGTGGTATGTTGAGACTAGTATTCACCAGGGTTACCCCTCCAGGACAGAAGTTGTCTCGATTTTCCAGGAGTTACAGCAATATGTCGAGCAAGGCTGAGTTTTTAATGCGGTCCCAACATAGGCGTCATCTAGCAGAGACAATGATTAATAAGATTTAAATCACTGCCTCAGCTAGGAATTGAACCCAGGACCTCTTGATTACTAGTCTTATGCTAAATCCATCAAGCTAAAGAGAAGATTTCTCTAGCTGGGCAGTTTTGTTATGGCTAGTATTTCTCTCTTTCTGATCAATGTATTAGAGCTCATATAGTATTTACCTGGGTTATACATATACTCCTCCACAGAAGGGGTTACATTGATGCTTGTGAAAGTAACATCAAGTATGATTATCAAGTCCCTACATGGCTAAGTCATGATCAATTGTATTCATTTAATTGCCTCCGCCAGGGATCGAACTGAAGGCCTCTGACTAACAAATCTTTAACTGAACTAATTGAGCTAAAGAAGAGTTCTTTCTAGCTAAGGGATATATATACATGTATTACAGCTAATATGCACCAGGGTTACATAACACATAGCTAGAAGTTATCATCAAGAAAGAATACAAAACATCCTCAAAATTCTCAACTTCACTATAACTTTTCTCTCTCCTTGTTTTTGAATACTAGAGAACCTAGTCCAGCAGGAATAACTTCCACCTAGTAGTAGTTTTTGTAAGCACTTCCTATTTAATTTTCTTGGCTCTATCAGATAAACTGATCATTAAAATAAACTCTTGATAAATAAAAAATCCTTAAAAGTTTTTTGGGTCAGCTGTTTGGTATATTAAGATCGAGGCTGATAGAGAGATATTGTGGTATAGTCATATAACCATTTTTTTTTTTTTTTTTTTTTTTTACATAATTTTAAGTTTATATACATATTGATCATGTATTGCACACAAATCAAAATACTTTCCACGACATGAATTTATATACTGGTAATAGTCAATTAACTTTTTACTGCAGAGGGCCATTTTTTTGTTTGAAAATGATTTGATCATTACATTCAATAATGTTATGAAGTTTTGGAAGATTTATTTATAGTGACTGAAAATTAAGTCATCATTTAGGAGAGTTATAAAAACAAGAAGGACAAATCTAGCTGGCTTATTTAAACCAGTAGGTAGAATCAGGGGAATTAACTCTGGAGACTTTACTGATTAAATAAGAAAACATTACAGATAGACGATTCACTATAATAAGTAAATAGATAGATAAATGATTAACTATAGTAAATAAATAGATAATGTTCATCTTTCTGTTAAATTTATGTAACATTTCTCCATAATTGTATTTCAAACTTCGCTGAAATGATTGAGTAATGATCATTCCATTTTAGAATTAAGATGGTATCACAAACAGACTTTTATCAAAATAATTCTCGCATTGTATGAAATCATGAAAAAATATTTGGATTTCTGCAAGAGAAAGAGCAATATCTTTTTAATAAAGTTGATTTTACAACTATTTATTCTCTCAGTTACAATATATATATATATATCTAATCTGCAAGACATATGACTTAGTAAGAACAATATTATACATGTAAAGTCTCTATATTATGTTGAAATTTTAAATAATTCCTAAATTAAAAACAAAAATTTGTTGCAGATTAAATGATTACGGTAAATAGTTTAAAGAATTTCTTCACTGACCTAAGAGTTCCTGGATTGTTTAGCTTAAATGCTTTAAAATCCTCATTTCAGTTAATCACTGTAGCTAACATGAATATCCTTAATTTTTTTGTGTTCAGCTGATAAATATTTTCGTTCCTGTGTTTAGATAAATCAGTTCTGATTAAGTTGAAATTTTGTTTTGTTGATCGAGGACTTAAAAATGTTTCATGTCATAAAAGCTGAGGTACGTAACCTATACGCACAATTTTCACTAGACCTGAAAAAAGATGGTTCGGTAACTGAGTACTTGACAACCATACAAGTCATTTAGAAAGAATGATTATAAGCAGATATCAAAGGAGAAATAAATAGTTCCAATATTTAAAATCCTTCAACTTAAAGTCATGAATTTTTGCGTCACAAAACTTCAAAGGGAAGATATTTTTAAAAGATATTTACGAAAATTCCTCCGTTCAATGTAATGAGTTGAGAATATATTCAGACTTGCAGAGGAATCGATTAGAGAAATCTGGTATTTACAGTAGCATATGGCAAATAGAAATAAAAACCATGGAAACCTGTACATTTTACTTCATATATCCAACAGATTTACATAATGGCACTCCAACATCGGCGCTCAGATTTGTCGACTATGGTGGACTCGTCTGAAACTTTCCAGAAACCTTCAGAAATACTGGAGGAAACAGAAGAGTATCACCTTACTAGAGAGTTCCAGGGGGTCGACATCATCAGATCAGGTAAGTTGTCTGTTGGATGATTTTTGATATTGTTTACAAATGTTGGTCTTTTCTGTGCTTTTTGTATTTTCATATTTCACTGATTTGGGGTTCTGAGTTATTTGTAAGAACAGCCAATTATTGGTAATAAATAGAATTTCTACTATACCTAAAGATATATATATACATGTGTATGCAAATTATCAACTGAAGGGATCGTTACAACTCTAACATAATGATATTGTTTGTTGTTTATCTACTGAACTACTTATATACTGTCGTTATTACTGGACATGACCAATTATCTATTTTTAGTTAAATATGCATCCAATTAACGTCTGTTTGTTAGGATCCAATACCTATATAATTGACCTAAATTACTGTGGCTATTACTTATTAGACCCTATCATTATTACATGTATGTATATAAAAGAAAATACATTTGTGCTTGGTAATAAAATGGCAAAATGCAAGCAAAAATTATATAAAAAAGATAAAAAAAATTGTACCACCATAATTATATATGTGTCCATCAAAAACTTATTTAAATAACAGTAATGGTAAAATCAAACAAAACCAATTGTTTTATAGTATAAATTTACTCAAAATACACATGTAAAACATGGCATATCTTAAACTTCTAAAACATACTGATGTACTACTGAAATTAAGTTCTCTTGGAACATATCAACTTCAAATTATACAATAAAATCATTTGTAGTTATATTCTTGTATTCATTCACTGGTTTCAACTTAAAACAAGCCAAATACTCACTTGAATCAGAACAATATTCCATACAAGACTTTGAATCCTTTGTAAAAGCAGATATTAGGAGACAAGAAAATCCCTGTACATTGGTATCCAGGATAAATGAGTAGTGATTGTTCTATACATCATGCTGTGCCTACAAGCTTTGAGAGATATGGATTGTAAATAACACTATTACATCTTTATGGCTTCCACTCTGAGTATAGATCTGTCTACACTAAGTACCTAGTCCGTACATCTCTGTGTACACAATCATTTAACCAGTGAAGGCATTATACCCACGTTACACATGAGTTGTTGACAATTTTGTTTTGAACGGTTGCTTGCTATCAGTTTTCCCACCGGTGCTCAGAGTTTACAATTTACATTGGATTTTTTGAAACCGATATTATTGTTGATAATTATGTTAACCTTACAATGAGGGCTTTGTCAGTGGTCGTTTAGATCGTAGTTACCTGTCTATGAAAATGAGAAATTGACTTTATATATCTTTGTATATTTAAACCTTTAGATAGGTATATATGTACAAGCATTACTGTAACGACATGTAATGGGAAATGTCACACACTGGGAAATTCTACAGAAGAACAGAGTTTGATAAAATATGAAAACTCTCCAAACAGAACCTTGAATGGGACTCAGAAAGTATACCAGTCTGACAGGAACTTGTGTAAACCAGACAGTTTCACAGAACCCTGAGTGAACCAGACAGTTTTATCATAGAAACCTGTCTAAACTAGTCTGACAGAAACCTGTGTAAACCATTCTCACAGAAACCTGTGTAAACAAGGTAGTCTCATTTAAACCTGTGTAAACTGGACAGTTTCATAGAACCCTGAGTGAACCAGACAGTTTTATCATTGAAACCTGTGTAAACTAGTCTGACAGAAACCTGTGTAAACCATTCTCACAGAAACCTGTGTAAACAAGGTAGTCTCATTTAAACCTGTGTAAACTGGACAGTTTAATAGAAACCTGTGTAAACCAGACAGTTTCATAGAACCCTGAGTGAACAAGACAGTTTTAACATAGAAACCTGTATAAACTAGTCCAACATAAACCTCAGTAAACCAATCTCACACTTCAGTAAAACAGTCACTCTCACACAAACCCCAGTAAACCAGTCTCACAGAAACCTGTGTAAACAAGGTAGTCTCACAGAAATCTGTGTAAACTGGACAGTTTCACAGAAACCCCAGTAAACCAGTCTCACAGAAACCCCAGTAAACCAGTCTAACAGAAACCCCAGTAAACCAGTCTTACAGAAACCTTGTAAACCAGCCTCACAGAAACCCCAGTAAACCAGCCTCACAGAAACCCAAGTAAACCAGTCTCACAGAAACTCCAGTGAACCAGTCTCACAGAAACCCCAGTAAACCAGTCTCACAGACACCCCAGTAAACCAGTCTAACAGAAACCCCAGTAAACCAGTCTTACAGAAACCTTGTAAACCAGCCTCACAGAAACCCCAGTAAACCAGTCTCACAGAAACCCCAGTAAACCAGTCTCACAGAAACCCCAGTAAACCAGTCTCACAGAAACCCAAGTAAACCAGTCTCACAGAAACTCCAGTGAACCAGTTTCACAGAAACCCCAGTAAACCAGTCTCACAGACACCCCAGTAAACCAGTCTTACAGAAACCCCAGTAAACCAGTCTCACAGAAACCCGAGTAAACCAGTCTCACAGTAACCCCAGTAAACCAGTCTTACAGAAACCCCAGTAAACCAGTCTCACAGAAACCCCAGTAAACCAGTATCACAGAAACCCCAGTAAACCAGTCTCACAGTAACCCCAGTAAACCAGTCTTACAGAAACCCCAGTAAACCAGTCTCACAGAAACCCCAGTAAACCAGTCTCACAGAAACCCCAGTAAACCAGTCTCACAGTAAACCCCAGTAAACCAGTCTCACAGAAACCCCAGTAAACCAGTCTCACAGAAACCCCAGTAAACCAGTCTCACAGTAACCCCAGTAAACCAGTCTCACAGAAACCCCAGTAAACCAGTCTTACAGAAACCCCAGTAAACCAGTCTCACAGAAACCCCAATAAACCAGTCTCACAGAAACCCCAGTAAACCAGTCTTACAGAAACCCCGGTAAGCCAGTCTTACAGAAACCCCAGTAAACCAGTCTTACAGAAACCCCAGTAATTCAGTCTCACAGAAACCCCAGTAAACCAGTCTCACAGAAACCCCAGTAAACCAGTCTCACAGAAACCTTTGTAAACCGGTCTCACAGAAACCCCAGTAAACCAGTCTTACATAAACTCCAGTAAACCAGTCTTACAGAAACCCCAGTAAACCAGTCTTACTGAAACCCCAGTAAACCAGCCTCACAGACACCCCAGTAAACCAGCCTCACAGAAACCCCAGTAAACCAGTCTTACAGAAACCCCAGTAAACCAGTCTTACAGAAACCCCAGTAAACCAGTCTCACAGAAACCCCAGTAAACCAGTCTCACAGAAACCCCAGTAAACCAGTCTCACAGAAACCCCAGTAAACCAGTCTTACAGAAACCCCAGTAAACCAGTCTCACAGAAACCCCAGTAAACCAGAAGGTCTCACACAAACCTTTCAAATCTTAAGCTTGCTGTATGCATGCGTATTGTTTTCTAAATAAATCTTATATCTTTTAATAATAAATTTTCACAAAACGGAAACAAAAGTTTATCAAGATCGAGTTGTGTACCCTGGTAGGTATGACTTGATTTTGATCCTGACATCATTAAGAGGAATACCATGTACAAATTCCCATGATGGATTTTACAGTATAATAAAATGATCTAGCCACTTTAATGATGACCACTTATGTCCACTCAGAGGTCAAGCTTCTCCAGTCATATTGATATTAGTATACGAAATCAATATTAGCTTTGTATTATAAACAAAAAACTGTATGACTAGGGAAGGTACAGCCACGATAAATGATCAAACTGGTCAACACCATTATACTGTACAATATTATAATATTGATCAGGACAGAAATTATATACATGTGTTAAAATGTTCATATTCTTACGATCTTTGATCATTACACGTGTTTCATTCTTTTAAGCTATAACATTTTATTACTAAACTATAAAATTTTAGTGAAATAGTTTTAAATTAAAATGTTTAATTTATGATTCTCTTATGGTCAACTTCACTTATAATGAATTCCTTGAGACCGTAAATAAAACAATTGTTTCAGCTCAGATTTTCAAATGTAGCCATCTTGATATTTAAATATACTGGTACATATGTAGAATATTTCCTTCACAAATAATGCTGCTCGCACTGTAGGTATATATATATATATATACATGTACATAAATTTATCAAAACTAATAATGGAATATAAAACAGACCATACTCATATTAAAACGACAATTAAAACATCAACATCTACATTATAATCCATCTCTACAAAGAGATGGCATACAGTATAACAAGTCAAAATTAATTTTTAAAATAAAAGAAATAATTCTTGAAAAAAATTTAATCGTTAATCTTTGATCATATTAACTTATATATGTATATTGATAATAAAATCTCTTACCTGTTTGTACATTTCTCAGTAAGCTGATATTCTCAGGTACCTACAGTTCATTCTCAGGTAATGAAAAGAAAAATGTTCGTTATAGAAATGTTAAAGTGCTTTGTATAGAATGCCATCGGAGAAAAAATATGAAACTATAGAAACTTTTGAGTGCTGATCAAGATTAAACTTCCCCGAGGCAAGAGTTGATTGCTAGAACTAACATACAGCTCGATGTTTCTCTACATAGTTCACAACTTAAAGTAAACATTCAACACAGTACGACCTGCAAATGGGTTTAAATGTATGACAGACCCCATACAATCATCAAATAAAAGCTTGGATCCTATTTCTTATACTGTAACAGAAAATGAGGCCAACAAACTTTAATTGGTTGATTTTGATCTTAAGGTACATAATGTAATAATAATTTAATTTAATTTAAATGATTCAACTATTTTTGAAAAAGTTATTGTCCTTTTTCCCCAGAGATTTCCTCCTACATTTTTCAACCCATCTCTTTTGAAACTTGGTAGGCTTAATAATATAAACTTGTAGTGGTGTTTTTATGAGTGATATTTTGATTAAACCCTTATGCTGCTCTGTATATAGCATGATGACAGGCTTTGATAGCCAATGAGGTAGCCACCAGCTACTACAAGGATACTTTGCCTCAAAGTGATCCTGACTGTTCATCAGGCAATAAGGAAATCCAGCAAACAAATAAAGAAACAACTTGTCTCAGAACTCTAAGAAAATAAATAAGGTGTAAATATGAATATATTTTTTTCAATAAAAAAAAAAAAAAATTTACATGTATTAACAAAGAAATTATTTTGCTTGGCCTTTCCCATTAACGGAAACCTAGGAGAGACAATGGCAATATCATAGTATTCATGTACAGAGTGAAATAAAGTATTCTTGTCCCTTTGAAAGGAAAATTCCAACATAAGACGTATATATATTACCTACATGGCATTACCTAGTTACTCAGACATTGTCAGTTTGATCACTCAGGACTCGAATTCTACGACAGAGATTTTACTGTCTATACTGTTAAAACTCGCGAGATCTTTAACCTTTATATTAGTTAGATTCACCAGTATTTGTGATATTGTTAAAATAGTTTTATCATTAAAGAGAAAAGCCTAAAATCATTTACAAGAAAGTTCACCAGACGTAATAATATTATGAAAATCACCTCGGTAAATTTTGAGAGGAGTTAAAATAATTGCTCCCTTGTAAAATAACTTACTGGTTTAAACTGACAGGTGGAAGCTGTACATGACAGACAATATACGATAAAGAGGATTACGAGCTCTTTGAAGGAAAGTTTTAAGATAAATAGCCCAAGGCTTCAAAGTAATATGGCTGTCTGAATAGACCCCGCATTGTTGAAAAGACCAGAAGATTTAAGATAGAGACGATACATAACCATTCTTTTCCCTCCGTTCTACACTAATGGTTTACATAGTTTAAGTGTGTAGAATCTAATAAAGAATTACAATTTTATTTTATTCAAATGATCGAATGTTGTTTGTAATAAGCCCAGGTTGGCAAAACAGAATATTTTTGAATTATTTACTTTTGTTTTATTTATGTTGACAAATGTAGGATTTAAAAAAGCAATCTAAAAATCAATATAAGATAATTACAATCTAAAAATCAATATAAGATAATTACAATTTAAAAATTAATATCAGATAATTACAACTATCAAACCTGCATGACATCTACTTCTATTGATAATTTTTAAACCTAAATGAAATATGTTTATTCTTATTACTAAATTATCCAGTTGCGAAATTCTTGAAAATCTCACAATTATATCAATATATCTACTTGAAAAAAAAAAAATCATGTAAACCTACATCAAAATTTACTGATATCTACTTCAGATATTTTGATCAGGTCTTGAAAGTGAGTGATTGCCTTTATCTCATCGTATCTTAGGACTGGTACTATGACCCTCATCGATTTCCAATTTTCCGGGCGTGATTGATCAGGACTGCCCATAATCAATGGCAGTATTCTGTTAGGAATTTTTTATCTCACAATTATAGACCTGTTGTGAGTTTAAAGCAGCTTTAAAACTTGGTGTTATTGAACAGTGAAATGTGGATTGTTCATTCACTATTGACAGACGGGGTCTGTTTGCACACAGCGACGTCATTGAACCGTGCCGTACAGTAGTGCTACCTAGAGACTACAGGGAACGTGTTTATGCCAGACATTTGACATTTAAATTTAAAATGTAATTGGAAATATATCTAGGGCCATATAACCACCATTTGTATTTTCAAATCATATTATTTAGGAAAGATATTTTGTGAAACATCACAGGATTTCAATATCATTTATCAAGTGTTTGTGAATTCTGGGATTAGTGATATCCATTATACAACTTAAGTGATTTTTTTGAGATGACAGAAGATGTCAAATCCAGGAGTCTATAGCCATGACTTGTGGGATGTTATCAAGATACCAACAATTATAATTAAGTGACTTAAATTCAGTAATTTTTAAATTGAACTTTAGCTGGAGGATGGTTTTAATTGTCATTTAAATCACAGATTTTTTAAATTTTGAATTGAAATTTTCCTGGAGGATATCATATTTTTTAATTTATATTTTTTGTGTGAAAATTTAACAACAAGAAACTCTTACTTTCTAATGTTGATGACTAGTCAACAATGGTACAAATGACAATGTGTGGAGCCTGATTTTGAGGAGTATTTTCCAACGTGTGGGGTAGGATCAAAGGAATAGTCAGTCCTACTTCAGCGTAATGCTATCAACTCAAAAGACATTTTAGATACCATTCGTGACAATATGCTTTCTGAAAAGGTGATTAATAATTTTGGAGATTAATTCAGATTGTGGTCAGGACAGATATACCAGGGAATCGATGATTTCAGCATCCGAGACCTATTCAACAAATACCTGATGGAATTAGCACATGATTTGGACGTACTGTTGCCATACTAACAAATTAGCTATGTTGAATGTTGTATCAGCATAAGTGGCCTTGATAAGTCAAGAATCATTACAAGGGATGAACTAATCCTCTAACAGAGGATTTTTTACGGATCAATAAGATATCGCTGCTCTCACAGAAAACTCCAACATCTTGTGATCTAGTAAAACTGCATAGTGATTATTAGTGAAAACAAATCGTAGAAAATATGGATCTGCTACGTCGTAAGGGAGAGTGTTTTCATGTACCCTTATGGGATCTGGAGGATAGATATGGCTACCTGTTGCCCTGGTTCCTCAAGTTGATTGGTTGTAAGTTTTTTTAGCTACTTCATCGGACAGTGCACTTTCTAGATATTGTTTGTCGATTATCTGTCCGTTTGTCCATCCATTGATTCTGTTAGCAATTCTTCTTTATCTACCATTTTATAATATTTCTCTGCCATTTCCTCCATTTTCTACCTTTCTCTACTATTCTGTAATATTTCTTTACCTTTCTCTACCATTTTCTACTATTTCACTACCTTCCCTATCATCCTCTACTATTTCTCAACCATTCGTTTCTATATCTCTTTCATTCTCTACCATTCTCTACTATTTCTCTACCATTCTCTGCTATTTATGTACATTTTCTACCTTTCTCTACCATTCTTTTCTATATCTCTACTATTTTCTACTATTTCTCTACCATTTCTCTGCCATTCTCTGCTATTCTGTACTATTTCTCTACTATTTCTCTACCAAAGGATTCTTAAAGCTTTGCAGACCTATTCAGTCTGAGTCCTGTCTGTGCACATCAGATTTTTAACATGTTCAGGTGAATCAAGATGGCCACTAGTCCCCATCTTGGATATTGATATATGCATTGAATATGATGGTTATTATTGCTATTTGTGAGAGACTACAAGAGATAATTAATTAAATCATAGTAATTAGATGAATTCAAGATGACTACAAACAGCCATTTTGAATTTTGCTCCTCTGACCTTTATAAGATAGGCTTGACTGTATAGCAAATATTTGTCTTTTGATTCTAATTACCCATATGTAATGTAACACAAATTGTTGTTTGAGAACCTCTCTATGTAAAGGTCACCTGCCTATAAAGCCCACTCCTCTCAGCTCCTTTGAGTGGCCTTTATACAAAGGTTTTACTGTAGATTGTCATTAAACAGGCAGATACAATTTACACTTTTAAGTTTCTTTGGCAGTGAAGTTTGACTTTTAAATATATATATTTGCTAAAATTTCTTTTCTTATATTTTCCAGACACACCCGAGACTCTACTTCCAGAACTGTCCATAACTCCGGACATTTCTATTGTTTGTGAGAAATGTAAGGAGCATATTGACCTACCATCGCTGAAGGACCACAGAATTTACCACAACAACCTATCCATCCTCAAATACAATGGAAGTGCCAAACCTCCGACTACAGATGCCTTGCTGCGCCGTAGAAACGCAATTTTAAGAAAACTGAAATCTGCAGCAACCGCTGATAAACCCCTGGATCCAAAATCGATACAAAGAGTAAACGATGCCTACGAATATCTGAAGTCAGAAATTGATGGAAGTTTCGGAGAATTTCGTCACATTGATGAAGAAGTGAGCACAGCAGTTAAGGGTGTGGCCTTAAATTGCACACCTGCATGCGTGACAGCCATTGGTATCTGTTCCACTAGAAATGAACGATGGAAGAGTTACATGGAGGATGCCCATGTGTACCAGGACTTTTTTGGAGAGGATCGTAACAAATGTTATCTGGCATTATTTGATGGCCATCATGGACGCTTTGCTGCGGAAATCGCGGCTGCTGAACTCCATCATCTGCTTCTGTATGAAATGGCGAAAGTTTGACCCCAGGACCAAGTCTATGCCACGTAATATTGGTGAAAACCAAGACATGTTTCAGTATCAGTTTGAACGACCGAGCACGAAGGAGAGTGAGCGAGTTATACTACACGAGGAAAGTGTCAATATTGTACAGCAAATCATCAATTTATGCGAGGACAAATACGATGAAATCATTAAAGACAAATCCTTGTCATTAGATATGAAGGAGAAAGCACACAGCGAGGAAACTCCGAAGTCAGACGACGAAAAAAATACAAAGACAGACATCACTGAAAAAACACCCCGTAAGAAAAAGAAAGAAAAGTCAGCATTTACGTCAAAGATGGAGGATGCTCTGAAGAAGACCTACTACCTTATTGATATCTTGCTGTCCTATGGAAAAGATGAGTGTTCCCGTGTTCGCTGGAGTGGAAGTTCCGCACTAACTTTAGTCATCCATAACACGGACAATTCCAGTGTCATCGACCGAGCCATCTCGCCAGTTCCAGAAGAGGAGGAGGAGGTGAAGAGCGGGGAGACTGATGATGATGCAGGGAAAGAGGATAAGAAGGAGAGTGGGGGGTTGGATCCGCCCAGGGAACTAGGAATGATATACCTGGCCAATGCTGGTAAAATTTGTACCTTTTCACAATGTTTGTCATGATAAATGCATAAATAATAATAACAATCTTATTCAGACTCAGTTCTAAGAGCCTGAAGCATTTGGCATACCTTCTAATGATTATCAAGGGAGCCAAAAAAGAATAATGTCACTTTGTATGGAATGAAGTGCAGTAAGGAGGCGATAACTGAGTTATCGTTCCTTACGGAACGTAATGTAGATACGGCTAATTCTGCCTACTTAGCAGCATATAGTCGCACTTTGGGCGCAAAGAAAACGGCTCGATACATTTTGATAAAAACTATCCACACTTGTAAAACTCGGTGTGATCTACGTCCTGACATATTCGGTATGTCTGGGAAAAATCTAGTTATGGAGATATCTGGGGCCAAACACGCCAAAATCGTCATTTTGACTAAGAGTTTCTGTTTAAACCGCCCTCAATATTCGAAAAAAAAATCCAGAAACATATACAATGCACATATAAGTAGATAAATGTTTCCTGAAGAAAACCGTCTGTTTAGTTTTTCGATATCTTTATCAGAACGGTCACAATATTGTTTTGAAAATGGCCTATTTTTTCGACCCTCTCAGTATTTTTCCACTCGACAGGGGTATTTTGATAGCAGACGAGCGCATGTTTTGATGACGTAACGCCCATCCTGAACTCGTCACGAAAGTTTGTTGTGTAAGCCGGCTGTTGATTGAACTGCTCGGTGAGCTGGGTTCCGTTGTATTTTACTGTCACTGCCAGTATATATTGCTATTTTTTCAACATCAGAGGCAATGCTCCAGAATATAGATACTTTGTCACGATCATTGTATGTCGCTTTTCACAAACATGCATGCGAAAAATCAACCCAGCGTTCAGAATGTCAAGCAAATTCCCGAAGCCTCGTAGGCCTAACGCTGACGGTAAGTAAACTTGTTTGTTAACGTTGATGTAAACAGACGACGGTAAATATGCACGAAGAATAGTTCCTGTTTATTTGATATTTACTGTAGTGATAGGCCTGCTTTGTCTCCAACTTTAATTGATTGATAGAACTATTTCGATAGTCTGTGTATTTGTTTGTGACTAGCTTCGACTCTGTGATTGTTTACGTCTAAAAATAACAACGGGAATCTCCAGATTGAGGTGACAATGTACACAGAACCGTGTTCTCTCGGACACTATCTCGTGAACGAACACACACACAAGACTACTACTTTGCAACTTCTCTGATATATGAATTACCTTGTGAAAGGAGAAATGAAATAAATTTTAATTTTTACCGATCATATTCTGACATACAGTCGACTTACTAGAGTCCCGCGGTGAAGCGATGCCTTACTCGTGCATGTTTGTCTTGCTACCTACTCGCACGAGAGAGACTAGTATTATCAATGAACATTATAAAAATCATTACAAGCATATGTAGAACGCGGGCGACTTAAATATGGCTAAGATTTCATTTAATTTTGTAGAACTATTTAAATTGAACCACCTACACTGCGAGCTGGAAACTTCCTCACTACACTACAGCAGGCCTACATCATATTCATTTTTGAAATTTTTAATGAAATAGTATTCTGGTCTATTATATTCAAATGCCTATAACTTGAAATTAAAAAGGCTGTTACATGCCCTTTATTGAGACTGTGCCTTTGGACAGGGTTAAATCATATAATCTTTTGCATGCATGTAAATGTTGAAAACAATTGTAGTAAATTTTCAAATTCTTCGCCACAAATACCCTACAACATATATAAACCTTTCGCTTACTTGTGCCGAAGAAAACAATTTGTGACAAACCTGTTCTGATAAATTTATGCTAAAATATTGTCAATTATTATGTCACATTAAGTTAAATTAACTTATTTAAGAACCATGTTGGATTTTTTTATATTTTGAATTCAAATCAGTATCAACATATTAAAAAATGTATTAAAGAAAATTACTAAACATATATAAGATAGTTTTTCTTCAAAATGTCATCTGCACACAGGTAGAAATAAGTAAATTTTCAAATGTCTTTACCTAAAATACTATATCAACATATTTCAACATTTCTTTACATGTGCCAAAGAAAACAATGTGTGGACAACATGTTCTGACAAAATTATCCTAGAATATGTCGGTTATTAATTAATTTATTGTGTTTGCAATTGATAAGGATTGCAAGCAACCTGGTGTAACAAATTTATACTAAAACAACTTAATTATTATGTCACATTAAGTTAAATTCAGTAATTTCATGTTTAAAATCATGTCATCAATTTAACATAATTTGTTTTGATATTTTGATTTTAAAGTAATTTCATCTTCATACCAAAGGTATTTTAGAAAACAACCATATTAAAGTATTAATAGAAGTTACCTAGTAATCATAAGTTTACAAAATATTCTCCCTGGAAATGTCATATGCGCACAGGTAAAAATCAGTAAATTTTGAAATATCTTTGCCTCAAATACCATATTTCCTGTAACATATTTTACTAAACATTTCGCTCACATACAACAAAGGAAAAAAGGTGCGAGAAACCAATTCTGACAAATTTAAACTAAAAAAAATTACATTGAAGTAATATGTACCATATCTAATATATATTTTATTTTATTAAGTCAATTAATATTTGGATTTATTTTAACTTACTACAAAAGGTATAGAGATTATTTGACAATATCAAAGAATTAGATAACTTGATTTAATTAGCAAAATTGTTCAGAATAGTCTTAAAAATGCCATCTGCACACAGGTAGAATACTGTGACTTGCACAGGGACTTGTGTAAACAGTTCGCAATGTATGTTTCTGTTTTAAGGCCCACACTGCCATGGAAAATATATTTACATCAGGAGACACATTCTACTTTGTAGGCCTCTGACTGCAATCAACTTCCCTCTTTGTTCTAATAATTGAAATATTCTGAAATTTTGCCAGAAATCTGGTTTTAGTTTCATATTGTAGAATTATTCTCTCAATTTCAAGCTATTTAGATATTGAGAATTCTAATTCACTTAGAAAAATTCAAAATTTGCTAATCACCGAATTTTCATCAGGGAAAGATAAAAGGAATTAACTCGCTCATCTGGTCATGATATCAATTTATTATAAATTATAATGTAGTGATTATTGATATTTCTCTTTCTATTCATGATCGATCAATAATTGATCATGGATTGTTTAAGAATTGTTGATGATCGATCGATCAAGAACTTTATAGTGATTCCAAACACTATAAGAAGTTGCAAACTGTTTAAAACAAATGTAATAGACATTTCCTTATTTGCTTGATATGGACGACTGACACTGATCATGACTTTGAACTTCAGGGAAATTCTCGAAATAGCATATTATTAAAATAGCTTAGGCAAAAAAACAAACAAATTTCCTTCTATCATACATACTAAAAATTTGGATTTTCCTCACGCAAGTATGAATTATTAACTTTTCCTCCAAGATTGAAATTGGTGCGAGCTAATTCCTGTAAAATCATGAAAATTTACATCTGATTGAGTTAATGATTATATTGTGAGGAAATTGAGTTAATCCCTATGTTGTGAGGAAATTGTTCCAAATTAAGATATTGTCCTGTTTTAATGATTTTTATACGCCCGACCCGACGTACATTATAATGTTATCATGTTGGCGGGTGGTCCGGACCATAACTCTCGACCTAGGCTCTCTATACTTAACAGAAATACACATCTTGATGAGCCGGAGTGTCACATACGAAAATCATGCCCCTTACCCCCGTATTGGAGTTATTCCCCTTTGATGATTTTACTTGTGCGGACCATAACACCAATACTACTCAAGCCAGGCTCTCCATACTTGACACAAATATACATCTTGATGACTCGGAGTGTCGCATACCAAAATCATGCCCTTTTCCCCGTATTTGCGGAGTAATTCCCCTTTGATGATTTTACTTGTCCGGACCATAACTCCAATTCTACTTAACCCAGGCTCTTCATACTTGACAAAAATATACATCTTGATGAGCCGGAGTGTCCCATACCAAAATCATGCCCCTCACACCCGTATTTGCGGCGTTATTCCCTATTGATGATATTACTTGTCCAGACTATAACTCCAATACTTCCCGACCCAGGCTCTCCATAACTTGACACAAATATACATCTTGATGAGCCGGAGCACTACAACCTGTGAAACTATCCCCTTCCAAGTGTCAAATATTGCCCGGGAGTATGTTCTGGCCCTCCAATGGGTCCTTGTTTATTTTTATGTACATCATGGGAAATCAGCCACTTTCGTAACCTGATTTTCACATTTTAACAAAATGGCCGCCATCAACTGAGCTCTGCTTGGTTTAAATTTAGATATTGTCTGATTTTGATGAAATTTGATATGTAGATACATCATTGATCACCGGTCGCTCTCGTAGCCTCACTTTCACATTTAAACAAAATCGTCGCCAATTCCTGGCCTCTGATTGGTTGAAATGTAGATAATGTTCAATTTCAATCAGATTTGATATATGGGGGTTTTAAGGGAACTGCAAATTCAACTTGATGGGTTTTGTTGCCTTTACGAACAACAGTCTTTTTATTGGTCGAAACTTAGATATTGAGCGATTTTGACAAAACATGCTCACACAGAGTTATCGCCCCTTACTACACTTCATTCCATCTGTGACATCCTTCAGGTGTCACCATCTAGTAGTAATGGAGACATTATTGGTCTGTGATTGCTATCTCTTCTTCAAAGCCTCCCTAAATCCATAATTATATTGAATAACAGCAAAAATAACCAACGCAAATTTGCCAATTTGGTCTTTACAATTAATCATTTATCTGTAAATTTAACACTTATGAGCTGTCCATGCTTGTCTTCTTTAGGTAATGTGCGAGCTGTCTTAGTGAGAGGCAACAAGCCTTACACACTGACAAAGGACCACTCACCAAATAATCTAAAGGAAAAGGAACGCATCGTCAAAGCTGGTAAATCAGGATACTTAAGAGACTAATTTTGGTGGATGAAGTAAACTTTTCCCTATGATAATCTTGAAACATTTTTTTCATAATATTTCCATATATCAAAATATTGATAAATTTCACCATTGAACAATTTATATGAATTGCATGCAAAAGTGTATGTGAAGTACTTTCAACTTAGTGTAATTTTATTCAAAAAAACAAAAAACAAAAACGGTAGAGCATGTGATTGTTAAAATGCAGTAAGGTCCGTGTAAGATGATGTAATATTGAATTTTCTAACACCAGGGGGCGATATAAGTGAGAGCACAAAGGAGATGAGGGTCAACGGAGTGCTGGCTGCCACCCGGGGTTTTGGTAACCATGGCGATGTGAAATTGAAACGCTGTGTGTTAGTAGATCCCCATACAATCACAGTTCCAGTGGATCAGTACGCTCAGTTCCTCATCCTCGCCTCGCATGGTGTATGGGAGGTGTTCACTGAACAGGAGGCAGCATCCCTCCTCTTAAAGGTGAAGGTCGATTCAGAGAACCAATTGAAGCAACCAATGAACCGTTGTTCATTGGCCCTGATAGACTGAATTGTCAATGGGCTGTAAAACAATACAAATTCAAATCAAATTTAACCTTAATATGATTAAATTCTCATAATTCAAAGAAATTTTCCTTAAAAAATCTTTAATGAAGTGATAATAATCTAAGTTCCATTGAGGCGTTACGATGTCAAAATTTCAATAATTTCCCCAATATGATTATTCCTGAGGCCTGTGACAGAGATAAATTATCATATATATAGTGTAAGTGTAAGATTTTGCTCCAATAATAATTGTCCAAAGCGAATTTCACCTGGATTGATATTAAGTTTTGGAGCTAACAAGTGCTTATAGGCATTCATTGTGTACTGTTTCAGCTTCTTCAACAGTTCTATGGATTGTCTTTGAGATACATCTAAAAGGATACAGTTTATAGAGAGTTTAAAATGTGTATAAATGCATGCTTTTTTCACAGATATCCATATATTTCTCCTTGCTTTTTTATATCTTAAGTTTGAAATTCATCAATATATGTGAAAATGAAATATTATTTTGAATTTTTTTTTATTTCTAATATTTCAGTTGTTGCCAAGCAACTTCATCCCTGCTCCCAGCACTGTCAGCTCTTCAATCGAACCGTTGTTGGAGCCCACCACTTCTAAATGTCAGAACATTACGGGTCCTAGTCAGAGGCGAGTTTCCTTCTCCCAGGCAGAAAGAAACTCAACCCCCTCAGAGAGGTCAAAACAGGAACAGGAGGAAGAGGAGCTCAAGGTCGAAGTTGAGGTAAATGTTGAACCACAGACCCCGTTTGAGGATGAGCCACAACTTATAGCACCAAAACGAGAAAAATTGAAAAGTGCTGGATCTGTGATTTCAGAAAAATCGGAAAATTCTGATCAGACTCATAAATCGAAAAAATCTGGAAAGTCACCAAGATCCATGTCTGCGAAATCTGTCCGGTCTGTGAAATCTGATAAGGACGGCAAGAGTAAGCTTATCTATTATGAGGACGACATGTTGCCAGAAATTGGAAGTCATGTGATGCATTCCGACGATGAAGACTCTGGAAATGATGCAGACATTGAAACAGTGACAGACATTTTATCTATCCCAGCATTCTCTAGACTATCAAACTATGGTCGTACCTTGAGCAGGGAACACATCCAGAGGGAATTCGCCAAAACTATGGCAGAACACCTAATACAGGCAGCTCTGCTAGCTGGTGCCAAAGATAACATCACTGTTACAGTCGTGCTGTTGGCAGGATGTGGATTGTAAAGGGAGACAACTCTTTTGTCAAAGCAATACTTCTGGTATTATGTGTTTGTTGCCTGGGCTTAAATGTATAATAGATATTTATCAATATCGACCTTTGGTGAGGTCAATATATGGTGAAATACCAACCTGGTAGAATCAAATATCAAATATGAGTTCAATATCTTAGATTCTACCAGGTTGGTAAAACAACTTGTAAACCGAATCAAAGGTCATTGATTGTTATATTAGATATGAACATTGATTGCAGAATGGTGGACTTGCATTATATTTATTTTGATAACAGGAAATTTACATTCAGGCATTGTGATGTCACAATGATTATAATGTTAAAAACACAATATTGACTCAGTGTTACTGAAAATAGAAATATCAGGTTAATATCATAAAATTTTGACTTCCACATGACCATGTTTTAGCCAATGAGAATTGAGGAAATTTGGACCATATCTAATATGATGCAATATGGACTTGATAGGAAACAAACTGCTGTGCACACCACCTATTGTAATATTTCAAAGTGGCAAAGAGACATGGCCATACTCACTACCAGTCAAACCTGTCTATGAAGGACACCAAAGGGGCAGATAAAAAGTGTCCTTAACAGACAGGTGTCCTTTATACAGAGGTTAATTATAAAGAAAATTAGAAGGAATGGGTCTGATGAGTCTATCCTTTATAGACAAGTTTCCTGTATATAGAGGTGTCCCTTACAACAGGTTTAACTGTATAATATTACTGATAATATCATAGCCAGCTGGTTTGTGTAGGAGATTTTAACTTCTTACAATATTACAAATGGCTGTATTCTGCCAGAAATTTAACTTTTAAATAAAAATTTGTTAAAAATATACATGTATGTAAAAATCTAAATCAGATTTACAATGCGATTCTGCAAGTAAATCCCCATCTACATGAATGCGGTTTTCAGCCATCAGAATTGCAGTCATGCAGTGGTTAACATTTTTTGAAGAGTTTGATAAATCTTTGCAGGATCAATTCTTACAGGCTTCTTATGAGGTGTTTTTGGTTACAGTTGTGTAGTCCAAATAATTCTGACGGGGTTTTTTTTCGTTTTTTTTTTTTTTTTTTTTTTCGACATTTTTATGTTAGGGTCAATTGCACAGTTGGTTAGCTTGATCATTATCGTTACATTATTGGTAATTTATTTATTAAAGTTGCATATTATTGATATTTCTTGTATCAATGCTATAAGTTTACTATTCAGTATTTAACTACAAGTCAAGCTATGATAAAGCTTGACTGCAGTGCCAAAGTCCAGAAAGTTTTCAAATTAACAAATCAATTACATCAAGGGGAATAACTCTTCTTAATCGATACATTTCAAAAGTAGAATTATGTTATTAAATAATATCTATGAATTAAATGGCATTAGCAGTCATTTAATTACTGTATATTTTACTACAATACTGTATATATTTATATATATCAATAAATCAAGTTATTCTTGTGCATAATTCTTTTGGATTATTCTGCTTATGATAATTGGTCATATAAACAGGCTAAATTGTGGGATAGTTATAGAGGTTTTTAACTGTACATTCTTTGTTTTCTTTATAAATGGAATTTCTTTTTTTTTCCTTTTTATATTTGGAAATTAATAGATTAAAGGTGTTGCATAAGAATTTATTTCAAGGATTGCTGAGATTTGGATTGACATGAGTGCCTTCAATGTTGATTGGCTGTTTTACAATGTCCTGCCTTATTACCATATAGTGTTTTCAGTTGTTATTAATCAGTCTGATTAAAATCAGACTAATAAGTGTATTGTAGAGTATATTATTACATGTATCAGTCTAGACCTGTATCCATGGAACCATCCTTACACATAAACTTGAAATCTCAGGGTTCGCACCATGATACACAGAAAAGAAAAAAAAAAAAAAAAAAAAATCTACTATCTGAAAATACATCTGGCCTTGGTTACCTCCATAAACAATACGAAATTTTTAAAATAATCACAAAAGGGAAATGTGCTTCAGTGAACAATGTATGTAGAACATCTAAATATGAAATTGTTAAAGAATATGAAAATATGAAGTTTTTAAAATAAATAATACTTTATAAACAATATGAGGGAATTCAGGTTCAGTGAAATATGTGTATGCAGAATGTTGAATTTTCTGGGTACGAGTAATGAGAATGGTTTCATGATAGTATGGACAAGTTTTACTCTTTTTGTTTCAATGGTGACTAATGATCATATCTCTACTATTCAGAGATATATGCTTTTTATATGTGCCAATTCGTTGATATGAAAATATTTGATATAATGTGATATTTTTACTGTTTTCACATTTCATAGTATATTCACATATTGTATTTAATTTTGTCTTTATCATGTTGTGCATTACAGATTTACAGTCCAAATATTCTTTCTAATTTTGTAACATATATATCTGGTGTTTGGATGTATGATTCAATGAAGACAAAATATATCATTAAATCATGTTATTTAATATTTTTTTCTTCATGGAAATTTACATAAGATGTACATCATATAATTTTTCAGGGATATTCAGTCTTTTGATAATGCAGAGTTATCTGCTCTTGTGAGCTGGCATTGATTGTTACATCATTAGTTTCCATGAGAATATTATGTCGTTTTCTCACAAACAAATAACATAACATTCAATACCATCCTGCTTACAAGAGCAGATAACTCTGCATTACGAAAAGATAGAATAAGGGCAACAACTCCTGTTTAAAGGAGAAAATCTGGTTGGTATATATCTAGGGTGTTAACTGTTATATTTTTTTTACATTATATATCAGTATGACTGTTGACTATTGTTATCTTTAAAAACAGGTTGTCTTGTAAGTGTGATTATTTTTTTTATTACATTTTTTCCAGCAAAATACTGAAAATTATTCATTGCATAAAAGTGATATTTTTCACTAATGAAAAATATCACTTTTTCTGATATTTATGTTTTTCTGATTTGACCAATTAGAACGCTGCTTTCAGATGACAATGAGGAAAATTAAGATTTGCATATAGCTCTCCGTCATGTTATATGACGGCATAATGCAAGATAGAATACATAACGTTATGATTTGGTGTACATTTGTGAACCGTTGACAGGAGATCGCAATGATTTCTTGGAGATTACGCTGCCTCGGAATATTTTGCTATGAAATGTAATAAACAAAAATTTTAACAGTATCTTCAGTAGTAGTATTACTAATACCAAATATATTTCAATAGTGTGGCTGCATGATATTTTGAATATAATGTAATAATATGTAATGTAATGTAAGATTCACTTGTGCTATGCACTTGTGAAAAATAACAAAATATTAGCCACATTCTTGAAATATATTATGTATTACTGAAGACACTCTTAGATATCCTCTATATCTTAATTTATCATTCCATCTTTGTTAAGGATTTATAGGGACAGGGTTGTTTTAGAAATTTTTCTAGATATTTTCAAAAGTTTTCAAAATATATTTTATACCAAATCAATAAAGTATTGTGATTGTAAGATTCAAGTTTTTCTGTTGTTATAACTTTGTATCTGGAGAAAACATTATGTCAGAGAACGGTTCACCTTTCTGTCATCCTGTTACAGTAACGTGCCAAATGAATTCGGTCACGTAATATTTTCACTCTATATTTCATGCATTTTGACAAATGTTTAATGAATTTTAACGACTTCGTTTTTCAATGTATTTTCCATACACTCATAGACAATTGTTAGCTCATTCATCTGATATATTTTACATACTTTTCCGCTGCTTAATTTTCCTAAAATAGATCAATATAAGCACGTTGCCCAAAATTTGATGTCACTTTGTTCTTTATTCTTACTTAATAAAATTTCATTGCTAATTTTTTTTAAACTTAAACATGCAATATCTCTTGAAATCAGGTACAGAAATTGATGCAAATATTATCAGAGGAATAAGCAAATAATTCTTTACATATATGTGAAATTTCAATAAATTCCATTGAAAACGAAGTCATAAAAATTAATTGAAAAGTCAAAATGCATGATTTATATAGTAAAAATATTACGCGACTGAATACTTTTGGCACCTAACTGTACCTCAGATGGACCCAACACCTGTACCTGTTTGGCATGGGTGACCCTACCAGGATTACGATACTTCCACCAACATAACTCTTCAGGTCAACAGAGCATGCTGAAGGTCTCGCCACAGTAAGATGGTGGTCCCATTGAGATATCTCTGCCATCACTCCTGGTTGTTTACAGTTTTACTTGACCTATGTGTTCTTTGTGACATTTTTTAAGACCTCTCCATTATACCTGCAGACCTGCTGACATTGACAATGACTTTTTTTTTTCATTCTGAATTTTAACCCACTTGGCAAGCTTCTTGTTATGTGAATGTTTTGAGTCGGAGATAACCTACAACAAAGTTTATTAATTTTCATCAGTTATTGAGAAAAATTACTGGTATATTAACGTTGAGCTAAGCTAGCTAAGGTTCTCACAGCTATAGGAGCAATCAGAGTTAAAAGTGGAGGGAGAAAGAAAAAGCAAAACAAGATTCAAATTGATCTATTTTATTTCGTATTCAAGTACTATAGGGCGGAAGTTTATATTATAAAAGTAATACAAAATAAAATGAACAATTGATATGTACACGAGGGTATAGTACCACATATTAAAATATAATCAATATTTACAAGTCTGAAAGCTAAAAGCATTACTTTGAAAGATTATTTACAATCTAAAATATCATAAAACTAAGAACTAAAAAAAATCACTCAATCTAATGTCTGAATTAACTTATCACAGTTTGGCTCTGACAGCTTGGACGGAATACAGGTTATGTAAACTTTGTCCGTTAACATAAAGATAGCACATTATCCTACACACATGGACATTACATGTTGAACAACATAATACAACACACTTTCATTCAAAATTGAATTCTATATTTGAAAAAGTGTATATTTTTACCTCTGACAACTATATTTCTGTATATTTGCCGACAGAGGAAATGAAACTTACTCCATTTTTCATTCAATTTCCAATAATCAGAAAATTTTACCCCATGAAAAGGAAAAATTTCCTGAATGCAATCAGTAATATCATCTAAAGCAAAATGTACAAAAGCTGAACACTAAACAACGAAGAACAATGGGTGGAGACTAACTGGAGGCAAGTCATCATCAGGTAGGCGTGGCGGGTGCTGAGGGTGAAATTGATTGCTTGAAAGAAAACGTCTGTTTCACAGACCTCTTCAGAGTTTATCAAGTGTGTTTACAAAACATGTTGGTGTGCTCTATCTATTGAAATAAAAAAAAAACAGGTGAATCCATTTTTCAAGAGAAAAACTGATAAATTGACAATTTAAGTAAAAGAAAGAATAGCTAGGATTGTTGAAAATTATTATTTTCAGGATAAGCACTAGATATAACTAAAGGCAAATTTTAAATCCCTCTCATTACTATATTGTCTTAAGCACAAATTATGTACATTCTTAGTACTAGTATAACAACAGAAATCACAAATCTATGTTGGAGGGTGTGTTTCTTTCAAAACTTACTGGATTTAAAGTGTGCATCGAGAAATTGTGTGCTGTATCTAATTGTGACTCTCTTGAATACATTTTACACCAAAACATCTATTTAATGCTGTTGAGATACAATTTTTGATTTCTTGTAACGACATTTAACAAACATGAACAAATAATAAATCAACTAATGTTCTGCCTTATTTTTTCCCCCATTAAAGCAGAGTATGCTGTCAATACTGTAGATTTCACCTGAAAGTTTAAGAATTCAATACTGGAGAATTGCTTTAAAAATGGCATTCATTTTCAAAACATTTGACATTTCAAATACAATATGGATGTCATTTTTTATCCAAGAAAACTTTCTTAAATCTTGCATAATGTCTTGTGCATATAAGTTGAAATCACAATTTGCATAAGAATCATTCACAGAATACTGCAGATACATGTCACATCTTAATCTCGTTTCTACATGGTGTTTATCAAAATTGCTTCCAACAACATGACAGATCTGTAGCAAATTTTTAACATATAATGCTATGAAAACTAAAATGCAAATTGTTTTGCATATCGTTCTTTAAAATTACATGTGGTTGACAAATAATATATCATACCTACATTTTGTATACATTTTTGTACATAGCAGTATCCCTAATAACATAGGGATTCCGACAAAACAGTTTAAGCCCAGGATGAATACATGTACCCTCTCTATATGATTTCAAAATTCTTTAATCATTGACAATAAACCAATATTTCTTGCACAAATGATGGCAAAAATAACATTGTCTTTATTCATATATCCATGTCATGCTAATAATGTTGTAATGTAAATATTTACAATTTTTTTTTATCTAAATGTTATTACTGGTACATGAATATAGTTAATACTACCTTGAAGCTCATAAATGTGATTTTTAATAGAAAGTTATCTCTTTTAACAGACTGAGTATATTGGAATAATGAAAATTGCCTCAGGAAATATTTGATAAATATTTTACATACAATTACACATATTCTGAAGGAATTAAGATACTTTACATAATCATATGTTATCAATGAATTGTCCATCATTAATCTTCTCAATACATTTCTAGGAGATAATGCCTATTATCAATTTCCTTTTAAATAATCTCTTATCAACATTTTAACTGATTCTTAAAATTCCCTATTTCCTTGATTACTCCATAGACCATCATCAACCTTTTTATGTTCCAATAATTTGTTTAACATTAATTAAGTCTGCATTTCACAAACTTTTTCACAAAATTTTTCCATTATGTAATATACAACTTTTTGAAATTTTGAAAAGTTTGTTGAAACAAGGTCCAATGAACTTTGACCTATATTAGATCTGACCACCATGACCTTTGACCTAGATGGCGAGTGGATGTTTTCCCTCCAGGACCTGGTTGGCAAGCACATCATCAAGGACGCCTCGGAATGATTCAACACTGACGTGACCCTTTGGATGTTGTTTTGCAGCAGTATGGTACAACACCTCAACATTTTCTCTTGTCATCTTCACACCGATATTTGTGAAGATTTCATTAATCTGAAAGTTTAAAAAAAAAACAGGTATGATATTGAACATTTTGAAATATGACATAAATTATCACATAACTCTGGCCTGTTCTACCAAGCAATATTGCCATGTCATAAATATCATAAATTAAGACACATTTATAATACTATTGTGATGTCATGAATAACTTGTGACATCACAATAACCATATGACGTTACATGATTTTCTCTTTAGAGAAAAGCATGCCGCCATATAGTTGTGTGATAAACAGAATCTTACACTTGTGGCTTTATCATATGGAATTATTCAAATGAGTTCAATAATTTGAGATATGCCACATGCTTTAAGCAAGATCCTCTAACTACTACATGTACCTGTATTTCTAAAGTGATTTACATTATTGTAGTTAAAAAAAAATTTTGAAAGTGATTATCACTTAACAGAAAAAATGCATAATTATAATTAATTAAACTGTGATTATATGATGTCTTATGTTCCCTGGGTACTTAATTTTATTTATCAATTTGTAGGTTTATATATTAATGTAGGTAAACTACATTTATCTTACAACAATCGCGAAACAAGTGAATACAACTTATATTTATCATGCTTGTAGGCCTGGATGGAACCACTTGAAGGGTCTCACTGTGGGAGGAAACTAAATTACCCGGAGAAAACCAACATGGTAGGGTAGATGAACCCCGACCTTTTTTACCATAGTTTAAGTATTGAGGTTTCCCCCTGTGTCAGAAGTATCTTATAACTCTCACCTCCTCCAGTGTACGGGGTAGAAGAAAGTCTTTCTCAAATACACCTCTGCGGCTAAACATAGAAGGGTTCATCAGACCATATGCATCTGATTCATCCCCATAATTCTTCCTGTCATCCACTCGTCGGATCCTTGGACCTGGAAGGTCTGTACGGATGGTTGGGACACCATATGTCCTAAAATCTGAAAATTGAATTTAAAGGTGAAATGAGTCTTCGGTTCTAATCTATTTTAACCAGGAATGCTAGAAGCATGAGGAAATTAGTAAAATTACATCTCTGAAATCCAAGGGTTTTCTTTGCACTTACATAATGGCTATTTGTTGCAAGTTTCAGATATAAAAACATTTAAACCAATGCTGAGGCTAATTTTTGTCTTATGAAGATCAAAGTATGTTGGACCAAATTAAACCTAATCAAATTTATGTTTATGTAGCTACATGATCTTTTTTAAGGATATACCAGAGAACACACCAGTAAATACAAAAATATACTGTCCATCACAGAAATAAGAAGAATTCGTAGGTTCCATGTAACAAAACAAAGTAAAATGCCAAAGCCTTCCTCACAGGGTTATTGCTGAATTCAAGGTAAAAAGTAGGCAGTGTCAATTCAGGGAGACATTAGGAAGAAAAAAAGATTGTTATGAAGAGAAAATATAAGATCCCAAATGTAGTCGCCTCTTTAAAATGATGCACCTGAGGCAGCAGGTACAATTCTTATCTCCATACTGCAGCACAGTGTTAAATGGGCCTAAGTCGAACTACTAGGTTCTCTGAAACACTTCAATGTAATACAATGTATCTGTAAGCCTTCCTTACTGGGACATATACATAAGTATAAAAATGTGAGGCAGTGCCATAAGGTCGACATTAGGTAGGAAGGAGAAACTTGAAAGCTGAGAAAAGACAAGATCCCAAAGTTAGTCACCTCGTACAAACATTCAATGGTGGCATCAGGTACAAATCTTGTTCCCTATAGTGATGTATATGTATACATACCTCTTGTGTTCACACCACCGATGACTGCGTTAATCATACTGGAGCTGGTACGATGATTACCAATAGCCATATCTATCTGTTTTTGTAGTCGTCGCGGGGTACTTTCTGCACTCTGGGGGGTCTTAGGTTGGAGGTCCTCCTGAGAGACCTGTACTTCACATCCTGAGTGAGGGGTTCTTACATGGGGACTGGGGGCCGACTTTGGGGTCACTGGAGTTTTTGGAGGTTCTGTGAGAATTGTACAAAAAACACACAATATATGAACTAGAATCATTCAATAGAAATTAAGAATTAGATGTAGCAAAGCAAAACTATTAATCAAATAGATGCATCATAAAGCTGTTTCCTTGATCCTTCTAGGATTTGGCAGTAATGCTTAGGGCATAAAGTTGTTTAGGAGGCGACTGAGAAATACAAAATAGGCCGAGAAAAAAAATGTTATAATCTGGATGGGAATCAAGGTACAATACCCACATTATAAAACTTTTTTATAATTTTCTATATTGGGATTTCAAATTAATGGCAAGCACATGTGTATATTCCGAACCTAAAAATTAAACATGATATAATTCATCAATTTAAAAGATCTCTTGATTCATCTTAACAAATAATTAGTTGATGATTATAAGACTGCTCTGAACTTATGATACAGATTTATATGTAAATTAATTTGTAACAAAACCCAATTAGCCTGTTTGCTGAAATTTTCTCAAAATTCTTTTGGTCTCTTGTCATTTTAATAATTCTCCTGATCTTGATTGAGCTATGTAATTTATACACCCGTGTAATTTGTGAACTGGTTAAACTTCTTAAAAATTGTGTACAAAATGTTGGAAAGTTCCTTTCACTCCAAAATTATACTAATTAACACATTTACTGTACTATTTTATGGTGTTTCAATTAAAAGTGTAAATGATCTTTAATTTTATTTTTTTGACAGTTATGTCTCCTGAAGGAATACTTCCCCAATTATTGGTCACACCATAATAAAATCCATTAGTAAAATATATCACCAATATACTAGGGTCGAATTAGATAACTTTTCACTATTTTCATGTCCAAACTTACCAGTCTTTGGCCCAAATCCAGAGGGCATTTTATCTTTCCAGTTGAGGAAATTAGAAAACTCTAAGTAGTCTATACAGCCATCTCGGTTAGTGTCACAATAATCCATCAGTTGTTCCAATAACTCTGGTTCAACAGGTAAATGGTACTGGACACAAGCTTCTCTCAGACCCTGCATTTTGATTTTGCCAGTTCCGTCCTAAAATAAAAGTTAAGAGGTCAGTTAAAGATGTAGCTCACTATTTTAAAATTGATGATTCAGCAAAAATGAAGAAATGTCTTCTTATTTGTGAGCAGGGGCTAAAATTCACGAATAAATATGGTTATAAACATTCCTTCTTGATTTTTGCCAATAATGAATTACACAGCTTATTACAAGCCCCTAATTAATCTCATCAAATCCGAGTATTTAATCCACAAATTGTTCTTGAGATATTCAATTCAATTAAGTAGTCACAATTAAAATAAAACAGTGTGTTCAAGCCATCCCCATACCCTTTGGAAGCAAGGACCAGGATGAATGTAACAGAGCGCATGATAAATTAAATTTAAATCACTGCCTCCGCTAGGGATCGAACCCGGGACCTCTGGCTTACTAGTCTTACGCTCAACCAATTGAGCTAAAGAGAAGATCTCTCTAGCCGAGCGGTATATTGCGGCTAGTATTTACCAGGGTTACATACTCCCCCTCCAGGAAAGAACTCGTCCTCGAGTTTCCAGGAGTAACAGCGATGCTTGTGGAGCAATCCTGAGTATTTTCCCCGGGTCCCTACATGGGCGCCAATGTAACAGAGCGCAGGATTAATTAAATTTAAATCACTGCCTCCGCTAGGAATCAAACCCGGGACCTCTGGCTTACTAGCCTTACGCTCAACCGATCGAGCTAAAGAGAAGATCTTCCTAGCCGAGCGGTATATTGCGGCTAGTATTTACCAGGGTTATACATGTGCATAATACCCAGTGATATAGATTAATGAGAATTTGAAGAGATTTCTTTGAATCCCCATCTCACCTTGTCATAATGTTTGAAGGCTGCCAGCAGGTCATGGAAGTTGTGATAGTTGGCTTTCTTCAAATGTTGTCTGATTGCAGCCATAACACCCCTTTGTCGGTCCTTGCCCCTCAAATATGTCCCTGGGGGTCGCATGTGTAGTAGGTCTCCGGCTCCATACTCGTCTGGTTTGACCAGGATTCCAAAGGTGTGATCTGGAGCAACCTTCAGTGTGTCCTTGATCCTGAGTAAAAATAGGTCATATTTCAATGGATATCTTCATATATAGGTGACCTTTATATGCAGGTAATACTGATACATGTGACACAAAGATATCTTATTTATTCCTGTAATAAGCCAAGAGTGCCTTGAAGGCAAATCTTTGACTAAAAATAGGGGATGTGCTTATTACAGGAAAATGAAAATCATTTGTTAGTTTATGGAATGCAATAGACATAGGTGGACTTAAACCAGTAACTAGGCATGGATTTATTGTTGTACTGATGACCCATAAAAATTGTATTTAATTACAGCCAGAATTAGAGGGAAATAAATCTTTAACATTAGGTTTGAAATGATTGATGTTTCACTGACCATGTCTATTATTTATAGATCATTATTGTCCTCTATTCAGATACAACTGACTTCTGTTTATAAAGTATTAATAATCGACCTATATATATTGACATGACTTATGAAACTATTTATCTATCTATCTTTATTTCCAACTTTGCAAAATTAAATTTAAATTCCTGGTGAATATCTTCCTTAAATACCTATTTTCTACTATAGAAGTCCCCTGCTGCTGCAGCAGGTCCACAGGGGCATGTCTAGTCTTATATTGGAAAATAGCCAGAAATGCAGATATATAGAAGTAAGAAGACTAGACATGCCCCTGTGGCAGGTCCACACTGGAGGAAAAATGGTATTTCAAGAAAACATGATATTAACAGAAAAGAATATTAACAGAAAAGTGACATTCATTTTATCTAAAGTGAGGCTATTTTCTTACGGATCATGAACAGTTCCTAGCTGAGGCTGTGTTCTTTCCCGGAAATCATCCACACGTTTTGACACAATTTTGGTGGCTTTTTCCTGTTGGGCCTGTGACATCCATCGAAGAGTCTGACGGACTTTCTTGCCATCATTACTATGAGGTGTGGGAATTCCGAACTTTGATTTAGAGTTAAAACCCTCGGAGGTGTAGTTCCTATGGTGCTGCTCGCCTACATTATAATCAGTGTGGGTGTCTCTGTACAGTTCGTGTCCCACGGCCGATTCTTGCTCTACTTCTGCATAGGTTTTATTGGGGTTAATTAATCCACCTGCACCAATATCTAAAAATAACAAAAGGAACAAATTAAGTTTTACAAGCATTAGTGCTTCTCTGATTGATTGATAAAAGAATGAGTAAAACTATTTGACCAACCAATTACATACATGGTATGCATTGTATATTATATATTTCTCTGATTGAATTTCAAACTACAATGCTGATTTTTTTCTGATCAACGCAGACATATGAATACAATATATTATACAGATTATCAGGAAAGCTTTACCTGTCTTTTTTGTACAAATCTAATCTAACCTACAATAGCCCTGTCTTTATTAGTATTATTACAATGGTGTGTTTTCATTTCCTTTTAATGACGCTTAAACAAAAATCAATATTTCAGATTTTTAAATGCTGGTTGTCTTAAAAAGTTTGACCATATACTTGTCTGTCAATATAACTTCATTGATCATATATCTATTTCAGTAATATGCATCCAATAACTATATTAGACTATCATTGTTGCTTTTACTTACTAGACCCTAAATATGCTATATGTACCTAATTCTGTTGGAATTCCAAATGTAAATTCATCTGTATTCAGGCCCTTTGGCAGACATGGAGTCTGGTTGTGTGAAGTTCCCAAGCGGAGCTCTGAGGTGACTGGCATAGATAAGCTCCTTCCTATCAAATTTCTTCTGCTGGAACAATGTTTTTGGATTAGGATTGGCCAGTTCGCCTGCATTAGCAGATGACTGTGTGTTAATCCCATGACACATGTCCTTCGCCCACTGACGATGAGGGTCGGACGCCTTGCCATAGAAAACTCTCATCTGACCGGCATCAGGTCTTAATGTTGCCCTAAATCTCCGGATAACATCTGCAGATGGGGGCTGAAAACATGTTAAAGTTGTATTACAATCAAGCTGATATAAATCTTGCAGCTAAGTTTAACATGTTTTAAACTGAAATTAAAATAATGATGTTTTGATGGAAGACACGTTTTTATCATGTCAATACCAATCATTATACTAATATTTATGAATAATCATGTTGTTGTATCATAAATTTCATAAATTAACATGTACCGAAATGATTATTCAAAAGAAAGTTGTGTGTACTCACCCTATTATCTTTAGGTTTCAGGCATGATAAAGCTGTGTCACCTGTTGCAGTTAACTTTCCAGCCTAAAAAGGATGTGATCACAGCTATGAAACATATACATCTATACATCTCACATAACAAGTTATATCATCTTCAATGCTTCTTTATATTCTATATTCACTTTTATGAGATAAAATCTAATTCAGCACAGTCAAAGATCCCTTTATTTATTTGACAGTTGGGTAGCCTCAATGAATTGTAGGACATTAAATATAACAATTCATTAGCCTATATGCCAAGCATTGATCAGTTTTAGCAACACAAGATTAAAATAAAATCCACAACTATGTGATATTGCGACATGTTGATATGGTGAAACACTTACCGATCTTAATTCCGGTGACCAATCTTTGTATTTTCCGGTATAAATGCCAGCCGTTTGTATTCCCGGTAATGTTACTGAAGACATGTTTTCATATGCACCTCTCGTCAAACAAGTTGACACGAATCAATGTTACAATAAATTAATGTTTATAGTTATAACGGAATCAATACGCATCAAATAAAATGAAACGTATCGAATCAAATGATACTTTTTTTATCTGTCCTATCTGTTTGAAGGCTGTTTCCCGGCGATAACGCGGGTGAACCCCTTCGAGAAACAGCGGAACATGCAGCTTCTTGGCACTTTGTTGATAAAGCCTTAGCAACAGAGATAAGGTCAATTCAATGTCGCTTCCGGTGTTATTTTCGTATTAAGCGAAACTTTTAAAATGTTTACAACAGATTACTATTTGGCATCATACAAAACAAAAGCATGAAAAAATATATTGTTTCTTTACATAGTCGTGTTTAACCAATAACCATTACTATTTTATGGAAATACGGTATCGATTATTTATTTCAAGGGAGATAATTCCTACCTCCTAACGTAACAAGTAGGTCTCAACAACTAATTATTTCACTATATGTTATTACCAATGACTCCATCCCCCCAATCGCTCATTTGAAGTTCAAATGTTATGAAATCTATATCAAATTAAAATTTGAAGATTTTTCTACCTAAAAAATGACGTTATTGGATAGATTTGATAGCATATAAGAGTACACCAGTACTTGGAAGACCATAACCCCGATCCTGGGCCTATCCCGCCTTTTTATTACACCTTGAATCCTACGTCTTACTATCTATACCAGGAGTGTATATCTTTTATTTTCAAAATCTGAAGACCCAACTCTTTATTCTCGCAAAATATTAAGAAAGTACCCATTTCATATATAATTATATGTTATTTACTCTTGAAATAGAGCAAGATCGAAACACATGTTCTCCATGGACCAGCTGATTAATTGGCTGAATTAGTTGTGCGAGACCTACAGTTTTAATTATTATAATAAAAAATAGAGTCGATATTGATATAAACTTTATACTTTATATTGATATCTACTCTATTGTTATCATTACAATCTTTTTAAGGGTGCATAGAAGATAGAAAGAATGTCTTGCTTTTGTTGATGCCATTGGACAGAGACATATATACTGTATATAGGTCTCTGCATTGGATGACGAACAACTTTGATAAACCATATCATTCTATATCTGGTTCACGTTTAAGTTGTTCTCTCTAGATTTTAATTAAGAATCCACCGGAGCCAACAAGCATGGTTAATAATTTATTATTATATAAGTTGATATAACCTGTTTTGCAATTGTTGTAAATAACACTTCCATAACACTAACTTATCGAAGTAGCTGTGGTTATCAGACGAAAATTCCCGCCTCGTGAAGCTTAATGTTGCTTAATATTTCAAAGAAAATTCGTAAAAATCTCATATACCGTCACACTGATACTGTTTCGGTTATGATATTCTGAATTAACGATGTCAGTTTATTTGTGATAATTCTTAGGTTATTTGACGTGCATTAATTTATTCGTGTTAATTTATTACAAATGTCCAAACGATTTTTTTTCTCATTGGGTCGGTTTATAAGAAAGCAAATCCTCATCACGTGCTAAAACAAAATATTTTCAAGTAAATATCGCAGAAAGTATGTTTTGAAGATATTTTTCATAATCATAAATAATTCAATTCTTTCATCAATCAAATATAATATAATTTCATAGATTTATTTTCATACAAAATGTTTTGTCTGTCATCAGCGCAATGCCTTTTCACTACCGGAGGGGTGAGGCAAACCTATTCCTTCGTGGGGCAAGTTCGGTCAACTTGACCTAAACACTTAAAGTATAATGTACCCTAATGAAAATAGATAAACGATATAGGGAATACTGACAGCCCAATAATGCCTTACCTAAACACACGTTCTCCAATATGGTCCGTCTGCATGGATTCCGGGTCGTTTCGCTCTAAATCCCGTTCGCCCTAGGTTGTTTCGCCCTAAAACTAACATTTTGGACGAAAACTTGTTTGGTTGTAAATAACTTTCATTAAAATCAATTTAAATCAATGGAATGTGTTACGATGTTTTCTTTTCTTGATACCTGTGATACCTGCACACATATAGGTATTGTTTTTAGGCAGAGACTTGTATATCATGTATATAAGATATACAAGTCTCTGTTTTAGGTAATTGTTGGGTCTCATGTTTTGTTTTAGCTAATCGAACGTGATCATATTTTCAGAAGTTTTGTTTGATATATTGCTTATTATTCTAAAACGGGGCCAGCCTAGGCCCGTTAATACTTCCTTTTTAATTGCCCACATAGAACAATTTAACTGGTTCAATGGGTATTGAGATACTGATAGCTAATAATTTTTTTTTTAAATCCAACATTTTGATTACTTACTTAGCTTTACTTAGCGTAGTTTTCTGATTCAGGCTCCCTAGGGACCCTCTACATCAGACTCGTTTGACTTTAAGACTTTATTGTGACTTCCGGTACATACATTATTCCCTGTCCTTCCATATATTTTATCTAATCTGTTCTTGAACGTGTTTGTAGTGTCTGAGCACACTACTTTCTCTGGTAGACTGTTCCACAAATTTACAACACAGATTGTAAAAGAATTTTTCCTTAGTTCTAATTTGACCTCTCCTTAAAAAGTTTTTTTTAGTGTTCCCTCTAGTTGAAATCCTTTACATTTTTCGGCCAAGAATGTTAATTTTGGACATGCAGAATTGTCATATTTAGGCCTATTTGTTGTCATTTTGTATAGTTCGTTCATGTCACCCCGAATTCTACGGAAGCTTAGCGTAGGTAGTTTTAGTTTTTTAGTCGTTCTGTGTAGGTTAGGTGAGCCATCCCGGGAAGTTGTTTCGTTGCTCCTCTTTGTACCCATTCTATTTGTTCCACATTTACTAGTGACTTGTATAACGGAATAAATGTTTCTGATCCTAAATGTCTAAAAGTTCTTCTAATAATTGCGAACATGGAGTTTGCCTTCTTTACTTTTTCAGCTATGTATTTAACAACTTTTAACTCATTATCGACTATGACTCCTATATCCTTTTCCTAATTTGGCATTTCCAGTTTTTGATTTCCTAGCATGTATCTAATATGGTCCCCATGAGTCTTTTCCGATGTGCATGTGCTTACATTTTTGTGGGTGGAATTTTAGCAGCCATATCTTGCTCCAATCCTCTAATTTTTGAAAATCTTGTTGTAGTTTTGTTTTGTCGCTGTCCGTGTTTATGATTTTGAAAATTTTGGTGTCATCGGCGAATAGGAAAACGCTTAATTGGACTAAGTCCGGCAGATCGTTGATAAAGATGACGAACAGCAGCGGCCCAATTACTGACCCCTGAGGGATTCCTGATGTCACCTCTCCCCATTCCGAAGTTTCCTAGCCGATAAGAAATGTTCTATTCCACATCAGCATTTCCTCTCCTATTCCACATGATCTGCGTTTGTTTATTAACCTCTTGTGAGGGACAGTGTCAAATGCTTTTTGATAATACAGGTACACGCAGTCAATTTCTCCTCCTTTGTCCAAGGCCTCTGTCCATTCTTCTAGACACAAGTCATTTGTTTTCATATGCATTGTTATGTGGTCCCGTACTAGCCTTTCCATAGTTTTGCCTACTAATGAAGTTAGATTCACCGGCCTATAGTTTTCTGTCAGTGCCTTAAAATTTCACTTATCCTTGCTCTCTTCCATTCTGTTGGTACTTTGCACTCTTTTAATGTTTTGTTAAATATTATCGATATGGGTTTCGACACACTTGAGGCCAGTTGTTTCAGATACGTGAGATGTAGTTTGTCCATTCCTGGTGATTAACGGGAATGGGAGCAAAATTGACTATCTCACCCACATAATGCTCAACATACTGGCTGAAATTAGAGAAAAATATACACTCTACCATACCAACAACTTGGAAAAAGTAAATCAAATAAACTTACTACAGATCAAACTAGCTAGCGTCTGTGCGTTCTCTTTAATGGCGGAATAAATAAAACTTCGAGATTAGTTTCATAAAATCTCATTTGAAATGAAAACAAATTGAAGATACTTTTCATACCATATCTAATAAAACTGACATTTTTACAAGTTTGTATATAAAAATGTGGTGACTTAATCAAACGGTGACCGATATTGTATTCCCCATTCACAATATCATGACGTCATGTCGTTGTCCGTATTATGATGTCACTATCGATATGACTTCCGCGCGGCCGTCGCCAATGAAAAATGCTCCAAATTATTACACTGCATGTTTTGTACTGCAAATAGATATTACAGTATTACACGAGCGAATTCACTGGATAAAGGCAGCTTTTGTGATTAAATAATATTCGAACTTGATTGTGAGGTTTGATCTCAAAATAACTGCCATTGCATGAAAAAAATTCCATGTGTACTCTACTAGACTAGTCTAGACATTTTTCCTCAGAACGCATCATGGCAGTTGTTGGGTCAAATAACTTATAGATAATGCATTTTTAGAATGTAAACCCCCCAATAAGTCCGTGCAAAAAAACAAACAAAAAAAACAACAAACAAAACATGAAAAAAAAAACAACAGCAACATATATCTCGACCCGCTGATCATAGTTAATCAAAACTTGAAATTCATTAGACCAGGGGCATATATAGGCTAACTATGTACGTCCCTGATTAGACTCGATTTTCCTAAATTCGACAGCTTATTTAAGATAAATTTATCATAATCTAGAAGGTAGGACCTAATTTTAATATTGGTAGATTTTAATGATATTCTGTATGTGCCTTCTGTTACAGACAGGGCTGTCTGAGTTTTATCTTGGTTACCTTATTAGCTCGGGTAAGGGCACACGAGAAAGACCACATACCTTAACATGAAACATGCATCGAACTCTACATAAATAGACTTTAATATCAGCAGACAACACAGGAGCTGTTCGTAAGGAGCCTGAGAAATCAATATATTGTCGAACGAGAAAAAAAAGCAGAAGAAACACCGACTTCCGACATGACGTCATTTTCTATGGGGTGTCTTTTTGCTACACATGGTAAGTGTATTACTACGCTATAATACATTTTGAGAAATTTAACAACTTTGTCTTAATGAGATAAAAGCTGTCGACATATTATTTTCTACGATACTACCGTTATCTCTGAAAGTGAGATGTGTGTTGTGTCCCAACTGTAATATAAATAATTTAGCACTATTTTTGGCAGCGTAAGTATATCCGTTTTGTCATACAGCGGCTGCAACGACAAGAGGGTGTTTCTGCGTATATTTTTGACAGATAGAGGGATTTAGTGGATATTTTCAGCCCCCTGCGCAATTATACGTCACAAATTGAAAGATTTCTCTCTTGTCAACTGTGGTAAGACATACATGATCTTCAACCTTTCGTAACAACGCAGAAAATTGCCCAATGAATGGCACACTTACGATTTGACGTCAATGCAATGGCCGACATTTGATCTTCCTTGTTTACAAAGTTGCCTCGGTTCATTTGTTTTGTTTGTTTCGTTTTCAGTCATATAGTTATATGTCTTGATCGCGTCGTTTGATTATGAAATTATTATGTAGGTAAGAGACAAAAACATAAAAATTAAGTTTAAATCGTACTCCTGTCAGCCTAATTATGAGAATTTCGCTGTCCCGACCATGTTAAATTCAGCTGATTGTGACTCATCTAAATTGTGTTTTATGTAACCATTGTCTGTTAACATTATTTAAATAGTTTTAGCAGAACAAATAGTAATAATGCAGGTTCTCTAATACCCCTGAAATATGTACAATTTATCATAATAGTACCGCGGAGATGTTGATATTAGAAGACGCTTAAAGATAAAATTGGATTTTCTTCTCATTGTATGTTGACAATGTCATTGGAAACGAGATGCAGTTTTAGACCTTTAGATGGTTGGTATTAACGACCATGCTGATAAAAAGTGTTTTGTAGGGCCAATAGAATAGGATCTTGCATATCTAGAAATGGTCCCAGGGCTTTCTGGTGCCGTTAATGGGCCCCATTCCCAATAAGAATTATTTCGTTTTAAAGCCAAATTCCCAAAATTTGCAGTTTACTCCTGAAAAAATCTTTCCCAATTCACCAATGTTCTTCCCCAAAATGAGACAAAAAGGACCCTTCCCCAAACCAGCAAGAAAAAGCCCTGGGTCCAGTGCAAAACTGGTGATCATTGTAGCTTGTACTAGGAGCAGAAAGGAAGACTCTTACAAACTTGCTGAGGGATTCAAGTCTGGACCCACTTGCAGACCACGTTACCGTTTTCTTTTTTTATAATTTATTGGATATATTGTCATAACCAGATTTGTCTTCACAGAATTTGTTATAAGCAGTAATTAGATAAAACTATTCCAGGGGATCTCTGACCATATCAAAGTCTCACAAACTCTGACCATTATGTAAACAAACATTTACATTGATTGGGATTTTGAACTAATGGAGTATTTGGATATATATAACACATGATTATTGATCAGCAGTAGCCAAACTATTCAAAGCGTTTGGATATAACACATGATTATTGATTGACGGTGGCCAAATTTAACAAGTGTATCTTTTAACTTTATTTGAATTAATCATCCAACTGATCCAAAGGCATCAGAAAATACTGATTGGTGAGATTAATACATAGTCTGAAAGAGATGTATGTAAAAAATGAAATAAAGATTAATGGGTTATTTCCATTTTCTAATCAATCAAAGGATGACTGCTATGTGCAATACATACACATAATATAATGATTAGTTATCTCCTCCCCCAGCCCAGAGACAGTATTTTTATGGGAAGCAGAGCAAACCTAACACAAATAAGCGTCCATCACACAAGTAAAGGGAGTTGAAATTCATTGTCCAGAATTATCACGTGGCAAAAACGCCGTAACAAGCAATGCTAATAAATGCAGAATAGGAACATAAAAAGTGAATATAAGTGCGGTTACGGTTATCTGACGATATATCATGGTGCACATGCCCAGCATGGTTTGGTCAGCATTATTATTTTCCCACATCAAAAGGTATGCCCACAGTTTTCTGTGTGGTAATTAGTTGAACCCAAAACAAGCATGCAACGGAAGCACTTTCGTCAAGTGACTGTTTAGAATTTGGAAGAATCGTTTGCTTCATTTAAATCACATCTTTGGAAACATTTTGTGTTCTGTGTAACTGAAACAGGTGGTGTTAAATTCATTTCATTATTATTTACGAAATAAATGTATTGCGATATGTATTGTATCATGAGACAAGTATATCTACATACATATCATAAGGAAAGCATATTGTTGTAGCACTAGTCATGATCATCTCATCATCCTAAGTCTGTCCAACCACAATTTCATAATTTGATATCCAAAGAATACATGTGTTCTATTCCTTCACAATCAATAGCAATACACGATTATTACACTGAAGAACCTCATCCATTTGGGTCACAGATGTGATGGTAGCAGTCATAAATGAGAACTAACACCTTCCATTGTCGATATGAGTTTTTTTTCCTGTCAATCTATTGATGACTGCTACCTGCAATATAGACACATGATGATTATTTAATTTTAATGATACATATCACAAAGCAGTAGTTTGAAAATTATGTTGAACAAAACATAGAGGGAATAACTTATGAAGTCAAAGTAAGACTGCTATATACATGTATATAAACAGAGAAAATTCCTTTGATGTAATTATGGGTGGGTGCTAAAACAGGATTTGAGGACCTTCCTTTGTATTAATCTTTTTATGTTTAGTCCATGGTTTTTGAATGTGGTCTAGAGTCAGGGCCGCGGTGGCCGAGTGGTTAAAAGTGTCCCGACACTTTTAACACTAGCCCTCCACCTCTGGGTTGCGAGTTCGAAACCTACGTGGGGCAGTTGCCAGGTACTGACCGTAGGTCGGTGGTTTTTCTCCGGGTACTCCGGCTTTCCTCCACCTCCAAAACCTGGCACGTCCTTAAATGACCCTGGCTGTTAATTATATAATAGGACGTTAAACAAAAACAAACCAAACCAAGTCTAGAGTCCTCTTGTAACTCTTTTATGTAATCCTAGCTCGTCATACAGGAAAGGCATAAGTTTACTGTACTATTTATTTCTTAATGACACTGTATGCAAAATTATATTTCGATCTTTGTATTTTTCAGAAAAAAAGTGAACAACAAAGAATTCAGTGTGAACATCGACCTATAAGGAAAGCTTAGTTCCTGTCAGTTTCTGGTCCACCCAGGGCCAGTAGTATACAGTAACTATACTGAGAACTCCCACAGAACTCTGATATGGCCAACCGTGCTGGTGCACAGAGACCCAATGGGGCCACCCAGGGGAAAATTTGTCAATTCAAACTTGTTTTGCTCGGAGAATCCGCTGTGGGAAAATCAAGTTTGGTGTTACGATTTGTGAAGGGACAATTTCACGAGTATCAAGAAAGTACAATTGGAGGTAATTCCTTAAGTTCATCTCAATAATTTGGGATTCCAATCCAGTAAACTTTCATAATTCTTGTTTACCTGGTATATTTTATTAGCCAATGCAACCATCACCAGATAATGAGATAGAGAGTGTTGATAACATGTAATTTCAGCTAAAGAGTAGCCATCATCAGGTACTGGTTTTGAAGATGGCTACCCTATAGCCGAAACATGTAAACAGTGCTCTCTATTAAAAATCGGACCATCAGAAGAATCTATACTGTACATGTGTTAGAATTGGGCTTGCTGTTTTACGTACACATTAACTGGATTTTTGGTGTGACCACTTTTATACACCTGTATACATATACGTATCCATGGCAGGTTTGTCTGGATTGTTACGATTCACTACCTTCTTTGATTTGAAAGTATATTTACCCCACCATCAGATGATGATGGGCCATTCAAATCACCCTATGTCTTTTATCCATCATAACAATCCTTATCACTATTTTTTAAGAAATTCTTTAGACATCTCCCAAACTTCACATGTAAGTTCTCCTTGGCGACCTACACCTAGTTGTGTACATTTAATTTTGATTTTGATTTGGAAAACATCAAAACAAAATGGTTGACAGGTGGCCATCTTTGATTTTGACATCTGTTATTGATGCATTTCAGAATGTTTTCCTACATTTTCTCCGAGTTATAAAATGATTAAGAGGATGTGGGGAAAGAAGATAAGAATTAAAGAACATATCTTTCATAGGACTGATATAAAGATAATTCAGTGGTGGCCATGGGCACCAATATGCAAGATCCCTTGCTCTGGGATCGCTTGTTATATATATATACTTCATTACTTTCTTATTGCACACTTTGGATTGCCGGACTACTTTTCAATTTTTGACAGACAGATGAGAATTTACAATCAGTTATTATTATCAAAAGTAAATCTCCCATCCAACTGACTTCAGATTCAGGGCATCCAGTTGGATTAAAATCTCAACAGTCAGTGACTCTACCAATTTAACTAAATTGATGGTAAGAATTAAAATCCAGTGGAAATAATCAACATCTAGTGGTAATGATGATAAACCTGTGGTAATTATCATAAACCTGTGGTAATTATCACCAACCAGTGGAAATAATAAAAAACCGGTGGTAGGTTAAGCTGAAAGTGGAAGGAATTTCCACTTTGGCGAGAGAATTTCCACTTTTCTAATCCCTAGTGTCTCAGCTCTGAAATCCTGAGAGTCAAATCAAAATCCTGAGAGTCAAAATATGAAATTCTCAAACTTGACAGTTAATAGTTTCCAAATGTAAACTGATAAATGTTTAATTTTAAAAAATTATAATTAATTGAATAATATTCACAAGAATTGAGTTCATTTTACTTTATTTTTCAATATTTGTTTTTTATTAAATAAATAAAAGTATTTTAAAAATGTAAACTTTTTTTAAAATAAAGTACAATTAAAACTTCAATAGATTTTTCATTTAATTTAAATAACTGAAATTAATTTCTTGTAAACTTTTTAACAAATAAAACTGATATCACAGTTTTCTTGCTGAAGTTATGTTTAAATGCGTTACATTGGTTAAGTATATTTGTAAAACCATCTTTCTATTTCTTTTTTTTTTAATCTGCTCAGCCTCTAGAGGTTATTTTTGTATGCTAATCCTGTTTTCATATTTTCTGCCAAAATGTAACATGAATGATTTACGATTCCCACCCTGTCAAATGCACTGCAGAGGTCAGGTACATATATGTGTAAGGTTATTCAGGTTAACAACAAAATGGCTGCTGCTTGTACTATAATGTGTTGGCATGCTGCAAACTAGGCCTGCTTACGATCTCTTTCTTGTTATATATGTACATGATTGAAAGTTATCACAAACATATGTTACATTTATTTGTTGGGATGGGAATCTACTATAGCTTACTATTTCAATTATTAAAATGTAATTGCTCAGAACAAAGTGCAGATCAGCCACTACAGGTAGGTACGTATACAGTGGATACTTCACCTGTGCCCCAATTTGGCAATCAGCAGCGACAGTTGGATTAATTAGTCACAGTTGAGTGGCTCTTTTAATTGACTCCTAGGGGTGTCACTGACCATATAGCAAATATACTCTTTTGTTGAGCCTGGGTATTGGACAACACATACGTACAGACTAATTTAATTACAGTGGTGGTCAAAATGTGAAGCGTCAGATGTGATTGACGCACTACATGCAAAAGCCGTGCGTCAAATTAGATTTTGTTGCGTCATTGACCCAGAGTCTCGGGTTAATGGATGCCCGGCCTTAGATTATGTATATGATACAATTGAGTTGATGCACTAGTTGGTGTTGCTATGCCTAATCCATGCAACTGAGTTAGTCAGGAAACCCCACCATGGATAAAAGAGATCAGTCTGGGGATGGATATACATTACTTGTAGACTTGGATTAACTCCAGTCTTTACCTTTCCAAAACAAATCTATAGTCGTGTTAAGTAAATATTAATATATAGGTGTGCATAACAATTTGTAATTTTGACCTTCTTGCAATGTTATAGATATGCCATTCATAAAAATGCCTAAATTTAGTGTATGCCATTCACAAACGATGCCTGAATTTAATGCATACCTCACAAACGATGCATGAATTTAATATATATACCCATTCACAAACGATGCATGAATTTAATATATATACCCATTCACAAACGATGCAAGAATTTAATATATATACCCATTCACAAACGATGCATGGATTTAATATATATATCCATTCACAAACGATGCCTGAATTGAATACATATACCCATTCACAAACGATGCCTGAATTGAATACATATACCCATTCACAAACGATGCCTGAATTTAATATACTACCATTCACAAACGATGCATGAATTTCATATATATATGTATACATATGCATGTTGTGTATATAAAATACATAGTGATTCATATTGCTGTCTGCATGAGAGAAAATGATATAATGACTTTCTATATGCGACAGTGTACAGTTACTCATGTGTACCGAGTCACTTATTCACAAAATGTTACAGGTCAATACATACACAGTCAGACATTCATCTGACACTTCACATCGGAACAGATAATACATAGCTGTTGAAATTTTAGTCATTCTATAACTGGATTGCTAAAATAACATTTGATTATATCACTGAAAATATATTATCAATAGTACCACCTGGCACTATAGTAAATATAGCCTATATAATGATCATGAGGACTAAAAAAATGTCTGACTGCTAATTATATATATAACCCTAGGCTTGCTGACCCTAAATGTTTTGGCTACCCTGAAGGTTTTCCACCATTTTCAAGGAAGGACCATTAAAGTCAAGTTTCATTAGATTGTCTCTAAGGCTATATAAACAATGAAGCTTAACTTATATTTCGTAAAAAACTGTTTTAGAAATAAAAAGCTTTTCCTATCTACCTACCCAATTTTTTTCTGGCATGTGTAATTAGCTGAAACACATTATCTCTTTAGGACTATGTTCCATAAATGTTCAAAATATGTGAATATGTATTATTATACATGTAGTTATTTAGTTGAAATACTTTTAGTCTCAGGGCTAATTAGTAAACCATATATATATATATAGATGTAGTCGTTTTAGGAAGTCAATTAAATTACAAAGGTCAAAACGTTAACCAAACAGACATGCATGCCTTATTTGCAAACACAAGATCATCAAAACTAATTCTGGCGAGCCAGAAACATACTCTTGAATGTCAAGTTAAGAACAGAGTACAAGCCTGGAAGTTCATTTTGTGAAGTTAACAGTTTCTTATTGAAGCCTTTTGACACTTTTTAAACAGTGTTTTTCTTGGTAAATTGGGAAATTGCCATATTGGTGAAGTGGGGACTGTACTACTTAAACAAGAAATTGGGAAAAAGATTTGTGGGGTTACATATGATAGAAATTTTAGATTTGGGATTATGTATATATTTTATGAGGACAATAATTGAAGCTTTATTATATAATCAATTTTCAAAGAAAGATTGGGAATTTTGATTCTGAAATTGGGAAAAAATTCTACCTTTAATTTTTCGTTATGAATGGGGTCGACATTCGGCACACAACAGAGAAAACACTGGACAAAGGTATACAACACACAAAAAATGCAAGTTTACATACATTTGAATGTATACAGTGTAAATTGAGAACAGACTTGTAGGCCAAGTTTCACTGAATATAATTAACTTCTGTTGCAGCTGCATTTCTAACACAGACAGTGTGTTTAGATGACACAACAGTGAAGTTTGAAATCTGGGACACAGCCGGCCAGGAGCGCTATCACAGTTTGGCACCCATGTATTACAGAGGAGCACAGGCTGCTATTGTTGTGTATGATATAACAAACCAAGTAAGCTATAAAGCTGTAAAACTCCATAGGTTAAAATACTGTCAAAGATATTTTTGGAATATCCATGAAATTACATCATGTTATAGCTATAGGTTGGTGCTGGTGTAAAAAGTCTAATGTTATTGTATGATATTTCAAACCAAGTAAGATTTGGCCATAAAGCATAACTGTAATCAAGTAAGATTTGGCCATATAGCATAACTGTAATAAATCTAGATGCTAATCATAATGGTGGGTCGATGATCGAAAATAATAAAAAAAAAAACCGGGAAGTCTTGAAAAAAAAATCATCAATTAATCGGTTGCTAAACATGTTTTGTAAGTCTTCCGCTTGGCATATTTTTAGCCCACCATCATCAGATGGTGGGCTATTCAAATCGCCCTGCGTCCGTGGTCCGTGGTCCGTCCCTCCGTCCGTCCGTAAACAATTCTTGTTATCGCTATTTCTGAGAAAGTGCTGATGGGATCTTTCTCAAATTTCATATGTAGGTTCCCCTTGGTGCCTAGTTGTGCATATTGCATTTTGGGACCGATCGGAAAACAACATGGCCGACAGGCAGCCATCTTGGATTTTGACAATTGAAGTTTGTTATCTCTATTTCTGAGAAAGTATTGAAGGGATCTTTCTCAAAGTTCATATGTAGGTTCCCCTTGGTGCCTAGTTGTGCATATTGCATTTTGGGACCAATCGGAAAACAACATGGCCGACAGGCAGCCATCTTGGATTTTGTCAATTGAAGTTTGTTATCTCTATTTCTGAGAAAGTATTGAAGGGATCTTTCTCAAATTTCATATGTAGGTTCCCCTTGGTGCCTAGTTATGCATATTGCATTTTGGGACCGATCAGAAAACAACATGGCCGATAGGCAGCCATCTTGGATTTTGACAATTGAAGTTTGTTATCTCTATTTCTGAGAAAGTATTGAAGGGATCTTTCTCAAATTTCATATGTAGGTTCCTCTTGGTGCCTAGATATGCATATTGCATTTTGGGACCGATCAGAAAACAACATGGCCGACAGGCAGCCATCTTGGATTTTGACAATTGGAGTTTGTTATCGCTATTTCTGAGGAAGTACTGAAGGGATCTTTCTCAAATTTCATATGTAGGTTCCCTTTGGTGCCTAGTTATGCATATTGCATTTTGGGATCAATCGGAAAACAAAATGGCCGACAGGCAGCCATCTTGGATTTTGACAATTGAAGTTTGTTATCCCTATTTCTGTGAAAGTACTGAAGGGATCTTTCTCAAATTTCATATGCAGGTTCCTCTTTGTGCCTAGTTATGCATATTGCATTTTGAGACTAATCAGAAAACAACATGGCTGACAGGCAGCCATCTTGGATTCTGACAATTAAAGTTTGTTATCGCTATTTCTGTGAAAGTAATGAAGGGATCTTTCTGAAATTTCATATGCAGGTTCCCCTCAGTGCTTAGTTATGCATATTGCATTTTGAGACCAATCGGAAAACAACATTGCTGACAGGCAGCCATCTTGGATTTTGACAATTAAAATTTGTTATCGCTATTTCTCAGAAAGTAATGAAGGGATCTTTCTGAAATTTCATATGCAGGTTCCCCCTCAGTGCCTAGTTATGCATATTGCATTTTGAGACCAATCAGAAAACAACATGGCTGACAGGCAGCCATCTTGGATTTTGACAATTGAAGTTTGTTATCGCTATTTCTCAGAAAGTAATGAAGGGATCTTTCTAAAATTTCATATGCATGTTCCCGTCGGTGCCTAGTTATGCATATTGCATTTTGAGACTAATCAGAAAACAACATGGCCGACAGGCAGCCATTTCGGATTTTGACAATTGAAGTTTGTTATCGCTATTTCTGTGAAAGTACTGAAGGGATCTTTTTCAAATTTCATATGTAGGTTCCCCTCAGTGCCTAGTTTTGCATATTGGGACCAATACGAAAACAACATGGCCGACAGACAGCCATTATAGCTAAATCTTAAATTCTGTATATAGGTTCCCCTTGTTTGAAAAGTACTAGAGGGCTGTTTCTGAATTTACACAGATAAGTAAGACTTAGAGGAAGGGAAAAGTAGGGAAAAGATCAATCTGACATGGAACCTATAAAGATCATTCAATGGTGGGCGCCAAGATCCCTCTGGGATCTCTTGTTGTGTAAAAAACTGTTTTAGAAATAAAAAGATTTTCCTATCTACCTACCCAATTTTTTTCTGGCATGTGTAATTAGCTGAAACACATATTATCTCTTAAGGACTATAGCTATGTTCCATAAATGTTCAAAATATGTGAATATGTATTATTATACATGTAGTTATTTAGTTGAAATACTTTTAGTCTCAGGGCTAATTAGTAAACCATATACATATATAGATGTAGTCGTTTTAGAAAGTCAATTAAATTACAAAGGTCAAAACGTTTACCAAACAGACATGCATGCCTTATTTGCAAACACAAGAATCAAAACTAATTCTGGCAAGCCAGAAACATACTCTTGAAGGTCAAGTTAAGAACAGAGTACAAGCCTGGAAGTTCATTTTGTGAAGTTAACAGTTTCTTATTGAAGCCTTTTGACACTTTTTAAACAGTGTTTTTCTTGGTAAATTGGGAAATTGCCATATTGGTGAAGTGGGGAAATGACTGTACTGCTTAAACGAGAAATGGGGAAAAAGATTTGTGGGGTTACATATGATAGAAATTTTAGATTTGGGATTATGTATATATTTTATGAGGACAATAATTGAAGCTTTATTATATAATCAATTTTCAAAAAAAGATTGGGAATTTCGGTTCTGAAATTGGGAAAAAATTCTACCTTTGATTTTTCGTTATGAATGGGGTCGACATTTGGCACACAACAGAGAAAACACTGGACAAAGGCATACAACACACAAAAAATGCAAGTTTACATACATTTGAATGTATACAGTGTAAATTGAAATAGACTTGTAGGCCAAGTTTCACTGAATATAATTAACTTCTGTTGCAGCTGCATTTCTAACACAGACAGTGTGTTTAGATGACACAACAGTGAAGTTTGAAATCTGGGACACAGCCGGCCAGGAGCGCTATCACAGTTTGGCACCCATGTATTACAGAGGAGCACAGGCTGCCATTGTTGTGTATGATATAACAAACCAAGTAAGCTATAAAGCTGTAAAACTCCATAGGTTAAAATACTGTCAAAGACATTTTTGGAATATCCATGAAATTACATCATGTTATAGCTATAGGTTGGTGCTGGTGTAAAAAGTCTTATGTTATTGTATGATATTTCAAACCAAGTAAGATTTGGCCATAAAGCATAACTGTAATCAAGTAAGATTTGGCCATATAGCATAACTGTAATAAATCTAGATGCTAATTATAATGGTGGGTCGATGATCGAAAATAATTAAAAAAAAATACCAGGAAGTCTTGAAAAAAAAATCATCAATTAATCGGTTGCTAAACATGTTTGTAAATCTTCCGCTTGGCATATTTTTGTGATGTTACAGAACAATGACTTGAGAGATTTGATTATATTAACAACCTTTAAATGCTTTGCTTTGTTCAGTATTAAAAAAAATTGATAATAAAGGCCAAGGTAATAAATGTACTTGAGATGTACATAAGTTTTCTACAAATGGGCAATTCTGTGCTAAATTTAAAAAACTGATTCTAATTGATCAATTTCAAGTTTCCAATTTATCGATTCTGGAAGTGAAACTGATTCCAATCATTTCTAGGTGCGAGTACTCATGGGATTTTGATGGGACTTACAGAATTTCTGGGATTATTAATTGGGACTGATGGCTCTAGCAATACAGTTGAAAAGGACTCATGCGTGATGAGTTGTGGATCACTGAGCATATATTCTGTGTTATTGTTTATCTGTTATTTAATATGTGATACTTTTAGAAAGAAAATATTACAATATATCTATCAAAACACACACACACACACCACACACACACACACACACACACAACACACTTGTTCAGCTGTTCAGATTCAGATATCCATTATTTCTTGGTATTTATTCATTTACAGGACACATTTGGAAGAGCAAAGACCTGGGTGAAAGAACTACAAAGACAAGCCAGTCCGAATATTGTGATAGCTCTTGCTGGCAATAAGTCTGATCTCTCAAATAAACGAATGGTTGAATATGAGGTAAAACCTGTAGCTTTATTTTTTTGTTTTTTTTTGTCGGTTTTTTTTCAAGGTTCATACAATCTCGAAAGAAATCCTGTTTATCGACTTGAAAATGCATAGAAGATGGATTATTTTGGGCCTTGAATTTCAATGTTCAATATATACTAGATTTGTTTGTAACAAAATAATTTCCGTTGAGTTATCATTTGAAAATCTGATTGAAATATTTAATATGAACTTTTGGCAGAATTCTTTTTTAAAAAGTCGAAGATTTGTGATGGATTTAGCGAAAATGTGAGAATATAATTTCAATCACACAATACAGGCCCTAGGGTAAACCTCTAATATAATTCCATTCAACAGAAAATGAATCAACACATTCAATCTATCTGTATCTGATCTGTAAAAGTACCCGCCATGTTTTGGAAACATCCTTCATAAGATGGAAATTTCGTCATGAATCTCCATCTGTGATGTTTTTGATGTAATACCTGTGTACTCCATAACTCAGAAGTCTAAATATCGACTGTGATAATATGATTTCCATGGACTCAGAAGTCCAAACATCGACTGTGATAATATGATTTCCATGGACTCAGAAGTCCAAACATCGACTGTGATCATATGATTTCCATGGACTCAGAAGTCCAAACATCGACTGTGATAATATGATTTCCATAACTCAGAAGTCCAAACATCGACTGTGATAATATGATTTCCATGGACTCAGAAGTCCAAACATCGACTGTGATAATATGATTTCCATAACTCAGAAGTCCAAACATCGACTGTGATAATATGATTTCCATGGACTCAGAAGTCCAAACGTCGACTGTGATAATATGATCTGTAATTCATATTTCAGGAAGCCCAAGCGTATGCAGAAGAAAACAGTTTGCTGTTCATGGAGACATCTGCTAAGACTGCCATGAATGTGAATGATATTTTTTTGGCGATAGGTAAGTGAAATGCAAAAGGTCAAATTACATTGAAATTGTTACTATAAATTAAAATTAATGCTTGGGGTTTCTTTTTGACTCTAAAGGTCAATAATTGCAAGGTCATTATAAATAGAAAATACATTTCCTGAAAATAACTTAAAGTTCAGATGAACCAGTTGAAGCTCAAATTTCACAAACTGCTTTCTTAATGGGAGTGCTTGCTATTGCTTGGGATTTCTTTTTGAATCAAAAGATCAAGGTCACTGTGACTTACTGTAAATAGAAAATTGGTTTCTGGACAAATACTCCGGGTGAAGGGGACCAATCAATCTCTACTTCACTCACTGCTTCCCTTTACAACTGATTGTTTTGGAAATCTTTTCAGATGAAAATTAAATGACATTGAACCAATTGGGGGATTTGCATAATCTAGCGATCCCTCGTACTGCATAATGGGCCATAAGTTCTTAACATATTTCATTACAGCCAAGAAATTACCGAAAAATGAAGGCGGCGGAGCAGCACAACCACGTCAACAAGGCATGAAGATTAATAATAGCGAAACGAGTCAAACGTCAGAAGGTGGATGCTGCAAGTAACGAGCAATGTGATTGGACAATGCAATGGGACTAGACATGTGGTCCAGTGGAATAATGGACTCCTTACGGGCTTTTTATTGAAGAATTATATTACAAAATCAGATGAAGCTAAATGTGACCAAGGCAAGATATCTGTAGCAGGGCCTGTCTGTGCCATGCTACGTGTTCAGGATTTTAAAGGTTGTCGCGTTGTATCTATAGGGCAACAGATTGGCTCGAGGTCTATATCTTTGAAGATAGCAGGTTTCATCACATATTATGAACCTTAAATTACTTTTAACATATATGAAGGTCTATGGTTATCAACATGAAAATTCAAACAAATTATGAGAAGATATCACATTTTGGGTCTAGGTTTGCTTTGAGGATTCATTTATTTAATGCCATGAGAGATTTCAAGGAAACTCAATGCAAATTGTGACATTTAATTTCAAAGATGGAAAAGATTTGGTGTCTTTTTATTGGGAGTTTTTCTTAAATAGAATCAAATTTTTTTATGCATATGTGAAGTTTCTTTTCTGCATTAATGGCTATAATATTGAAGACCTACTCAGTAGAAAATAGTTGGTTTTATGTCAGGATGTTGTTTATGAAGATATTTTTGCCGGCAGTTCTTTGTTGTTGATATTTTCATCTCCAATTTTTTTAAATTTTTTTTTCATATTAAAGAAAAAATTACGCTGCTAAGGCCTACATATATTGAAGTTTAAGAAAGTCTCGGTAACTTGCATGAACTACCAAAATCAAATCTTGAAATGCTTACTTTGACTTTTGACTGAATTGATAGTGTCAATACTAACTACTTAATTTAAGGTAGAACAACCTACAACTGGTTTTGAGAACTCCTGTATTACATTAAAGGTTACTGATTTAACAAAAGCTTGCTGAACATATCAAGAGTAATAAAAGGAAAAAAGAGATATTTCATTTCCAATATTTCAGGAAATTCTGATGTCCAATTGAAGTGTAAGCAGATATGTTACATTGTTATCGGTTTTTGATGAGCGAGTACCAGGATTTTAAATCATTAAGCATACTTTGTGATGACACTTAACATGGTGATGGTGATGTTTAGATGTAACTTAGAATTCAATATCAATTTCACAGGAAAATATTGAAGGAAAAACAGTAGGGTTCAGGAAAAAATGTATCGGGATATCTCATACAATATTTGATTAAAAGATGTAAAGGCCAAGTTGAAGCTAGTACAGATAAAAAAAATATCTGTTCCACATGAAAATTTTGCTATTCTGAACTGCGATTTAGTTGGTACTGTCATATTTGCAAGCTTTAGATAGACATAAGTTGGAGATTGAATTCCTCAATGAAGAATGGCCTGCAGAATGTCTTCACAGATAACAGACAGGGCGAGATGTCCTCACCTGTATAAAACAGTAATTCAATGTATGTGATATAGATGTGACCACACCTAGAACAAAGGTCATGGATGTGACCACTAACTTAGCATATGTAGATAGGTTTTTACTGTTGTGTTTCGACCTATTTATTTCTACAAGAACACTTGTACAGCTGATCATGTATATGTTAAGATACATACATTGCACTTTATATAGTGCATTTGTCGGTCTGTCAAATACAACACGTCGCACGGATTGCAGAGCGATCGTCAGTTTATGTATCTATTTATAATTTGCAACATATAGCACTTGATGAGTGTGCGATCGTGGGTCTATGTATCTATAAATAAACTACAGGCATTGATTAAAGTGCAAATGTGAGTCACCTTGTTAATACCTAGACCCTGGGTAGAGGAGACCGAGAAGGGGGTAGGGTGTTGTATGGATGAAACACAAGATGTTTTCAAACTTTGTTTCTCACATGTGCTGTATTGTTTTTTCTTGTTTGTGCTTCTAATAGTGTAAACATTTTTTGAAAGTGAGAAACATTTATGTGTATTTGTTCACAAAATAGTTGTAGAAGGATGTACTTTTCCTGGGACCCTGTTTTGACAATAAAAAATATAGACTTGTCAAGTCCTGAAATACTGTGCACCAATTGTTTTCGGGAGAACAACTGTATTCATAAAAGTAGTTGAGTGAGTTATGCAAGAGATAAATGTGTGTGTTTACAGTGAGCTTGTATGAGAGGTTTGTAAATTGTGTATATTCGGGAATGTATAGTAAAAACACATCTAATTGGTTTAGCTATATTGACTGTAACATAATATATTTATAACCATTCAAGTAGGATTAGTCCTTTTTATGGAGTTACCTCCCCTCGAATAGTACTGTCATTCACAAATCCAGACTAAAATGAGTGTATTACACTGTTCTCAAAATTTCTCTGTCAGGTTTGGCCAACAGCAGTACATTGTCGAAAATGCATGCGTAGTTATCTCTTCACGAATGTTTCCCTTGTGAAAATGATTAACAGTCTGCTTTGTAATTATGTATGAATCATAATTCTGCCGTAAAATCTTAATTTCTGGTGTACCCGATTTAAAAAAACAACAACTTAATTTTCAATTTATTTATTCAGGAAAAAGGATTTGCTGCATTTTGTTTGATTTCTTTGGTATTTTTCAGATGAAAAATAATCTGCTATTGTGCATGTATCATTGATGTGCATTTATGAGAACAAATAAATGTTTTCATGCCAACTTGTAAATCCTGGAGAGGCAACTGCTATGCTTCTGTTATAGAACTGTTTTTTCATGTAAAATCATTGTCCATGAATTCACCATTAGACCAGAAAGATTGTAATTATTCACATATCATCTCGTTCTCATGATTTTTTCCTGACGAGAAGTTCAAATGTTCAAATTTTTCTCAAACATGGGTTATTATGATTTCTGAACTTGTACAAGCCTGTATGAAAATTGGAATGAACCCAGTCATATTGTTCTTAGATAATATGACATTTTACAGAGCTTTTTTGTGGTTCACGAATGAAATAGATTTTTCTTTATACGACATATACCTATGGCTTTGTGTATGAAAAATCTCTTTACAAAAAGAAAAGCCTTGCTTACTTTTGTATTGGCTTATACATGGTAAAAAGTGCCATTATGAATCCCATTTTAAAATCAATATTGGTTCAATTTTCTGGGTGATAACAAGATTTCATTGCATGTACAAAATTAAAAAAAAATTCCATTCAATGGTTAAAATTTTCTGGGCAAGAGCAAGATTCCATTGCATGTACAAAAAATTTAAAATTTGTTCCATGCACACAAACTTCAATAAAACAAGGGGAGATAATCTTCTTTACTGATGTACATACAAAAACTAAGTCAACATTAAACTTATTATTATGGCTTCTATACATAGTGTACACATTAACTGTCATTGTATTTGTAAAAATACAGGTAGAATTTGTAAAGAGTTACTATAAAGATACATTGATAAAAACACTTAAAATCATTCGTTGTTGTTAATTATCTGGTAAAGTTTTTACAAAACTATGCTGGTATGTCACCTTTTTCTCCCAATGTTTGTGATAATGCTGTGTATGACGTTATGTTCCATAGAGAAATTATCATGATACAAATAATACTGAAATAAAAAAAATCTAAATTAAAACTATTCTTGACTTCAAAATATAATCCTTTTATAATGGCTTGTATTAATACTGTGAAGCAAATACTTTGCTACTAGATGTCAACTTACACACTAGATTTTCACGAAGACATCATCTGAGACATGGTCCTGTCAAAAGATTTCTGTAGGAATGCCTTTGAACCGGACCAACTGAAAAGCTAAATATCAAACAATGAGGATCTAGACACAGTTTATATAGCAATTTACCTACTCCTATTACATAAGAGGCCGCTGGTCGGCTCTTTTTCTATCTGGTATGATTTTGCCGAGTCAAACCATTGTTAGTTGGATTTATCACCACGTGAACAGCCAGGATGATTTTGTGGTGGAATCTTTTGTAGTATCTGGTGGCTACTTTAATACACAACATCCAGAGCAGTTTGGGTAAAGTATCCAGAGACAACAACAGCAAAGGATGGTGATGTTCTTGGCTTTCGTGAGCAATTAAGCATCATTGCATGGAGTTGGAAATTAGCACTTGTCTCGGATCTTATCATCTATATAATTAGATGTTTGGTACAACACGAGAGGATTTGGCATGAAAACTGGTCAGACGAGTCACATGTCTAAAAGTCCAGCGATCTGATGTTGTGGTGTGGCATTTGTTGTATATCCATTGCTAGCTTTTCCCTTAAAGAGGCACAGGATCATGATGTTGGCCCTGTAGCATCTGGGATGAATGTCTATCAATTTTTTTCAGATGAACGACCTTGACTTGACTTACTCTCAAGGTCACAGGAGTCAAATATTTTACAATTTTTAAACTATTTCTCATTAACCAAAATGCACAGTAATGATGCAATGCTATCTTTCCAGTAGCATTCTCAGATAAAGGGCTACCAAATTTGTTCAAATAAATGACTTTTACCTACTCTCAAGGTCACAGGAGTCAAATGTGTTGAACGACTAATACTCATTAACCCAGAAGCCTACGGGTCATGCTCTTGGGCCATTAACGTGCTGGGATTAATGACCTTGACCTACTTTCAAGGTTACATCGGTCTAAATGTTTAAAGCCTTTATTAAAAACAATACACATATCTGTACATCAGGGCCGTTTTTCGTTTATCACGGTCCAACCGGTGGGATCAGAGTTGTCCGTTTATGACATAAGGACGGACTTGGCGAGATTTTGTTGTTTTCAAACGAGCCTTGACAAAGACTTTCAATGTCTGCATTACCATCTGCAGGCCCGTCAAGATATATGCCTGAAATGTATCAATAAAAAACAGACGAATTGGTTTGTGCACATAAACAACACAGGCCCCAGAACTCGTTTGACCGTTTAGGACATTTGGTGTGGCAGTTATGTCCCTTTCCCTACGTATGTAGACAAAATCTGATCCACGCTGAAGATGGATTTGAGATGAACATATATTTTTGATTCAACTGTTTATATGGCCGTTATGCTTGTAAACAGAATTTTGACCGGTTACTCTTTTCAACAGTTTTCAAACTGTTGGAAATCTTGTGTAGTCAGAATGCAGCTGTGCAAGTTTCAGTTTGATGAGCTGGATAGAGTTGGTATCAATTAATTCTATCTCTGAGCTCTTTGCTCGAGGATTATTTTTTTTGTGTTATAATAATATAATGTCGTCAGCTAGAAAATAAACTCGATCGAGCTCTTCGCTCAGTAACGAGATCATTTTTGTGGCTGTTACTTTCATCGATGGAAATTACTCGACATTGTCTTTACAATACTGGACACTGACATATAATATATATCCAACTAGTCTCTAGCTGGGTTCGGGGTTAGAGAGAATATAGGGATCATTTCAGCCCACCAACTGAAAGTCGGTTGTTCAAATCACTCTTCTTACTGGTTTGTAATCCGCCCGTTTCTATTCCCCGACTGTCGAGGAGACCTCGTAGATCTTTCTTAGATAAAACGAAAAAGGGTACTTCGGTCCCTACTTGTTCAATTATTAAAAAAAAATGGCCAACAGTCGAACATCTATGGTCATCTTGGAATTTTAATGTTTAAATGTTTTATTGCTAATCGCTATTTCAAATCCATGTTCATAATGTATTGTTATTATAATGTGTCTAGATCAGATAAGCAAACTATTAGATAAGAGGCCATTTTGGATATTTGTCAAGAGGTACTGCGTACATTTTTCACATTTAATAGGTACTTTCCACTAGTTGCTATAGTAATGCTTTTTTTTTTAAATTTCTAGACTGATTATGAAAAAAATGCAGATGGCCATCATGGATTTTGTCACATTGTTGCCGAATTAAACGAAAATAATGAAGTCCACCGGCTGCAGTGTCTACCAACAGACTGGTTACCAGCCCCGAAGATTTTGAAAACGAGACACTTTCCAAAACAAACACGATATCATTTATTTATTTATTATATATTTATTTATCTTGTTTTCTCCCTTGTCTTTAAAATATGTCCTCTCACCTTTTTGTCATTACTTTGCACCTATAATTGTTTGTATTCTTATTTGTTCATGTAACTCTTCATTTATGGAGGAAATAAAGATATGAATGAATGACACAATAAATTAAGACCTATGTATCACTGTCGCATATACATTAAATTGGTACGCGCCAATACGCATGAGCGGGTATCAGTTGAGACTGATCGTATGATGTTTATATTTAGTCATATATGTCATTTACCATACTAAATTTAACACCGTCAAAATATTTTCGGAGAACCTCCGTAAGGTAGCACACTACAGTAGGACAGGCTGGCTATGGCGATTTTTTTTGTTAAGCAAATAACTCCTGTATTATGATATGCATAAAAATGAAAAAAATAAATGTACACTATAATTGGTATATTCAGTATGAAGTAGTACAAACAGGCTTCATTCACATTTGTTAAAACAAAAATTAATAAATTGGTTCCGGATTTTCCGAAAGTGGGTTTACACAGGAAATTCAGTTTTGCGGCTTTGCCTACAGCGAAAAATGGAAGCCCACCGAAAAGGTAAGATAGCAGAAAAACTTAATTTACAACATATGTCAAAACAAGATTAATTCTGTCTTTGGGATGGGGATATTTAATTTCAAATAGGTTTCAGAAAAAAAATTGTGTAGAGAATTGTCATTTTTGGTCAAATATCATAATATTTTGCAGTTTTTGAGCATTTTTTTAGCTGTTACCAAGGTATTCACAGCTCTAAAAATCACAGAAAATATAAGTTTACTTATCCTTCAGTGCTGTATTAAAATTGAAAATGTTGTACAGATTACAAATATATATATACTTTATTAGAGGTAATATGTAGGGTTAACTGGCAATGTTTACATATCTAAAACATGTGCCATGTTTTTCAGAATTGGGCATTTTTACTTAACTCTGCTACCTAAACATTACGCTACTGAGAATGAAATGATTTTCAGTTGTCGATTGTCCAATTAGGGCAGCTAGGATTATGAATAGTGATTTAGATAAAAATGGTTAGTGGATTTAAATCCAAAAAAAAAACAAAAAAACCCAGAGAGTATGATGATTAATAGGAAAAATACCGATCTGAATCATCCTGTTCTACAAATGAATTCTGGATACATATTAAACGTATCATTTCACAAATACCTTGGTGTAACATTCTCGGAAAATGGTAATTTGTTAGATCATGTTAATTATATCATAAGTAAAGCTTTTAGCAAATTAGATATATTTCGGTCACTTGAATTCAAATTAGATAGACGTTCTTTATAGAATACATAAATGTATATATTTTTCGTGTATTTGCCATATTTTAGAGTATGATGTCGTCTGGGATTGTATCTCATACAAATATGTACAAAAGCACGAAAGTGTAAATTTAGAAGCCGCCAGAATAGTTCCTGGTGCTGATTTAACTACTATTGAAAAACTATTTGTTATAGTTGAAAGTTATGTAAAGCGGTCTAGTGTATCACTTGTGCTGTCCTTGCCGGAAAATATCCCCCACTTGATCTGACATACAACTAATTAGAACGAATATTCATTCCCTGCCTACACTGCTCTCTGAGGACCATCTGTCAGAAATTGTCCGTCCGTCGTCCAGAGCTACGTTATCGCAGGTAACAACTAATATAATGATGATATATGTGTGTGTGTGATTGGGTATAAATATGTGAGTCAAATGTATTATATATGTGTGTGTTAGTTTGTGTACTACTTAAATAATGTACGTCTTGTGATTAATATGTTGTTAACTATCATGCATCTAGTATTTTTCCTTTGGTTCATTTAATACCATGACCCCCCCCCCCCTCCCCCCTCCTCACTCTTCTTCTTTCCCCTGTACTAAACCAATAATAGTGTACATACTTATTAATTTCTATAGCCATCTTATGATGTATACATACGTGTAATAATATTATTAGAAACGGGCGTTTATAATGTTCTTGGAACTTGGGGCCTATCCTTTTGCTGTTATTGGCAATAAAATACATGTATGTTTAAACTAAACTATTGAAAAATTGTCTATAGCATCGGGTGATCGATGGAGTTAAATAGGTATCAACTGATTGCTGTCAATCTAATTTGTCCCAGTATTTAGTTAATCACCCGATAAAATCGACAAAAGCAAGATCAAATCCGTAAGATATATATCTGATATATATTTTATCGGATATCTTGTTTGTAACAGACCGCATGATTAATTAAATATCATATATTATCTTTGACAGTTTTTAAGATATGCTATATATTATTTATTCATATGATACAATGTATAAACTATTTCAAATAAAATGACGTATTTGAACAAAAACTAAATCTATTGTAAAATACACCGTGTATACAAAGTATGCATTGAGAATTTGACGAGTATCCAGGATTTTACATATCTTAGTAAGATGCGTAATTGTTAAAAAAAGATACATGTCTCGACATTGATCTGACATCTTCGCTTGCAACGTGTGTCGGTAGTTAAACATAATTATGACAAATGACTTACTAAGTCGCACGCGGTGTCCAGTAATGTTTAAACATAGCGTAGATTTAGAATACGTTTTGAGACGACCCCTAGGAAATGCTTCATATAACGCGACAACATCCGAGGTCACAAAACCGGAAGTGTGACCGCTTACCAAAGATCAAAGTTTTAATCATCGTCTACTTCTGCATGTAAATGAAATCAACTTCGTCATGGAATGAGAAATAGAGACGTGTCATTTCTTTTTGATTATTTATTAACAACTTGGATTGTTAAAGGGTATTTATAGAATTAGTTGAATAGCGAACAGGAGACCGAGGGGGCGTTTCCACAACACACCTGAGCACAGTATCGGACCATAGGATATACGATATCACAGTTTCGATGGATGTTAATATGTAGTAATATCATCGTTGTAACAAATCAAAACGTGTGGACATGAATTACGTCAAACTTATGGATTTCTGTTGGACCTGAAACTGAAGGGAAGCGATCTTCGAAAGTAAGTATCTATATATTTATCTTGCATGTACATTTTACTATACAGTACGTACGTCAGTCAAAGGTCAGTTTGACTTCTTTTCTTTCTTTTCTTCTTCTTTTATTTTCGGACATTTAAAGAATTGTGAATAACACGTACATCTAACAGGATGTATTCGAACATTGGAAGTCTCGATCTATTTACATCTCTCTATATATAAAACTATATGCAATTTACCTGGTTGTTATCAAAATACTTACGCCACACAGGGTCTTCATTGTTCGGATTACGAACCGACGGTCCATATATACATATATATATATGTATCATGGTATCAACTATAATATACATATATATATATATTAGGACCGTGGGTTGGGAATTCTTGCCAAATTCTTGCATGTTATACTTCAATGATGACACTGGTACCGAGTTTTTTTTTTTTTTTTTTTAAATAGATGACCATTATGTCGACTCCGCATTAACAGGAACTTAAAAACTATGGTGAGGTTTAGGGTTTATATATTTGGGATGGGTCTAGGTGATCAGGTAGCTGAAATGATTAGAGAGCCGTGTAGAGCTCGGAGGTCCCGGGTTTGAGTCTCGGTCTGGTAGTTACATTTTACATCTCCTGTTACATTTGGCGCCATACCAAATGCCAACGGAGGTATTATAGGGTCTCGTATGTGTCTTCGTGGTCTAAGACTTTGTTGGAGTAGAGAAGGAATGTTTGGGACTTCGGTAAGTCTATTTGATGGCCTGAGTAAGTCTAAGTCAAGACAAGATTCCTGTTGATAAATCACAGGTACACGTAACAGTGTATGGAAGGGTGTCATAGGGGTATGGGAGAGGTCACTATTGGATATAAAAAGGGTTCACCGGGAACTTTCTGGTTAAAAATGTAGTTAATGAATTTTGTATAAGTCGAAAATATTTTATGTTCTGTCCATATTCATGTCATTGACAAGATGTGGATGTTATCACTGCGCCAGAGGACGGATAAACAAACAATAGGGTATTGTCCCTGTAAAGATAACGATGTATTGTTATTATCACGCGTCTGTTTCTGGTTAGTATTTAAAGAAAGAATATTAGCCCCTACTCTTACTATATCAACGTAGATACAGTAGGAGTAGGGGGCTTATATATGTCTTTTATATTACTTGGGGCCGCGGTGGCCGAGTGGTTAAGGTGTCCCGACTCTTTAACCCTAGCCCTCCACCTCTGTTGCGAGTTCGAAACCTACGTGGGGCAGTTGCCAGGTACTGACCGTAGGCTGGTGGTTTTTCTCCGGGTACTCCGGCTTTCCTCCACCTCCAAAACCTGGCACGTCCTGAAATGACCCTGGCTGTTAATAGGACGTTAAACAAAAACAAACCAAACCAAACGAAATTTCTATTATTAACCAGAAGCAGACGCCTATTGTATTATTGAGCAAATTTACATTACGGATTTATAACGTTGTTATTTACCCGTGTACACAGATTACAGACGCGCTACATCCTGCGATAAACATCGCCTTTCCCAGCTCCTATTCCCGCTTCCTCCTCCTTCCAGGTCTCTGACACTCTGCTTCTTTTCTCTCAAATTTCTCAAAACACATTTTTTCAATCCCTACCGATCTTTTCTTTTTCCCATTCTTTCTATTCTTTCCCATCAATCCTATTCTCCTAATCTTTACTATATGCCATTCACTCTCTTCAGACTGGGAATAATATGGACCGTGGGGCGGGAATTCGTGCCAAGTTCTATAATATATATAATATCGACCGTGGGGCGGGAATTCGTGCCAAGTTCTATAATATATACAATATCGACCGTGGGGTGGGAATTCGTGCCAAGTACTTTAATACATATATAATATGGAACTTTAGGTGAGAATTCGTGCCAAGTTCTATAGGACCGTGGGGCGGGAATTCGTGCCAAATTCTATAAAATATATATATAATATGGACCGTGGGGTGGGAATTCGTGCCAAGTACTATAGTATATATAATATGGACTATGGGGTGGGAATTCGTGCCAAGTACTATAGTATATATAATATAGAGCGTGGGGTGGGAATTCGTGCCAAGTACTATAGTATATATAATATAGAGCGTGGGGTGGGAATTCGTGGCAAGGACTATAATATATATAATATGGACCGTGGGGTGGGAATTCGTGCCAAGTACTATAGTATATATAATATAGAGCGTGGGGTGGGAATTCGTGGCAAGGACTATAATATATATAATATCGACCGTGGGGTGGGAATTCGTGCCAAGTACTATAGTATATATAATATGGACTATGGGGTGGGAATTCGTGCCAAGTACTATAGTATATATAATATAGAGCGTGGGGTGGGAATTCGTGCCAAGTACTATAGTATATATAATATAGAGCGTGGGGTGGGAATTCGTGGCAAGGACTATAATATATATAATATGGACCGTGGGGTGGGAATTCGTGCCAAGTACTATAGTATATATAATATAGAGCGTGGGGTGGGAATTCGTGGCAAGGACTATAATATATATAATATCGACCGTGGGGTGGGAATTCGTGCCAAGTACTATAATATATATAATATGGACCGTGGGGTGGGAATTCATGGCAAGTTCTATAATATATATAATATGGACCGTGGGGTGGGAATTCGTGGCAAGTTCTATAATATATATAATATGGAACTTTGGGTGGGAATTCGTGGCAAGGACTATAATATATATAATATGGAACTTTGGGTGGGAATTCGTGGCAAGGACTATAATATATATAATATGGACCGTGGGGTGGGAATTCGTGCCAAGTACTATAATATATACAATATCGACCGTGGGGTGGGAATTCGTGGCAAGGACTATAATATATATAATATCGACCGTGGGGTGGGAATTCGTGCCAAGTACTATAATATATATAATATGGACCGTGGGGTGGGAATTCGTGCCAAGTACTATAATATATACAATATCGACCGTGGGGTGGGAATTCGTGGCAAGGACTATAATATATATAATATGGACCCTGGGGTGGGAATTCGTGGCAAGTTCTATAATATATATAATATGGACCGTGGGGTGGGAATTCGTGGCAAGTTCTATAATATATATAATATGGACCGTGGGGTGGGAATTCGTGGCAAGTTCTATAATATATATAATATGGAACTTTGGGTGGGAATTCGTGGCAAGGACTATAATATATATAATATTGACCGTGGGGTTGGAATTCGTGCCAAGTTCAATAATATATATAATATGGACCGTGGGGTGGGAATTCGTGGCAAGTTCTATAATATATATAATATGGAACTTTGGGTGGGAATTCGTGGCAAGGACTATAATATATATAATATGGACCGTGGGGTGGGAATTCGTGGCAAGGACTATAATATATATAATATGGACCGTGGGGTGGGAATTCGTGGCAAGGACTATAATATATATAATATGGAACTTTAGGTGAGAATTCGTGCCAAGTTCTATAATATATACAATATCGACCGTATCGTAACACCCCTACATTTTACTTGACCCCTCCTATAGGGGGTGTAGTACGTATCGTGACACCCCTACATTTTATTGGACCCCTCCTATAGGGGGTGTTAGTACGTATCGTGACACCCCCGCATGTGGGTTTTGTTGCTCATTAGTGTATTCATGTAAAATATACATTGTTGTACATTGTTGCAACTTGTACATTCCAATGACGTCACATTGTTTACAGATCCCGCGTTGTGTCTGCACTGCCTGACACGAAGGCTTCATTCTGTGTTTTTTAATGTTTTTGTTAGTTTTCTGATAATTCAATTGATCAGGTATGATTAAACAACCGCAATCAACACGAGGTGTGATTGTAATTTTAAGTTTAAACCGCATGTTGCGAAAAATACTTCAACTTTCACTTTGTCAGTGCATTCGTGATCGCAGCTTCGATCGGCTGTCATGGCAACGACGAGGACGGTGGTTTCATCACAGTGACGAATTTACAAACTTGCATGTGTACAGCCGAAAACTTCTAACTATACCTTATGTCTTTGGGAATCATCTGTAAATAATTAATTGAATTAATTACGATCCATTGCATTCGTTTATTAACGTTTGTTCGTTTCTATATGCCGATTTCGATACTTAAAACACTGAAGAGTTCCAATATTGGAGAATGAACATTAACACTTGCTCTATGAATCGTCCTAGAGCACCCGACTACCCTAAATCAATACCTATGAAACAGGTACGTGCGTGAAGGTAATTGTATGAGAGCAACGAAAAGTGCTGTACATTCTTACGAAAATGACAAACATCGTCAAAATTACTTAAAAAGTAGTCAATTAATCGGCATTTCTTCAATTAACACCAGTTTATAACGCCGTTATGTAACCATACTTGAATAAATAGAAGAATGTACAGCACTTTTTATCGGTTTCTTAGCACGATGAATAAGTGTATCATATTTGTTTGTACGACAAAATACGTTGGTCGGGTGCTCTGGCCATATTTACCAACCAAGTGTTAATGTAGTCCTTCGTGCCGGTCACGTGACCACGCGAGAACACGAGGAACGACGAAAACATCCCGATAAAGACGTTGGACACCTAACATTAAAATCCGATCAAAAAAACAAACAGAACTAACCGGGAAATTATTAAATATTGAATTTCTATTAAAACATGATGTTTTTTGTTCTTTTTAATTATAAATGCAACATTAACCCACATGCGCCTACATTTTACTGGACCCCTCCTATAGGGGGTTGTAGTACGTATCGTGACACCCCTACATTTTATTGGACCCCTCCTATAGGGGGTGTAGTACGTATCGTGACACCCCTACATTTTACTTGACCCCTCCTATAGGGGGTGTAGTACGTATCGTGACACCCCTACATTTTACTTGACCCGTCGTCTGCATGTGGTTAGTATTTATAGCGAAAATATATTAGCTTCTAATAAACTAATTTACTTTCTATGAATGCTAACCACATACAGACGCCTGTAATACAAGTAACGTGTGACTCGAGGGGGTTGTCATATATACCTATCTGTAACATGATTTACACAGGTTGAGCATTCTCAAGATAAGAAGAACGGATCTTTGTTAAAGTTAACAGGAAAATATACTTGAAATTCTTTGATATTCAGATGTAGAACACGCAAACGCTACTTATTCAGATAGCACACTTTTTATCCGGTTATCATTTAAGATAATAAAGATTTTCACATGAAAAAAGGAAATGAACTTTGACATTTTTATGCCAGACATGCCGAGATATGATAAATAGAGGTATTGACCCTCGATTACTTGAAACCATCAAGTTTGGGAGAAATCAGTACATTGGCTTAGAGATTTATTTATGACGATAATTTTGCAAATTGCACACGGCCTTGCTTCATGACAAACTTTTGTTTCATGGAAGCATGTATTATTGTTGAATTTTGATTTAATTAATTTTGATAAATTTTGATTTGATTGAGTGTTTTAAAGCCTATTGTTAAAATTTGATTTCAAACCCTATTGTCTGTTGCAATATATTTGTCAGTTAGGCGAGAGTTGCAATACATTTGTCAGTTAGGCGAGAGTCACAATATCTTTGTCAGTTAGGCGAGAGTCACAATATCTTTGTCAGTTAGGCGAGAGTTGTAATATATTTGTCAGTTAGATGAAATTTTGGTATGGATTCCGAGCTGTGTTATGTTGCGAAGTACTTGACATTATGGTTCTGCATTGTGGGGATGATCATCGTGGGTGTCATGGGCGACCAAAAGAACATTGTTCTTGACTGTTCTCGAACATGGGAACAACGTTCTTATCGCCCTTACATCGAGAACAAAGTACAGAACATGTTCTAGGAATAAGAATTTCACATCACCTCCACAGCAAGAACTTGAAGACCAAAGCTGGTGCCGCTGTGTCAGTGTAAACTGAAAAAAAAAATCATCTTTATGTCATTTATATTGTGTTCAATAAACATCGTTGATTTGGGAAAGTGTTGTACTGTCATGATAAATGATAACTGGTCTACAGAGATTAAGTGATGAAATGCTAATTGACATTCATTGCATTATCCGGTAATGTTTTGTGGACGACACTTTTGTGCTCCTGTCACATTTTGGGTGATATGGTGAAACTTCACAGGAACGTGATATATGTTGTTCCCGAATCAATAAGAACGTGCCGCCCGACACCCCCTAAGAATGAGTATGAAATCAAAAGCAGCGCAACTTTTCAAACCCCTACGTAAAAGCTTTGGATGAGAACAGTTATTGAAGGCGTTTTTGCCCATTTTTACTCACCTTTGTTGGCCCTAATGACATTGAAAGAGTTGATAGGTCGTTGAAAATCATAACTAACCAGCTGCATTAACAGCTTACAATGTAAATGTTACGGAAGGTGTTGACCGGTTGAAGCAACATAAACATGGCTTTACATGAATTATTGATAATTACAGTCAAACCTGTTTTAAAGGACACCTCTATATAAAGGTCACTTGTCTATAGAGGACAGACCAATCAGACCCACTCATTCCAATTTACTATATAGTTAACCTCTGTATAAAGGACACATTTACTGTCTCTTGTGTAAGCTTTATAGCCATATTGAACTGTATGTGAATATTACATTACAGCAATGAATGACTGGAACTCTTCAGCTCCTCCTAACAGCAGACCCGGAAGTGGAGGTGGTAGTGTCGGCGCAGGCGCTGGAAAGGCCAAACAGATAAAGTTGGTGCTGCTTGGTGATTCAGGCGTTGGGAAGTCCAGCATAGCTCTGAGATTTGTACGGGGAGAGTTCAACGAGAACGGCGAGACAACAATCGGGGGTCAGTATAGCAATTTTCAGATATGTAAATTTAGTAAGACTTCAAATATAGGATTCATTGGGTGAAATACACGTGTGGTTTTTATAAACTATATCAATAAATTGACGAGACATGAAATACAAAAAGTGTAATAAATCGATGAACGACAGCTCAAGACTTAATTGAAGCGAAGGAATTACAAAACTTATCTGTATTCCTTTCGTTATTTTAAGCTTAAAGTAATCGAATGGGCTGTCAATATAAATGAAAGAACAATTAAGTTGACAAAAAGAACTGTTAAAAATGCATCAGACAATGGGTGCTTGAATAGAAAACGTATTCCTTTGATAATTAGTTTGATAATACATTATTATTTGGCAACTTATAGTATAATATAGTATTGTATAGTATATAGTAATATAAGTGGTCAATATTGTATTGTTATACCAGCCGCGTACCTGACAAAGACCATCAACTGTCAGGGATGCCCAATAAAGTTCGATATCTGGGACACTGCTGGCCAGGAGAGGTATCACAGCCTCGCTCCCATGTACTACAGGGGCGCCCCCGCAGCCGTCGTCGTGTATGACGTCACGAATGTAGTAAGTGTTACACCCCTGCTTCCCCTGCCGTGTTAAAATGTACCAGTTGATTCGACATTCAATGACTCGTTCCCGTTATCACGATTTCCGTGACAGATGTAGACTACTGACTGGAAAATAAACAACACATAGTTTCGAGAGATGCAGGTCGTCGTGACCTAGATCTGTATGGGGGTGTCGTCGTGACCTAGATTTGTATTGGAGTGTCGTCGTGACCTAGATTTTTATGGAGGTGTCGTCGTGACCTAGATTTGTATTGGAGTGTCGTCGTGACCTAGATTTGTATTGGAGTGTCGTCGTGACCTAGATTTGTATTGGAGTGTCGTCGTGACCTAGATTTTTATGGAGGTGTCGTCGATGAATCGGAAGGCGCATACCCTTCCGGACCACCTGGTCGTAATCTCCTGGGCCTTTTTTTTTAGAGTTTGCATGCAAATTTATAATTTTTGTTTGTATTTTGTGCTCGTTTGTTGATTTTGAGTTAAAAGAAAGATTTCAAGATTGCTACTATGTCGATATACTAAGTACTCTGTTGATTTTCAATCTACATCAGTTGCCTGCCGACTTGGTTTTTCTGTAAAATCAAATGATTAAAACTTGCTACCGAGCTGACAGCAATTGGTCCCTTTATCACTTTATCAACACGTTATGAACAGTCTATAATGCCTTCACATTCTTGTTTTTCTCTTCAGAATTCCTATAACAAAGCCACAGTATGGGTTAAGGAGCTGATGCAGCAAGCCAACGCCATGATGGTGATTGTTCTGGCTGGTAACAAAGCTGATATGGTCACTGATACAAGATGTAACAATGAGGTATGCCGATTGATGATATGAAACACCCCTTTTAGCTTATAGATATAGACAGTTGTTAGTTTTTTTATCCGCGGACATTCAGTTTTCCCTTGATTAAATCAGACATTAAAGCAACATTTCATAGTAACAATGAAGAATGCAATTTATCATATTTTTACCGAGAATGAAAACACAAATTGATTACACTGTTGAAATACTTAGATATAATGTAAATCTACCGTAACTAAAGAGGTCGTTTTTTTACAGGAGGCGCGGAAATTTGCGGCCGAAAACAAACTTCTATTTGCCGAAACGTCTGCAAAAACGGGAATGAATGTGGATGATATATTTTTTCAAATAGGTAAGGCATCAGTATCAAAAAAAAAAAAAAAAAAATTTAAAAAAAAAAAAAAAAAAAAAACAATAACAAAAAAAAAAAAATTAAATAAGATAAAAAAGAAAAAGAACTCTTTTACCACACATTGCAATAGCATTATTTTTCGTGTATTTGAATTTGGAGATAAGATTGTTGTTTTGAATTAATATCTGATCGAGATCTTGATCGAAATTCTACATAGATTCATATTTGTTTTGTTACAGGAAATGTTATAGCGAGACAACAGTCCCCGGGGGTGAACGATCGGGAGGGGCGTGGTAATGTAAAACTAACCAAGGAAGAGCCAAAAGGGAGGATTTGTTGTTGACGTCAACTATTGACTTTTGTATCGAAATCTATTTATAGAAGTGTGCTGCAGTCGATTTCCTAGATTCGAGGCGATTCATCCTATTATTAAAGTTTCTTTGAATTTCGTGGGGTTAATATTTAGCGGTTGTCCATATCTGACTCCGTTCGCCGGTATAAAATTTCGCGCAAGCTCGCCTTGTCAACATATTGTTGTAAAAACTTCATTTTAAACACTACATTTTTGTCAAACAATGCACGGTTTTCAATCCATAACTTGCATTCATATTGACAACAAAGTTAACATTTTATTATTTCCATTTTCTTTATCGAAAAACAGATTAACTTAATCAAATATTCAGAGTTGCTACTATGGCGTCAGTTAAGCATGTTAATGATAACATTATCGAGTTGTGACGTTTATAGGTGATATGAATGTCATTTTAATATGTTATTGATAACGCAGAGAAAAATTGAATTAATTCAAATTCAATTTTAGAATTTTTACGTAAAACGATACTTGAACTTTAAGGTCAAGTTGCCCGACAGTGACATCAGATACTGTATCGGATGGAAAATGCTGAATGACGGAATAGCCTTGACTTCCGGTCCGTTGGAACGCGCGTGACGACATTCTATGTTCCTTGCGATCTGGAATAGACTATGCCGTTACGATTTCCTTAGGGCTTGGTTCAAACATCATCAAAAATCTTTTGTTCAAGGGCGAATGACCTGAGAATTGTATCGATACGATACGAATTGGTTATTATAATTTATTACCGGGGCTGCTATTACTAGTAATTTGAATATGATTTAAATGATAGTTAAGTGTTGTTTTTTTCTGTTTAACGTAAAAAATGTAAACTTCACTTATTTTACAACAATTGGGAAATAAGTTATATCAGCTTTTTTAGTTACGCTTTGTGACCCGGATGTAAGAGCGCTAGGGGTATGAGTGTGGGAGGATAAAATTAACCCACGTGGTCGGGCAGGTGACCATATACCTTTTCACGTCCGATCGGGGAATCGAACCCCGGCCACCAAGGTGGAAGGCAAGTGTGTTACCACTATATGTCACCCGGTCACCCATAAATCCTTTTAACTCTACACAGGGTTCATTTCAGAATGGCGATATATTAGAAAACTAACGTGACGAGTAGATAGCACATGCAGATACAAAGCCTAGGTTTAGGTAGATTGGAGTATATACTTACATTGATGTGATGTAATTTGTTGGCGATATGTGTATTCTGTGAAAAATTCATTAAAGCAACTCTACCTAGATTTAATTTACTAAATGGTCATTTCTTCTGATAAATTGTGAAAGAGATATAGCGATACAGGAGCCGATAAGTAAAATGGTCTATACATATACGGGTTTTAAGAAGCTGTTGACCTGGTTTCATATTTGTTAACGATACTACAAGGACAAAGTCGAATGGAGTCACGTGGGAGCGACTGAGTCTGCGCAGAGCTCTGCTTACGAGTGCATCAACATATAATTTTTGTAAGACTTACCGAAATTTAATATTATTGTTTTGCACTATTTAGGTATTAACAAAACGAATATTACGTCTGATAATATTTTCCATCAGTTACTTTTACATGTATATAGCCTAGTCGCTTTGTTTCATATGCCCTTAAAATGTCTATCTATGGAACAACATAGGTATTTACAGAGAAAAACGAGAACAACTATATAGACACAAAGATACCACCGGACCGTGCACACAACACATGATCTATCACATACCGGTACCCACATACCATACAAAATGTCTTTTGTGCTGTACCCGATCCATGTTGAAATGAATAATTTCCTTTAAAGAAAGGGAGCATATATATATTGTACAAGGTAGTTAAAATCTATCATGCATATCATATAACAAAATTAACATCTATTCAGGAAGATGGGTTTCATATTTTGAATATATTTTTAGAAAAATAAAAAGAACATTATGTGACTCTTACTTAAATTTTATTACTAAAATGATATTTTGCCTGAATTAATTTCGAATGAGAAGAACCTGTTCTGTGACAATGATATATATGTTTGTGACATTTTGAAACTAAGTAATGTATTTGAAAAAACAAATATACAATGCATGCTAATACTTATGTATGTCGCTATTTTAATAATAAAGATAACAATATGAAAAGTTGAATTGTATTTTTATTAAACATTCACAGTCATTCTTTATTTTTGCTCCGCATTCACATTTATCTTTAGTATTGGTTTTTGACCTTTTCTAAATATTTTTCATTTGAATGAAAATATCATAGAGCATACTCTTATACACATGATGGTATTACTTTCGAAAAAGAAGGGAAACTTGAGCAAATTATTCGGCGTAGATTAAATAGCAAACATAAATTCTGAAAGAAAAGCTCTTACTATAAGTAACAGTAACACGAAATATTCGTTGTGTATAATATTTCGTTGTTTTCGTGGTTGCTATGGAACCACAAATAATAATACAATGAATATTGTTGTATTTATTATTGTTATATTATTGTTGCATGGACTAACGACGAAAATTTATACCCACGAAATACATTTGTTTATTAAAAATCTCCAAACCAGGAAAGAATGTACACACGGGGTATATCGGAACCTATATCCAACGTTTAAAAAACTGACATCAGTGTTTTAAATCCTTTATATTACCGAAATTTGGAATATTTCTCTTTTCTTATTTCTATTTTTACAACTTATCTACTATTGTCATCACCCAGTTACAGAGTAAAATAGTACAGGGCATGAAGTCTGATGAATTACTACGTCGGACAACCCTAGAATTTCCGTAATCAGGTATCAATAAAATCTTTAGTATGGACTTGCACAATAACCTGAAGTCTTGGCTTTAAGTCATCTTGGTGAAGTGGAGAAATAGTACTCAAAGAAATCGGTGAAGTGGAGGAATCAAGTCCGGAAATTTTGGCATGGTTAGGTGTTGTTTTTGTTTCCTATTATCACGGATAACAACAGACATTACAACGAAATCTTAATTCTAACCTAAAAAAAAAAATATCCCAAGGGCAAACTATGAACAAAATCACTGATTTGCATTGAGTCCCTTTAAAAATAACTAGAGTGATTAGACCAGGTGTTCCGGAAGAGTAAACGTCTTCGGCTTCATCGAATACATCAACCATGGAAATCCTGATCCACAGTAGTGACAAAGTAACCACTAGGCATATCAAGAAGCATGAAACACGTCTGACCTCGCTCAAGGAAATAGAATGTTTCCAAATAAGATCATGAGGTCGACCAGAACACGTTCCCATGCATCTCTTGAAACCTTGTATTGTTAGTTTTCCCGTTAGTAGCCGACATCTATCAAAGAAAATCGTGATAAGGAAAACAAGTTCTTGAAGATCTAATTTATTAAGACATAAACACTAGATGGGAAAAGCAGGAATGTTACTATCTACAAAAGGAAAATTAACAATTTGAAAATTGAGGTCTCGCTTATCATACAACTTAGTTGTAAACTGTCGCTGGTGGTAACGTTTCAGGTAAAGATCGAGGTAAGCGGCTTATATTTGAAGATTACACAATGTCCTTGATTTCAAGGTCTGTAGGGTATATCCGATCGATTCTGTCGATAAAGGTTTGTTATTTAAAGATAACACATCGTCATAGTATCTGTAGGTGGAATTCGAGGACTTTGTAAGGTCTCTGTTACCTGTTCTGATAAAACGTCAATATAATCTGCCTCGTATGCAATGAAAAACAAACTGGCCAAGTGAAGTACACAGTTCGTTCCAATGGATATGTTTTGAGTCATTTTATCACCAAACTCAACAAATATATTATCGACCAGAAATTCAATTATTCTCACGATAATATACGGACGGTATCCACGAATGATTAGCGTACAGATGAATACCGTTATACAGCGATCATACTGAAATAGCATACCTGTACACGGAAGTACTGTCAACGGAAGAACCAAACCCTACCGTCAACGTTAAAGCTGAACGTTTAGCAAGTACCAGTTTTATACTTTTGTCTGTCTTTGTCAAACTTTGCCTTTGTCAGACCTTGTCTGTCTTTCTGTCTTTGCAATGCTCTGCTAAGTGACATAGAAGTAAAAAATGCGAACACCTAACTAATGGCAAAAGTGGAACGGCCTCAAGGGAGACATGAGGAAGAAGAAATATTCAGAATGAAGAGAAATAAAAAAAATATCAAAAATATAGTCACCTATCATGACAGCTGGTACAATTCTAACGCACAGAGCAGATCGCCAATTACCGGACCAATAGTGCTCCACGAATAAATGAAGACTTGGCTTGCCATAGACGCAAACAAAACTGAATGAGCTACAATATGCTCTACAGAGGTCTGAGACAGTATAAAATATCAAACAATCCATGTCCCGACGTTTCTAATCTGGTACCATAACACATATTATTCTTCACTGTGATAAAACTTCAGAGGTTCGAGATGATTAATGTTGTCATTTAATGAGCAATTTGGGTGTAAATATCATTATGTACTAGACTATGATTTAACTAATGTTTTGTCGGGATGATAATCCAACTATGAACTGAATGAAACGATGATATTGAATATTCCAAACACACAAATTTTAAGTTTTTTGTATCAAAGTTTCTAAAAATATGACTTTTTATTTGTAAATACCTATGTACATTTAAATAATCATCGTCTGCAACTTGTTTATACTTTAAGGTTTATTCTGTTGATGCAATATTGATTTTTAGGAGGAAACAAGGAGAGAAATAAAGCTAAGAAACTAACAACAATTTAAACAAAACGATGCAAACAACTGAATATTATATCACCTTCATGAGTAATAACCTTCATCAGGTTAATAAATTTATCGATCGACCTCCATACATGTCTATAACTGTAAATTTAGTTTTTGATATACGTTGCAGGTTATGGGTCGTGATGCGTAAATGTGTTATAGCAGTGTAGATAAATACCTATCGACTGATAATGAGACCAATTTGTGTATACACGTTATACTTATATAATATAAAAGCCCGCACGACAGTAACAGATCGTATGGAGACGGAAATTGCCCCTACACACAGCGGTTAATATTGACTTCCTACCAAACGAAACCTCAGTGTAGAAAAAACCCCAGGCCAACGCAGACATGGTATGTAAACACGATGGATGTTTAGACAATTTACGATATAGAAGGAGTCTACAATTCTAATGACAACGTAATGGACAACCAGTAAGACGATTTTTACTATTATTTGTTTATTGTCTTAAGGAAATGTGCTTGTTAAGCTGTTAGTATATGTCGATTAATTTTCTCAACTTTACTTTCGGTTGAAATGTGTGTTTCCTGGTGTAGATTTCCCAGCCACGTCAAGATAACCTGCTAGGTTTCAATGACTCAAAAGCTTGCAGAAACGACATATTTGATACATACTTATATGTTACTATGAATAATCATTCATATGTAAAATATAAAGTTATTTGTTTGATTTTACTATTTATATTTAAGATCGCAAGCTGACAATTCTTCAAAACCAGACTGTTATTTTGTATAGGCTACACTAACACGACGCACTGACAACAAAATTTACGTCTGCTCTCCATAAGATATCATTTGGTATATTGTGATGTTAATTGGGCTGGGTGTAACTAATTCAAGTGTACCTCTCATGATGGGATAAGTGTTAAAAATAAACTGTACAAAGTATTTGAGAATGTTAGAACAGCGTCAGTAAATATGTACAACAATGTAAGTGTGATCTCCCATATTAGGAATATGTACATGTACGTGAGTTCAATGACAGTGTAATAAAGATAAACAAAACTGATAAAAAAGTAAATTAAATTTAAGTGAGTTTTGACTTTCGGTCTGTTGTTATTGTTTCCCCATTGTTATTTAAATGTTATTTATAATGATTCTAGTTACGAGTGATGATATCAGTACAACTTGTTGTTTTAAAAGCATTGACTATTTTCAGTAATTGGGATCATCGATATAATCAGATTTACCTTTAATCTAGTTTTATGTAACTACTTCTCAACGCACGCTTTCAGGATTATTCATATGATTTGAGTTTGAGTGATCTATGATGCAAAGAAATTAAGGATTAGAATAATTGTGAGGTGACATAAGACTTACACCTGTTGCCAGGGTGAGTCAGCATATAACCTGTTTATCTCCGTGTGTATATCTCTACAGCGTATATCAATACTGAAAAAGCAGGCTATTTGCTCGGTGAGTGATATAAGCTTTATATTTATATATATAGTCATGGGTTAAATACAAAAATACACATATGATTACTCAATTTCATTTGACAAATACATGTTCTAATTTGATTTTCCCTCTCTCTAAAACACGCTGTATGGCTTAAATAAAGTGTCGACACTATGATATGCTTGAAAGAATAAGACGAAAATCTTAAAATTAGTACTTACAGTTAAACAAACATATTAAAATAATATGGCTTTTAGCACATATAATTTATAGACACAAGCACATTTCGAATATTAAATAATTCACCTGGGTATTGAGCATCCGTAATAGTTTCAAATTTAAATCTTTCATATTTATCCATGTTTGACCATTACCTATATTTTCATATCCGTTACACAAATATCTATTGCTATCAATGGTATATATTAATTTCGTCTGATATTTTAATTCAGTTTTAGCCTCGGTTGTTTATTAAACCATTTATATGTATCTGGGTAAGATTGACATGATTTATATATATGAAGTTCTGTTCTGTTAACGGTTATCTATTAATATTTACACTTGCTCCACATTTCCCCATTGACACAATGCTAAGAGGCAGTTGCCACCATACGCCTATAACACCCAGTGCCTCAGGCTATAACACCCAGTGGGTCATGTGACATTAAAAAAGGCGGGATTTTTTTTTTGTTGGTTCTGTTTTTTTTCAAAGTTGACGGAAATGGTAAGACAATGTAAATATAAGTATTGAACATTGGTTTTAATGTTGTTATAGTCGATATGGCAGCAAGATGTATGGTGGGCAAATGTAGCATGGGAACCCGACAATAACAACATTAAAACCACTGTTCATTGCTTAAGTGTCCTATATATTATCGCTTTAAGGTTTACTGATCTGTAACTTTTAGGAGAACGGAACCCTGCAATATGAATACTTGTGATATAACTATTGGTGTGTTTGCCTTTCAACCTGTTTTCTTCACTAATAAAAACAGTGTCAGTTTCATGCCAGGTTACACGATAGTATAGAATACAATAATCAAGTGGCTCTGAGTGTTATTGTTCAGGTCATAAGCATGTACATATGTAGTTACAATTAATCTTATGTTACAGAAGTGTTTCCTGCTTTGTATAATAAAAACCTTGCTCATTTCAGTAAAAGTCATGGCGGCAGCCAGTAGATAACAAATCATGATGTAATTGACAACTGCCAAGAAACGTCCGCTTTTATTTCTGAATACTTCCCGGATCATGGACAACGGTATCACCAATGGGAATCCCCCGTTCTCTGGGTTGTCGTACGATTATCATGAGGTGATGAAGATTAAGGTTGTCACCGTCGGGGACATGAGTGTGGGTAAAACGTCACTAGCTGTCAGATACGCTAAACACGAGTTTATGGAAACTTACAATGAAACTATTGGAGGTAAGTTGGCATTTTCAGTGGTTTTACTGAATAGTTGTTAACGAGACAGTTCTTTTTACCGTACAATACGTGAATGCAAGATTTTAGATCAATGTTAGCCAACATATACTTGTAGTCCGGAAGTGAAGGTATCTATGATTCTTTTTAATCGCATTTTGTTTCATTATCAGGATTAACTATGCGATTCTCATGAACGATCTATAACAGTATTTGCAGGAATTCATACCCTTCATCGCACGTGTTTGGTTCTATACCAGACCGAGTTTGTGATAATATTATGTTTTATCATTAGTTTTTATTTCAATTACAGCAAGCTTTTACGTCCGGACGATCGAAGTGTCTGGGAAAACCTTTCTGTTCCAGATTTGGGACACTGCAGGGCAGGAGAGGTTTAGAAGTTTGGTTCCAATGTACCTTCGGGATGCCAAAGTCGCCATCCTTGTTTATGACGTAACTAGTAGGGTAAGAATCTATCACCAGACATCATAAACTGAAAAATATTTACCTTGACGTATATTCGAAATAATTTAGATTACCGCAAATATGAATTTAGCGAAAAGCGCTAGAAAGATATATACAGAAATACAAAATAATGTTATTTTCAAACCATTTTATTTAAAACATCCTGTAAACATTTCTTTATTTCCTCCAAATTGAAGAGTGACAGGAACAACAGAGAATACCGACATAACGAAACAGTAATTCTAACTCAAAATTTAGAAACTTTTTCATCGCGCCATCAGTCCTATGAGATGTACGCCCAAACAGACAAATGACGCTACCCTATTGTGAGTAGTGTCAAAGCACGTGCAAGCTGCCTTTTCTATTCCACTGTAAGATAGAGTTATCCCATTACTAGCAATCCCGGGGTCAGTCGCCCTGTGAAGTATGTCAGAAAGTGACTCAGTTGACCCTCACATTCACCGCCTGGTAATGACATAAGTTTTGACGATGTAGATATACCTTATTAATTAGTGCGATTTTTTTTGTGACAGTTACATTAGCGAGAGGACAGTGCACTATAACCACTCAGCCATTGACTATCTGAATGATTATCATCAGGAGAGTTTTACGTTGGATATAAACATAAATACTATAAACTAACGGTCAACTCGCGTGATCAATAAAAAAACTACGCATGTAACAGACTAGTAATTGTTTGACTACTAGGGACTACTACTAGTTGTGTGGGCAACAGTAACGATACACTCTTCATATTTCACTCTGATCAACAAAAATGCTGGTAGTAACTTTTCTTCATAAAAAAAATTGATAATGTGTTTCTAATAAGAAGTTGAAAATGTATTTTGCTAAGGAATCGCAATTGCACCACTTGAATACCCTTTATATAAATATATGCATGCTATTGAGTAAATGCTCAGAGGGTTTGGTTTTGTACTGTTTGACGTCGTAAAACACAATAAGGTCATTTAAGGACGGTGTCCGTGGATGATTCGGTCATTGATGAACGTTTTAAAGTGTCATCACACTGAATTTCCACACAGACTTTTACTTAAAAGAAGGCGTCTTTTTCACTTAGTAATGTGATATGAAAGTCATATCACATTAAATGACATGTAATATGTGATGCAACACGTTCTTCAGGTCGTAAGTATGAATGTGAGTGGACTTTGGCATATCACAAATAACATAGGAAAAGACCTGTAGATTTGATTATATATCGTACACTTTACACACCAGTGTACATACACTTAGCTGTAGCTTTGTTCGATGAAGGTGACAGAGTGTAGTCACCGAAACGTCACGCGTAAGTCCCATACTGATTGTGACATACCAAAACCAATCTACTGATATGCAAAACAAAATCATATATATGTATGTTTTTCAGATAATCATATATGACACTTTTTATTTATTTTTTTAAGGAATCCTTTGACAGCGTAAGTAACTGGTTAAAGGACTTACTGAACAGTAGTCCTACAACTGTAAAGATCGCGTTGGTCGGTAACAAGATGGACCTATCAGATCAGAGGGAAGTGTCCATTGAGGTATGTACAATAATGATCTATTATCAGAGCTTGTTGTTTTACATAGTGTAGATTATAATATACGTATACACTGTATATTTATACATTATATAAACGGTATACACTCTAAAATTAAACATTACATAATACTTGTATACAGTGTACACTCAATCGTTATTTATTATACATACAAATATACGGTATACACTCTATAGTAATACATTATATTATACTTATATACGGTATACACTCTATAGTTATACATTATATATACTTATATACGGTATACACTCTATAGTTATACATTATATATACTTATATACGGTATACACTCTATAGTTATACATTATATATACTTATATACGGTATACACTCTATAGTTATACATTATATATACTTATATACGGTATACACTCTATAGTTATACATTATATATACTTATATACGGTATACACTCTATAGTTATACATTATATATACTTATATACGGTATACACTCTATAGTTATACATTATAATACTTATATACGGTATACACTCTATAGTTATACATTATATATACTTATATACGGTATACACTCTATAGTTATACATTATATATACTTATATACGGTATACACTCTATAGTTATACATTATATATACTTATATACAGTATACACTCTATAGTTATACATTATATATACTTATATACGGTATACACTCTAAAGTTATACATTATATATACTTATATACAGTATATACTCTATAGTTATACATTATATATACTTATATACGGTATACACTCTATAGTTATACATTATATAATACTTATATACAGTATACACTCTATAGTTATACATTATATATACTTATATACAGTATACACTTTATAGTTATACATTATATATACTTATATACGGTATACACTCTATAGTTATACATTATATATACTTATATACGGTATACACTCTATAGTTATCTATTATAGATACTTATATACGGTATACACTCTATAGTTATATATTATATATACTTATATACGGTATACACTCTATAGTTATACATTATATATACTTATATACGGTATACACTCTATAGTTATACATTATAGATACTTATATACGGTATACACTCTATAGTTATACATTATATATACATATATACGGTATACACTCTATAGTTATACATTATATATACTTATATACGGTATATACTCTATAGTTATACATTATATTATACTTATATACGGTATACACTCTATAGTTATATATTATAGATACTTATATACGGTATACACTCTATAGTTATATATTATATATACTTATATACGGTATACACTCTATAGTTATACATTATATATACTTATATACGGTATACACTTTATAGTTATACATTATAGATACTTATATACGGTATACACTCTATAGTTATATATTATAGATACTTATATACGGTATACACTCTATAGTTATACATTGTGATACTTATATACGGTATACACTCTATATTTATACATTATATATACGGTATACACTCTATAGTTATACATTATATATACTTATATACGGTAAACACTTTATAGTTATACATTATATATACTTATATACGGTATACACTCTATAGTTATACATTATATTATACTTATATACGGTATACACTCTATAGTTATACATTAGTTATACTTATATACGGTATACACTCTATATTTATACATTATATATACGGTATACACTCTATAGTTATACATTATAGATACTTATATACGGTATACACTCTATAGTTATACATTATATATACTTATATACGGTATACACTCTATAGTTATACATTATATATACTTATATACGATAAACACTCTATAGTTATACATTATATATACTTATATAAGGTAAACACTCTATAGTTATACATTATATATACTTATATACGGTAAACACTCTATAGTTATACATTATATATACTTATATACGGTATACACTCTATAGTTAGTTATACATTATATATACTTATATACGGTATACACTCTATAGTTATACATTATATATACTTATAAACGGTATACACTGTATAGTTATACATTATATATACTTATATACGTATACACTCTATAGTTATACATTATATATACTTATATACGGTATACACTCTATAGTTATACATTATAATACTTATATACGGTATATACTATATAGTTATACATTATATATATTTATATACGGTATATACTCTATAGTTATACATTATATATACTTATATACGGTATACACTCCATAGTAATACATTATATATACTTATATACGGTAAACACTCTATAGTTATACATTATATATACTTATATACGATAAACACTCTATAGTTATATATTATATATACTTATATACAGTATACACTCATAGTTATACATTATATTATACTTATATACGGTATACACTCTATAGTTATACATTATAATACTTATATACGGTATATACTATATAGTTATACATTTTATATTCCTATATACGGTATACACTCTATAGTTATACATTATATATACTTATATACGGTATACACTCTATAGTTATACATTATATAATACTTATATACGGTATACACTCTATAGTTATACATTATATATACTTATATACGATATACACTCTATAGTTATACATTATATAATACTTATATACGGTATACACTCTATAGTTATACATTATATATACTTATATACGGTATACACTCTATAGTTATACATTATATATACTTATATACGATAAACACTCTATAGTTATATATTATATATACTTATATACAGTATACACTCATAGTTATACATTATATTATACTTATATACGGTATACACTCTATAGTTATACATTATAATACTTATATACGGTATATACTATATAGTTATACATTTTATATTCCTATATACGGTATACACTCTATAGTTATACATTATATATACTTATATACGGTATACACTCTATAGTTATACATTATAATACTTATATACGGTATATACTATATAGTTATACATTATATATATTTATATACGGTATACACTCTATAGTTATACATTATATATACTTATATACGGTATACACTCTATAGTTATACATTTTATATTCCTATATACGGTATACACTCTATAGTTATACATTGTATATACGTATATACGGTATACACTGTATAGTTATACATTATATATACTTATATACGGTATACACTCTATAGTTATACATTATATATACTTATATACGGTATACACTCTATAGTTATACATTATATATACTTATATACGGTATACACTCTATAGTAATACATTATATATTATATATACGGTATACACTCTATAGTTATTTATTATATATACTTATATACAGTATACACTCATAGTTATACATTATATTATACTTATATACGGTATATACTATATAGTTATACATTATATATATTTATATACGGTATACACTCCATAGTTATATATTATATATACTTATATACGGTATACACTCTATAGTTATACATTATATATACTTATATACGGTAAACACTCTATAGTTATACATTATATATACTTATATACGGTATACACTCTATAGTTATACATTATATATACTTATATACGGTATACACTCTATAGTTATACATTATAATACTTATATACGGTATACACTCTATAGTTATACATTATATATACTTATATACGGTATACACTGTATAGTTATACATTATATAATACTTATATACGGTATACACTCTATAGTTATACATTATATATACTTATATACGGTAAACACTCCATAGTTATACATTATATATACTTATATACAGTATACACTCTATAGTTATACATTGTAATACTTATGTACGGCATACACTCTATAGTTATACATTATATATACTTATATACGGTATACATTCTATAGTTATACATTATATATACTTATATACGGTATACACTCTATAGTTATACATTGTAATACTTATATACGGTATACACTCTATATTTATATATTATATATACTTATATACGGTATACACTCTATAGTTATACATTGTAATACTTATATACGGTATACACTCTATAGTTATATATTATATATACTTATATACGTATACACTCTATAGTTATATATTATATATACTTATATACGTATACAATCTATAGTTATATATTATATTATACTTATATACGGCATACACTCTATAGTTATACATTATATACGGTAAACAGTCTATAGTTATACATTATATATACTTATATACGGTATACACTCTATAGTTATATATTATATATACTTATATACGTAGGCACTCTATAGTTATATATTATATTATACTTATATACGGCATACACTCTATAGTTTTACATTATATACGGTAAACAGTCTATAGTTATACATTTTATATACTTATATACTATATATACTATAGCTATACATTATATATACTAATATACTATATACACTCTAGCTATATATTATATATAATCATTGCTAATATTCTTATGTATTAAATTGTCCTATTTTGCCTTAAGCTGTTATTTAGATTTTCTGAGAATTATCCGGTTTTGAACTATTTCAATAGACCTTCGAGTGAAGTCAAAGATGTTATTTTACATTTTCCTACCGATCGCAGAAATGATTCAGAAAAACAGTCAGACTAAAATGTCCTATCGTTAAAACATCTTTATTAACCGTCTCCAAATATACAACAGCTATCTTGAGTTTCCTCCCTTTACATGTAACATGGAGTTTGAATAATATCAGAATTTCGAAAATCGGCTGTGCGTGCTTCATAAGGTTATATTTTGCGTTTAGTGATTTACGATGTCTCGGTATGCCATTTATTAAAATATTAATTTCATAGACGAATTACTTATATATGCCTGCTTAAACACAACGTATTCTATCCAAATAAGCACATTCATCTGCTGAAATTAAATTTTATTTTGAGAAGATGCTATCACATAAGGTCTATAAAATGTTTTTTGTTAATTCAGAAAATATATATTAACGTTAACTAATAATTGTAGTTATACAACTCGAGGATGCTACATCGCCGACAACTCTATATTGCTTGCCACAAAAATCACTGTATCTGAGAAACGACTATAAATGGAAAACAAATTGTAGCGTCCTAAAACTATCGCTTATAAGACCGACCGCCATATAACTATCGCTTATAAGACCGACAGTAACAAACCAATTATAGAAGACAAGTAGAAAATCTTCGGGATGAAATTATTGTAAGTGTCAATAGGTTTGACTTTTTCAGGGGTAATTTTTCACAGATGAAAGATTTTGAAGATCGTTGTAAGCTATTATTCTTTATAGTTTGAAAACAAATATACATACATGTAGCATACGCTTTTGAATGATTGAAATCCAAACACAAGCCGTTTTATACCGTATACTTTACATTTCCAAGTGAAACGTTAGGTGGTTGTTGGGATTTTGTGCCCTCAAAATGAAGACAATAATGGGGTCACTGATGAACATATTATAGTACCGACACACTGAAATGCCAAGGAAGCATGATACGTCACCTGCTCAAATTATACGATCAACGTATGAGACGAGCCAATAAATATAATTTGCCTCCTCTACAGCACAAAAATGTTTTTGTTTTCTTTTTCAGACTGGGAAATATTTTGCATCGCAAAAAAACTTGGCTTTTGTTGAAACTTCGGCAAAAACAGGTGAAAACGTGGACAGGCTTTTTACTATGTTAGGTAAGACTTCGAGAAGAGTTTTGGTCATATTACGTATCTTAAGTGGACCACACAAATGTTATCATCAGATGAGTCTATGCGATGGTGTCACGTCTCGTTCAAGAAAACAAAACTTACTGCCCATTGATATATATAATTGTAAAACCTAATTCTGGTTACACAAAATTGAACAACATTTCCCAATTAGAAATACATAGCAAGATGCATGTGCGTTGGGCAGCGTGTATCATCTTCAACACGTGTCTTTGTTTACACCTTCCTCTTGATCTATTCCGATTTGAGGAAAGTAACCGCCCGCTAACTCGTGACCATACATGGACTCCTAAGTGAGTGACTCCATTCGGCTTTCTCCGTAAAGCATTATTTATAAAATCAGTCGAGGTAATGGTGACTTAAAAGCCGTAAACATATATCTATAGAGTACAATTAAGAGTGTATTGGGTCGTGTATCGTTAAATCTTAAATCCCTTTTCCGTTTATGAGAAACACATCACTATATAGTGATTACGAAATCTACAGTTATAGTCGCTTTAATGAGTATGAAATCTACCGTTATAGTCGATTTAACGAGTATGAAATCTACAGTTATTAGTCCCTTTAATGAGTATGAAATCTACAGTTATAGTCGCTTTAATGAGTAAGACATCTACAGTTATAGCCGCTTTAACGAGTGTGAAATCTACAGTTATGGTCGCTTTAATGAGTATGAAATCTACAGTTATAGTCGCTTTAATGAGTATGAAATCTACAGTTATAGCCGCTTTAACGAGCGTGAAATCTACAACTATAGTCGCTTTAACGAGTATGAAATCTACAGTTATAGTCGCTTTAATGAGTATGAAATCTACAGTTATATCGCTTTAACGTAGGTTACATTCTGTATCATTGCTAATGTTGGGCAATTTATGAATTTCTTTGATCCCCTTCTGAATTCCCACACTTTTGGTGCAAGTATCACCAACGAGTCATCGAAAGGCGAAACAGCTGTATGGCGGCGTTTCTATATATATCTATATAGATGGGGAGAAAGCGCTAAGAGAACGTTGTTAAGTTGTTTTGTTTTAAAATTATTATTCCGTCCGTAAGGATCAAATGACTTATATATATATATATATATCGTTATTCGGTACTTAATGCTCTCTATACGTGCTTTTAACTTAGATCTTCTTCACATAATCCGATAGAAAATAAGCTTATTGGAATTAAATTATGTTCGAAATATTTGGTAAAAAACATGTATGTTTTACAGCTGAAATGATGTTGGTGGACGCAGACACTCTAGGTAGGCAGACATCATCTGATTCATCCATATCGTCACCTGTTATCGACGTCAGAAACGTGAGGTTCCCAAACAAAACTCGAAAGAGGTGTTGCAAATCATGATGCTAACATAAGACATAGATATAGGTCCTTGGGTATAGGTCCATGGCAGTGAGAAGGATTAAGTCTCTGGATTACGACTACTCTTGACTTGTTTTTGTGTGCACGGGAATCCGGTGTATATATTACATTAACCGGTACCCAAGTTTGTCATCTGATAACGTCCATATACTGGGTACGTCACAGACAAATATTTCTGGTCATATCAGGTCATGTAATTTCCGATAATTCAGACGAACGCCATGAAATGTAGCTTGTCTTTACGCAGAGGCACTTTGTATTCTCGTTTGTCCATAATATGATAAAGTCGACTGTTGTTGACAAACTGTGCTGCTCAAACTGGGTCTTGTAATGCAGATACATTATGTCACATTTTAAAATATTCTTTGATGTTGGAGGAAACTATCCCTACATTGGGAAAAAGACGTGATTGTACGAAAAAGTCATATCGTGTTGAGTCGTAAATAGTATGATGTATATAAGAAGTGCGTTCTAACTTATTCAAAGCATTACATTTCGCGTTTCCTACACATTGTCATAGTAAGATTAAGAAAACAAAAGTATAACCATGCTACAAGTCATATATACTGTATAGTTGTTAGATTTTGTGGGGCCGATATATCGAGTCCCATTTAGACCTTATTCGCATTCTTGCCATTCCGCAATGAATAGTTCTATACATTGATTGTTTATCTTTATATTCATTGCGTATTTATTTTCTTGCTTTAATTGATGATCATGTATATAACGAAATTAAATTCTCCGCGAATTGTACCAATTTTACAGTGATATATATGTATATAAATAACTGATAATTGATTCTATGATGCACTGAAAACTCATTAACATAATGTCTGTAGGTTGTAATTTACTTCCTACTTATTTAAGGTTAATGTTCTGAAGAAGTAATTCAAACAGCGTGGAAAACATGTGTAAATGCGCAAGCTTTCAAGAGCAATGTTGTTTAAGTTATAGCGTACTGTAAAGAATATTTCAAATGTTGCGTATATGTTGTAACTGCATACGATTTTATTCGTCACATTTAAGCAATGAACAGTGGTTTTAATGTTGTTATAGTCGATATGGCAGCAAGATGTATAGTGGGCAAATGGCGTGGGAACCCGTTAGGGCTCACACTCATGGCAAATGGCATGGGAACCCGTTAGGGCTCACACTCATGGCAAATGGCATGGGAACCCGTTAGGGCTCACACTCATGGCAAATGGCATGGGAACCCGTTAGGGCTCACACTCATGGCAAATGGCATGGGAACCCGTTAGGGCTCACACTCATGGCAAATGGCATGGGAACCCGTTAGGGCTCACACTCATGGCAAATGACATGGGAACCCGTTAGGGCTCACACTCATGGCAAATGGCATGAGAACCCATTAGGGCTCACACTCATGGCAAATGGCATGGGAACCCGTTAGGGCTCACACTCATGGCAAATGACACGGGAACCCGTTAGGGCTCACACTCATGGCAAATGACATGGGAACCCGTTAGGGCTCACACTCATGGCAAATGACATGGGAACCCGTTAGGGCTCACACTCATGGCAAATGGCATGGGAACCCGTTAGGGCTCACACTCATGGCAAATGGCATGGGAACCCGTTAGGCTCACACTCATGGCAAATGACATGGGAACCCGTTAGGGCTCACACTCATGGCAAATGGCATGGGAACCCGTTAGGGCTCACACTCATGGCAAATGACATGGGAACCCGTTAGGGCTCACACTCATGGCAAATGACATGGGAACCCGTTAGGGCTCACACTCATGGCAAATGGCATGGGAACCCGTTAGTGCACACACTCATGGCAAATGGCATGGGAACCCATTGGGGTTTCCATGCTACATTTGCCCACCATACATCTTGCTGCCATATCGACTATAACAACATTAAAACCACTGTTCAATACTTATATTTATATTGTCTTACCATTTTCGTCAACTTTAAAAAAAAAATAAACCAACACAAAAAAAATCACGCCTTTTTTAATGTCACATGACCCACTGGGTGTTATAGCCTGAGGCACTGGGTGTTATAGGCGTATGGTGGCAACTGCCTCTTAGCATTGTGTCAATGGGGAAATGCGGATCAAATGTAAAGATGATTATATCATCCAATTGGTATTTCGATTAAATTCATCTCATTGATTGTATGTGATCGTAGCTATGGCATTACAAGTTGAGTGTGAATTATGTTCGCGTGTGTGCCCACATGTTTATGTTTGTTTTAAAACCCATATTTGGAGAATGACATTTGTTTAAAATAATACGAATAAAGAAAGCAAATAATTAAGTATGACGTCATCATTTGTATATTTTGCATTTTCATCTACAAGCATAGCAATACACTGATTTACTTAAATCATGACCTGATATTTTATAACTTTATTCATGAATATGTTTTATGCGTAGATTTCAATATCTCTTAGCGATAACCTTATATGTAATTTCTTAATTCATGAATATGTATAAGACCCAGATTTCAATATATCTTAGCGATTACTTTGTATGTATTGATCTAATTTATGAATATGTATTAGACCCAAATTTCAATATGTCTCAATTATTACCTTGTATGCATTAACCCTGTTCATGAATATGTATCAGATCCTGATTTCAATATTTCTTAGTGATTACTTTGTATAATGTATTAACCTTATTCATGAATATGTATCAGATCCTGATTTCAATATTTCTTAGTGATTACTTTGTATAATGTATTAACCTTATTCATGAATATGTATAAGGCCCAGATTTCAATATGTCTTAGTGATTACTTTTTATGATGCATTAATCCTATTCAAGAATATGTACAAGCTCCAGATTTCAATATGTCTCAATGATTAACTTGTATGTATAATCCTTATACACAGATATGTTTTAGACCCAAATTCCAATATCTCTTAGCGATTATTTTGTATGTATTAACCTGTTCACGAACATATATCAGACCACGATGTCGATATGCCTTAGTGAGTCCTTTATATGTAATTCAGCGAATCGTGAAATCATATGCCAGTGATGCACAGATAATTAATTTGTTTTGGAATTAATTCTACACAATGAGTGTTTGACGGACCCTCTACATTTGAATTGCGGTTGGTGGTATCGATTTGAATAATTCAGGAATATTGATAATCTCAGTAAGTACTATCAGAAGTTCACTGTAAGACAATCCCAAGTAATATGAACCTGACCAACCACTTACCTAGACCAACCTCTTACAAAATAAGATGTTCAAGCGACAAGAAAAGCAGCAGATCAGGCACAGAAACTTTTTCTTTGATATAGGTCAAAAGTCAAATGTAGGTAAGAGTGACCTACGTTTGATACATAACACACCACCTTATCTTGGTGAACCCGTAACCCAAATATATAAGTTCCAGTGAGCCCGGACAATCTTTTCTTTGAATTAGGTCAAAGGTCAAAATAATTTTCCTTCTACATACTAATTTGGTAATACTTATGATCATTTAACTAGAAATCTATAGGAAATGACTAATATAGGCTAGGCCTGTTGTCCAATCCCTTTTGCCAACACCTAATCTAGATGATATTCTATGTAAACTATGCCTTGTTATTATACTTGTTGTGTTGACAATAAAACATTTTGAAATTAAAGGTCAAAATAGATCAGTGACCTACTTTTGATACATAGCACACCTCCTTATCTTGGTGAACCCGTAACCCAAGTATAAAGTTCTAGTGATAAGTTTTTTGGGAGATAGATCCCGGACAATCTTTGCTGTGAAATAGGACAGAGGTCAAAATAGATCAGAGTGACCTAGTTTTGGTTCACGACACACCGCCTTGCCAAGGTGAAGACGTGGCCCAGGTATGAAGTTCCAGCTACAAGTAGTGAAAGATGTAAAGCCCGTACAAGGTACTGTGCGGAAGGACGGACGGACACAATGTAAATCTATATTCGTACTGGTCACAACTCCCCGTAACACAAAAAAAAGAGAATTATCACATAAAACCCGATATAGTTACAGAAAAGACAAAACGTAAGATTTAAAAATAAGCAGAAATATATTTTTATTTTCATAAACGAACTGTAACATCGAATTTAGTAGTTGAATATAATGACATAAAACAACATTAGATAATGAATAAAAATAAGAAGCATGAGCACATATCCCGTGCGTTAGAGATGGCCGGGTAAAACATTATATACGAGACTTACTATAAGAAGCAATTAAACGTTTTACATAACCACCATATTTAACAATAAACTAAGTGTTCCCATTTTTCATTTTCCCTTTAATTCGGTCATATGGGATCAAAATTTTGAAGTTCATGATGCATTTATGTCACCTGTCCCTAGATTATAGATTGTTTTGTTTGTTTTGTTGTTTTTTTTTTTTGGGGGGGGGGGGGGGGGGGGGGGGGGGGGTAAAAGATAAACAGAAAAAGATAATTGGGAATTAAATAAATATATAGCTGAGCAATTCTCAGATTAAACATAAACAAGAGATCATGGAAAAAGGAAAAAACATAACCTCGAAGGCGTATTCATGTGGATATTTCTAATCATTTACTTCTTTATGCCCATACATTTGTTCTTCTAGAATCCCAGAATGACAAAACCATAACCGTCACATACTCGCGTGATGTTGTGGTTGAACATGATGGAAGGGTTGTCTCTTTTTATATTTATCTAGAAATCGCAAAATAAAATTGAGACGAAAAATATTATTAATATACTGTAAACGTACTTCGATATTTTCTAAAGAAGCAGTATATAGGAAGTGCTATTAACGCAATCATAATGCATGATGATTTAGGATGGCTTTGTGTGAGTTGCATACGCGTAGTGTGTACTTTAGGAGACAGTGATATGTTCGTGTTTGTCTCCTTGTGATAGAGCGGAAATGATGCCGACTTGACAGTGCTACCTCACTGAAGCATACTGCCGAATACATCCAGCAGGGCACCACACCCAATCTCTTTATATCGGCAATAGGTGGAACTGGTGCCTACTTTATAGTGCTATCTCACTGAAGCATACTGCTGAAGACATCTAGTAGGGCACCACGCAATATACGGGTAACGACAAAACCAGTCGTTCCACTCCCAAAATACGTTAAGCAGGAGTAAGAACTGCAAGGAGCTTCACCTCTGGACTAAACAAACTAAGAAATGTTATGACACAAAATCCTGTATAGTTCCTTGTTTTCTGGCTTCTCAAAGACCGAAAATATTTGTGATCAGTCAAATCAACAAGAACACAGCCTCCTCAGAATATATTGACCTAGACTACAGATGGGAGGTCGAGGTTCGAGAAGGCGACTGAGTTCCATAGCGTTTGCAGCAGTACTTTTCAAACATCTGGGTATTGAAGATGATATATATAATTGGGTTTGCAGCACTGTTGAGCGGGGCAAGGCTCTGTATGAAGGTACTGATAGCAATAGTTTGTGGTGTTCCATTTTGAATGTATCCATAGGCAGTCAGCAGGTCATACACAAAGAATGGGCTCCAGCAGAGGACAAACGCTGGAATTAATGAAATAAACGAATATCAACATTTCTAATAAAATATGATTTATTTGATAAAACGCTTAAAGTTATTCATGAACGTTATCAAATGAAATGATTAAAACTAATTATGCTTAATGATAACTATCAATAAGTTTAAACGATATTTTGAACAAGAATACTTTTCGTTATACATTAGCGCAATTCCCTTAAAATCCATTAATGTCTCGTATGACAGACATCTCATGACTTTTTACAATTAAAAAAGTGTTTACCTAAAACAATAACAAATGTAATTTTAATTGTCTTTATCCTCGCTCTTGGAATGATCCCTCTTGAACTCATGCTTGTCTCTGTCCAGTTGCCTCGCCTTCGACTGCTGTGTAACACTACTGATGGAGATCCATATGTTTTTCCTGTAAATAAGTTAAATTATTTACTGTAAACCTATTATAGTAAAGATACAATAGGCATATGTGTATAAAACTGTATGTATGGACAACACAGCTTACTCTTTTGATAACGAAATCAATAATTCTAACTTAAAATCGATAAAAACGAAGGCAAAATATGAACAAAAATATAGATTCCTATTGAGATTCTTGAATATTTACAAGGATGATAAGACCGACCAGTTGACCTAGTAGAGTAAATGTCATATGTCTCAACGTCGACACAGGCCATACCAATCGAGTTAAAATCAGGGTTCATAAACAATTAATAAAATAATAAGAAAATTTTATGTATTTTTTTTTTATATAACATGAGTTGACTTTTAAACATATACCTGTCTTCGTTAATCAAGTTTTTTCCCTAACTATGCAGTTTCCTTATTCAAACTCATAAAGTACTGTATCTTCTTGTTACAAAACTGCACATCAGATATCGATATTGATTCCGTCATTAATTTCTGTCTTTCTTTCAAAAGAAATATAATTCTTTTAAATAGCTTTTGTTTGTTTTCAAGATAGGTTAATTGGTAAAATAATATAATAGGCAAGCAGAAACTATCCCCACCATGTACGGACGAACAAACAAGAATACAACGGAATGAGTCCGTAGCTTACTGGTTTTCATATCATCAGAAATATGTTCATAGTGGAGGGTAACATAATTGCTAGCTAACTCTGAAACATATGTTTACTAATTAGCTTTAAATAATTACGAGTTATTCAATTATGGTCAGTTTGTTGTGTTATTTGCTAATTCCCAGTCACAATCCGTTCTATGTAATGTTACATGTATATAAAATCAGTCGTTATATGACCTCTAAATACGCACAATAACGAGTTAACATCATAATGATCTCGTGACTTACCGTTTCCTTGAGCCGTGGCCAGAAGGTAGCGCTCGCAGCTATATTCGTGCGAGGACAATGCACCTTTGTTTTTCTTCCAGATGATGCAGATGATAAACATGTATGATGACATGATTATGAGGGCGGGGATCACAAATATAGCTATAGCAATAAGCGTGATGTAGAGCTGAAAGAATATGAATAAGCCTTTTAAAAATATCTACATTCAATCCTCAATCAGTAAAGTAAAGTTCACCATGATAAATTATGACAACGTGGACACTTAGTTAGTTTTTGATTTACGAAGTTTTAGACAAAGCACATAAAGGATGAACATGGCAGACATGGTAAAGAGAGTATTTGAGTAAAAGATTCAAGGTATTGACTACATAATTTGAGATCCTCAAATATCTTATCAACGATATCATCTTACCATCCTTGCACTGCACTTACGTTCTATGAAATGTTTTGCAAATTAATACATGTTGTCAAGCTGTATTACCTGCACTATAGCATTCATATATCATCATGTTGACATTTACGACCAAATTGCAGTTTGATATCTGTTCTTTTTAAGGATTTCTTAAAATATAGAAAGGTTCTATTGTAAATCATTTATCTGTTGAATTGGAACACAGCTAACTCTGAGTAATTTGTTCCAACAAGGATTGGTGTTATCAGGTGTTAATAGTTCCTCCACTTTTCGGGATGCACCTTCAAAGTGAGTATTTGAGTATCCAAAGTGATAATAAGAACTTCAAGATACGTGGTAAGTCGAAAGAATTGTCAAACTCTGGGCTGGATTACTTCTGCCTCCATGTTATCTAGGGAAATGCTTCTACTTATAAAGACATCTTCGTCCTTTTTTTAATAAGTATGCTTCATTTCGTCGAGCAACATCAAACAGACCTTTACACAACGAAATCAAAATGAGAGGTTTTAGAGTTAGATATTCATTACAGTTGTGATAGTCGAAACTGACTAAATGTCCATGTATCATTGATCCAATCGACAAATGTCAGGGAACAATTAAAAAATGAATTTCAAATGGCGCTTGTAGTTTGCTTTTGTGTAATAGCAATGCAAAATGTTTCCTCTGGCAATGATAAGACGACAGCAAGAAATTGACAGACACTCTCATAATACATATCTGGCTGAAATGACATCTAATTTCAACAGGTTCTATTAACGCGACTGATGAGAGTGTGCCGTTAATGCTAATCGCGTTGTCCAGCCGACGTCACTGCAGAAGCATTGGTACTAGGCCAAAATATAATATCGATCGATCTAGGTCAGTCAGCGATAAGACCATGGGATCCCCGAGATTGCTTTTGGAATCTGAGAGAACAAACGACAATTTTGGTTTCGCATGATTGAATCGATTTGGTTACATGTTTGGTGCTATTGTGAATCCTTTGGGTGGGATTTGTTTGATTTTTTCGCTGAACGGAGCCAATATGCATCGACAGCTCAATACCAAAGGTGTAGTTTGATTATAAACATAATCTACACACAGGATCCTTTGTTGAAAGGTTGGCGAAACATAAGCGGTTATAAAAACGTTATAACTTCAATTAATCAAATTGAAATTAGAAACCCGTTTAAATCATTCTATTTCATTACATCTCATAAATAATGAAATGAGGTCGTTTCATTTACAAGGCATAATTCTCCAGCATGCAATGCACATGGCACAAGGACAGTTTGAATTGTCTCTTGGACAAAGTACTTCAATTCTGATCGCAATAAAACTCGGCAGTTGCAATGATATCGTGTCAGGAAAGATAAATATTCAATGTCACAAGACCTCAATATTAGCAGTGTTCGAGGAACTTAACCTTGCTTGCAACAAGTATTTTCATTGCCTTGAAAATCTATGTTATCAGCGCGTGACGAAAACAATGACGTCGTCTGGGGGATCAGAATATTTTCCAGGAGGCTTATAAACTTGGCATTCTTCATTAACTAGCAATGCTCTTTTACAATTGTGTAACCTGATTCTTATGTTATAATTTTATTCAGAATTATTGAGAACAATTGCAAAATGCTCTGACACAATAAACAGACTATTGGTTTGTTTGGTTTGTTTTTGTTTAACGTCCTATTAACAGCCAGGGTCATTTAAGGACGTGCCAGGTTTTGGAGGTGGAGGAAAGCCGAGTACCCGGAGAAAAACCACCGGCCAACGGTCAGTACCTGGCAACTGCCCCACGTAGGTTTCGAACTCGCAACCCAGAGGTGGAGGGCTAGTGATTAAGTGTCGGGACACCTTAACCACTCGGCCACCGCGGCCCCAACAATAAACAGACCCCACATCCTGTATTCTGTAAAGGAATAGACAGGAAAATATATTTAAAATCAAAATTTACTTTTACAATCTGCATACAAAAGAAAATTCACCAGAAGTCCTCTGTTAAATGTTGATTTACGACAGAAAACGGATTATTAGTTTAACTAGTGTCTTTTCCTATTTGTATGAAATATTCGTGGAGTCTGTTATTGTCAGTAAAAATTTTTTTTCTTTGTTAAAAAAAATATGGAGGCCATGTGCTTGATGAAATAATTAAATACATTCCCTCTTAAAAAATTGCGATGTGTTCGTCTGGTGAAAAACTATCACTTTTTGTACCTTCCACATCCATGGTTCTGGAAGAAACATCCAGCACTGCACTTTGAGACCGTCCGCACCTCCATCCACAACTTCCTCTTTGAAAAGGTGGAGAAGTGGCAGTGAAAACAGGAAAGAAAAAAACCAACCCAAGCTGATAAGTACCCGGTAACGTTTGCCTGCACGAGAGAAAAATTGATTACATATTACATGAAGTATTCAATAAGTAATATTTCGAGAAATACTGCATACACGTACATATTGCGTTGACTTATGGCGTATACATAGGCAAAATGTCTTCAGGTTAAATTCAGGTCAAATTCAGGTCAAATTCAGGTCAATTGCAGGGTCATTTTTTTCCGGTCAAATTTCCCTTCACGTGAAATTGACCTTATTTTTAGGTGAATTTCAGATCAATATTTTTTCAGGCAAAAGACATTTTGTCTGTGTAACTGTGCTGTATACCTGTTTCACTACCGTTCCTAAATTATACTTCAAACATACTTAACTGTACTTAAATATGCTTCATTTCCAATAAAGGGTAATACTGAGTGACTGAAAACAAAGGAAGACAGAGCAATGAGGAAAGAAAGGGAAGACTTAAGATCCCAATGTTGCAATGGAGGTAGAATATCTATTTTGATCTCTTCGATGTCCCCTAATTTGAAGATAGATATAAATAGAAGAATATTCCAGATTTTTCAGGGTCCACTTTTAGTCGCCTTCTACTATCAATATGCAATGGGATACATCGGGCCTCGTTCTAGGACTCTCCAATGTCCGCTGAACAGATCATAAAGGAGAAACCACTCTCGATCATAAAGGAGAAACCACTCTCGATCATAAAGGAGAAACCACTCTCGGTCATAAAGGAGAAACCACTCTCGAATCAACAGGTTGGTGGCACAATTATTCGGCTCTTACGACCCGCTGTGAGATACAGCAGGCGTATTCTTTCTCTGTTTACCAGTAAGGGTTTCTTAAAGGTCAAGTTTCTCGATCGATGTTTAAGGGATCTTTTTTTTCTCTCTCTCGTTTACTGGTGAGTAAACTGCAATTTTTGCAGATATTTTAAGTGACACACGTTAGTGCGCCAAGTTAAAATATCTGTGAAAAAATGTTTACACACCAGTAAACGAGAGAAAAAAAAACCTGTGTTTTTATTAAATGCTTTCAAAAACCAAATTGACAGTTTTGGGGGGGTTATAAGAGTAGACGTAACAGTTGGACAGGCAGGAATCGCTAAACAGCTGATTCTAATTTGGCAGGAAAGGATGTTCACTACAGGAATAACAAAATATAGTTCCAAAGTAATATCAGTTTTTTTAATTAATTCCTGTAAGATGTTTCAAATATCATATTTTTTCATCGTCATATTTTTGTTACTACAATATTCCATTTACATTTTATTGAAAAAAAAAACCGATAACAGTCATTGCGCCTTCACACGAATTGCACATGTGTGCGTCGGTCAGGCTATGAACAGTGTATTCCCACGAGTCAAAAATGTTTAACTCTTGTCAACGATGCTTTCGTTAATAAGGTAATATACCGAACAAGCAGATAAAATAATGAACTCAACCTCCGTGTTGCATATGTATATGCCTCTATATTTTCTATGTAACTGTGTCTATATTTGGTATATAACTGTTTTATATTTGGTATATTACTACCTCTATATTTGGTATGTAACTACCTCTTTATTTGGTATATAACTGCCTCTATATTTGGTATATAACTGCCTTTATATCTGGTATAAAAATGCATCTATATTTAGCATGTAACTGTTTGTATATTTGGTATAAAAATGCATCTATATTTGGTATATAGCTGTCTCTATATTGGGTATATAACTGCCTCTATATTGGGTATATAACTGCCTCTATATTGGGTATATAACTGCCTCTATATTTGGTTTGTAACTGTTTGTATATTTGGTATAAAAATGCATCTATATTTGGTATGTAACTACCTCTATATTTGGTATGTAACTGTCTCTATATTTGGTATATAACTACCTCTATATTTGGTATAAAACTGTCTCTATATTTGGTATATAACTACCTCTATATTTGGTTTGTAACTCCCTAGGTCTCATTATTGTCATCATATCATTATAAAAGCACTGTTACTACGTTTTTTGCATTTATTGATTTTAATTTGACATACTTCTACACATCTTTTAAGAGTTTTGTTGTTGTTATTAATACTAGATTCTAAACACTTAAGGTCATTAATGCCAATAAAAAATGGGTATAAAATGAAACAACATCTTTGTTGTAATAGTGCAATATTACGTTAGACATATCACCCTTTCTTGTCTTTGGGTTTATAATAAAGAATAGAAAGTATGAACACGTTTTGGAAAAACAATCATAAAAAATGGAAATCTTATGTATGTTAAATGATAATTTCTTTCAAATCTTGCAAAAGACTGAACAAATCGCGAGATGCAGCACGATTCTTTGCATGAATCTATTTCATAGTGTGGACTGGAATCCCACAATTACCAGGACATCTACATAGCAGGGGCTGGTGTCACTTTAAGAATAATTATTGATTAAGTCTATTACATAACATTTTGTTCCACAACATGATGACACCCCGGACGGTCGGAATTGCTCAAGCGTAACCAACTTAATTCTCTAGTTACCTTCGCCATTTTCTCCTGCCTATCCGCACCAACATCAGCTCTATTGTATATACAATATCCTAGAATCAATATGTTTTATCCATTCTAACATGAATGCAGTCAATTGTAAAAATATTTACTGATGATTAAAATAACATTGATGACAATAAGAATATCCATCACGCCAAGCACGGAGTGAAAACGCTATGGTTTGTTTTTAGGGGTCTAACGTCCTCAGTACGCTTTGGTAAATCCTGCTAACATGAATGGTCGTGTGGTTATTTGTGAAAACAGCCCTTACGTATTAATGAGCAAAAACCGATATCATCCCTGCAGGAACTCGAATTATTAAGGTTTAATAAGTATTTGAATCTTACAATTATAGAATTTAATATTGATTGTACTGACTCATGCTGAGATTGTCGGAATAGTCCGTGTTATTCAATGTCTTCATGCTTCCCCGTGCCGCAAACACATATGTAGTACCAGTTTTGCCGCCTCAACATGCAGTTTAATTACCTTCGTTACATTAAAAACAATTTGGCTCGGAGGAAGGTCAACTAAGTGTCACTATTTGAAGTGCCATTAAGCGAAAAAATTCACATCCTTTTGATAGGAAGTTACCGAATGCAATACCAAACCAAACATAAATTGGGCACTTCTTAAGAGGTTATTGAAAACAAAATCAACATACTGCTCGATAGTCTACCGTTTTGATACTTGCGTTCTTTTTTTCTTTCGATATTCCACCTTAAAGGGATATCCCATACAAGATGCAACATCTCTTGCTGTTTCGTACATTTAAAAAAAATCATTTCAACACTACTTTTATCAAAATATCTTTCCTTATGTCAGATAAGTCACTGGATCATAAACTATATGCAAACTATTAAGTAAATACAATTGTGTGTCCACGTCACTTGTAATTAGGGCTGAGAGAGCAATTTCATTTGTTTCTCCCTGTCAAATGTCTATTGTTAAAAAAGTTCTTACTCTTTGGCTAATACAATGAAAACCTGTTGTGACGTAGTAAGGAAACATAATAAAAAAATATAAACAAAATATTGTTATCATGGAGATTCATGAAAAAGTAAAAGGAGAATAAGACCAGGTGTTTGAGAGGAGAGTAAGTATGTTTTGATCCATAGGAGACATTTGCCATACAGATCTAAGTCAAATCGGGGTTATGTCACATTCTCAAATGAGGATAGGAAAGAATTTCCACACATCAAATTTAATAAAATTGTTCATATGATAAATTGATAGGTATTGCTTCCATAAGATCCGAAATACATACTTTTGTATTAAAAATATCCATTCAACAGTTTGAAAAGGAGACAGTTCGTGTTAACTCTCCGAGTTACATTGACGCATGTGGTTGTTCAACACAAACTTAGTACTTACTCCTTGTCTGCAGGTTCATTGGTTTTGCTATGGCCTCCAGTCGGTCTATGGTCAGTGCGACAAGTGCATAACTAGATCCGTAGATAACAAACGTCTGCGTGAACTTGATCAATTTGCAGACAACGTTCCCAGCATGCCATTCGATTGTGATTTTCCATAAAATGTCAGTCAGAATGAAGAAAATTCCAACAAGTAAATCTGAAGGTAAAAGAAAAGGGTTGGTTTATCAAAACTTGAAAGATACTTTCCGAACAAGCTATGTATGAATTAATCATGTCGCAAAGACCGGCTTGTCCCTTTATCAAGCTATGACTGAAGGAGCGATCTGTATTGTTGTCCTGTAGCCTACAACGTCGTGACGAAAATGTCTATGTTCATGTCACTCGACCCGGATCGGTTCTCCTATCAATAGAGAGCATATATACACGGCACCAGATAGGCTACGGTAGGGTGTAAGTCAAGCATCCTCCCCTGTTATGGAATGTCTTGAAAAGGGACCAGTTGGTCTTAATATATTGCGACACGTTTAACACATACACTGTGTAGAATGCAACATTTTAGTTTTAATAGTGCTATACATTTCTCCTTAATCATTCAAAGAAATGTATTCGAAGTTATTGATGACATTTGTTGAGACTTGTTGAACGATATATAGATATGTAAGGTTGTCTGCTTACTTTGATAAGCAATTATGTGGTTATTCATTGTACATGTATTTAAACTGTTGAAGAAGATAGGATGGATGTTATTAAACCTTTTGCGTTGTAAGTAAGGGCACTGGTATGGACATATTTGTATGGAACAAGCCACCGCCAATACCATAAAAACAAAGTATTACTGCATGTTCCCGAAGCTGCCAATGCTTAGGATACTAAGTAATCATATTCTGGAGTAACACATTGATGATCGTCTCAACGACGGCACAGTTCAGTATGTGTTACAAGCTTAATACCCAAACGTAAACGTCATTTGTTTAATTTCTAATGTCAATTTGTGATAAATCAGAAATAAATATGTTACGTTATTATGATATTGAGCAAGATTCCTGACCTCTGCTGTGGTTTTATTTTGAAAATACTTCAAACGTGGTAAAATACACGATTTCATTTTTCTTTAATCACAAGGCGTTAAAGTTAAGTGTGATATATATCAATAATAAATTAATTAGTATCCAATCAAATCTTTGACAAAGTGGCATCGATTTAAAAAAATGGTGGATAACATGTAATTATTCATTCTATCTTTGTCAATATGACTAGATGATGGAGCACAGCTGGGCAAAATTCGTTGATACATATTTACAAGAGGAGAGTGTGTAAACAAAATACTTTTAGGAAAAAACATACTGATAATTGCTGAAGCAATATATGTCCCCTAGCGGCCCCGCTATCTATTCTGGTTCTTTACAAGTGTCTTAAATTTGATCCAAAGCACTCAAGGAATGACACATCTAGAGCGCTGACAATGATATTCTAAAAATAGCAATGGTGACTTGACCAAACAACCCTGCCCGAAACTAGCTTGTCTAACATATCATGGTCCTTAATTAGTGTGAGAAGATTGATGAAAATATCTCAAGTGGAACTTAAAGGAAGTGACATTGACCCAGCGACCTTGACACTCATACTCAGAGATATTATTCGATCCTAAGTACGAGTTTGATGTTTAATGAAAACCAAGGATGCCGCTAGATTGCGGGAAAAGAATTCTCTCTCAAAAAAAAAAAAAAAAAAAAAAGGAACGGTGGCTTTGAACTTGACCAAACAACCTTGTAACTCAATTGTCCGAAATATTATGGTCCTTTGAAATTGTTTGAAGTTTGACCAGAACTCTCTCAAGGAACGAAGACACTAGACAACGCTGAGGATGTTCTCAAAATAGTAACGATGACCACGAAATTAAAGGCTATCATCCTGAAACTCGAGTGTGTCCGAGATATTATGGCCCTTTATCAGGTCCGAGATTTGGTCAAGCGCGCGTACATACGTGCGTAAAAAAATGGACGGAGAGGAACCTCCGCCCCCGGTTTTGCCGTAGAAAACTAAAAACATAGAACCTTCATCTTCCTACGCACTGACCAGAGACAGGCCAGACGGCGGAACAATTACACACTTACCATCAAAGACGTTTTTGCTGGACTCAGTCACACATACCTTTTTGACGCAAGTTATTACATCTTATTTCATTCATGTCCCTATATAATTGGAATCCTTGGTATGTGTTTAATCGCGTTTTAGGTCGCAGAAGCCGAAACGTCACGTTTGAGCCTTGGGCGAATTTCACTTATATCGGAGTAAACAGTCGTTAGAATAAATACATTTTCTCGGAAGATTTACCATGATGGCATTTAACAAACACGGAACAGGGTCTATATCTCAAGGAACTAGCTCCCCTGGATTGGTATCATAGGGAACAAGCGACTTATATATGGCACGAGCTGCACTTTATAGGTCATATCCTCTAAAGGCTTATTTATGAAACTACATCACTTAAGTACTACGAAGATGATTTTCGTTCATTCATTCATTCATTCATTCATCATTCATTCATTTTCTCTTTATATCATATCCATTTTTCGTTTTCAAAATTTCATACAATGCGTAATCTAAAATATCTTTAAAGCATAGCTAGAACATAATGATATTTCGCATACATTCGTCAATACGAAGCAATCGTCATCAACCTTATAAGAAAACAGACGAAAAGGAGACAAATCACAGAAAACGAAATCTATAGAAAGAAGGACGAAAGTAATTTTACTTGGCAATGACCCGTGCTCCCTACATGTCAGCCAGCTTTCCAATCAGTTCCGAGTTAGCGAAGGACGCTATAACTCATTCCGGGGAATTCGAGCTAAATCTAATAGAGTGGACTTCCCAAAGGATACATGTCGAGACTGTGAAATGTATCTCCTTTCTACTATATACGTTACACTATATAAAACCCCTTAATTGTATTACATTTAAGTAAGTTACAAATAGAGTAAGCTATGAATTGTTAAAAGGGCATTCCTTTGTCCTTGAGTACTTGAGTACTACGAAGATGATTTTCATTCATTCATTCATTCATTCATTCATTCATTCATTCATTAATTGTATTACATTTAAATAGGTTACAAATAGAGTAAGCTATGAATTGTTAAAAGGGCATTCCTTTGTCCTTGAGTACTTGAGTACTACGAAGATGATTTTCATTCATTCATTCATTCATTCATTCATTCATTCATTCATTAATTGTATTACATTTAAATAGGTTACAAATAGAGTAAGTTATGAATTGTTAAAGGGGCATTCCTTTGTCTGAGTAAAGTTTAGATCGTCAAAATTAAATTTACTGGAAAATATGTATTTTCTCCGAGTTGTTAAGGTTATAATCCTATCATCATTACGACAGTTTTAATCTGAAGATCAACCAATGTTCCTCGAGTATTAAGGCCTGAAAATTCTTAATTCGACCCAAAGTGTAACTAATTACCGCAAAGTCATACGGTATTTGTACACGATACACCTTTTCTCTGTACATTTCGGTGTCTATTTCATTACGTGAAGGCACATCCACTCATATAATCATCGTTCGGAAATAGACTTCATCAATAGAAATCGTGCATGTTTCGCATGTCCGAACGAAGGAATGCACCTTTCAATCAACATTAGAAAGGCCATTGGGGCCAAACAATGGTGATTAAAATGGGAATAAAACGAAACTACACTTAACAAACGAAATGTTTAAATAACCATTGGTTTTAAATGTAAAAAGTGGCTATGGTTACTCATATCTTGTGATACACACCAACAGCTTTTAGATAGGTCACCATATTGTATATGGTAACACTCTTGAAAATAATTTTATGACTTGATCAGCTGCTGTAAAACCTTTCTCTTGTAGGTTGTAGATCAATCCAATACAATAAAATGGTATCCAAGTAAATGGTTCACTGCATGTGAAGGAACTGTCGTACAACATAACTGTGATAATATGGGAAATATAAAGCCGGAGTGCGATCCTTGCCGGAATGAATGCCCCCACCCTCACCTCTAAAATTAGCATTACACAAGCAATGGTAACATCTGAAAAAATATATGACGAAATATGCTTTCAAGTATTAATTAATTCCTGTAATGAGCGATACCTAGCGTTATGGATTATTTAAATGGCTTAAAGATCTCCACAATTTTATTGCCATAATTTATTTGACAATGAAGGGTCACACAATATGTTTTTGCTATCTTTACAACAGTCTCCATTACTAGATGAAGTTTCAATCAATTCACGGGAAATGACTTCAGGTTGTAAACGATATTATCAATATATATATATTATATATATATTTATTGTTCACGACCACGATACATCTAGCGAAACGGAACTCCCTATCGCAATACCTGTGTGGTTGTGTATAGGTTACTAGGCTTCAGGTGATAATGAATTTATTGTTCTGGTATATATTTTATCCATTATTTTTTTTATAGAAGAACAATAATACCAAAATACAATCGTAGGTTTATGACCTTTCGTTTTTACACTTAAATACGTATCTGTCAGTTAGATGTCTACTGTATATAACTATATGGCGTAAGATACGACTAATTGCGTGGCCACCCTGCAAGGTAGGGGATGGTTTCTACGTCTGGTCAGAGGACACATTAGAGAGCCCCAGAATAAGGGCCGGTGTATCTTACTGCTTGTCAATCGTAGAAGGCGGCTAAAAGCGTCGCCTAAAGAATCGAACATGTTCTTCTGTGCCTTCTATTCAGGAGACATTGAAGAACCGCTGCTTTGATTTTCTTACTCTAGGTATCTCCTCAACAACCGTCCTCATATTTTTACGAGCGATATTTTTTGCGAGAAAACGTAAAATATCGAAATATTCTGTAATACAAGGTATTATTAATTTAAACGGAAAACCATTCAATTGTCTTTTTATTGCATTTTATATACTTAAAACCAAAAAATAAAAACATCGAAAAATCAGATATGTCAAGAAGTGGGGGAATCAGTTACATAATTCATGACGTCATTTCTATATTTCTATATTTTACTGGCAAAAAATGCAATAAAAGAGAAACTCAAATTTAAAACGTAAATATAAGTATTAAACTACCGTCTTTGGAAAGTTATTGTCCTATATTTACCATTGTATGGCACTGCCACTATATAACCCTACCAATTCAGTTGCGAGTTCACCAGCTTATGAACTGCCAACTGAAATTTGAATTTGAAAATTTAAAAATAAAATATAAAATAAAATAAAAAATCGCAGATGGTAAATATAAGCATTGAACGGCTTTCAGTTGGCATTCATAGTCAATATGAATGCCAACTGAAAGCCGTTCAATGCTTAAATGATTATCACAGGATGGCAGCCTTGTAATGTCTCACAACAGTCGGCGATCTATTTCAGACACGCAATCTGCGACGTATAACTCGATGATTGATAATTTCATTACTGTACAGGAACGCATTAGACATATCCAACCTTTTTGTGATTGCGAATTTATTTTCTGATCAGATTTAAAAAAAAAAAAAAAAAAAAAAGTAAATGCTGTTCGGTAGGTATTAAAATGGCTGGTACCAGATCAAACAATTACGAAAATCGTTATCATTGGTGAGCTTAATTCGTTTCTGAACATTCTTTTATCCACCCACTACCTTTGTAACAGCAGGTGTAACAGATGAATTTTACCAGATGTCCACATTGTATGATCGTAAAAAGCAACTTAATTTAGGTTCCTATCACTTCTCTTCCTGCTACACAACTTTCTTCTGAATATCTTCCTTGACACCGCCTCTTTATTTGAGAGCCCGCCCCAGTGAGGAAGATCATCCCATTGCCAAAACGCACCAGAGTCTATAAAAATGGTAGTTGCTACCCCTGCTTAACGCTCAGCATTTTCGGAGTGTCCGTTGTTGGTATGATGTGCTCGTTGTTGGTATGATGTGACCGGATGGGGCATCCTCTTCGGCAGTGTGCTTCGGTGAGGTAGCACTATAAATTGGGCAACAGTTCCGCGCTATAGCAAGGAAACAAACACAAATTTCATAGTGAATTTTATGAAATTTGTTGTAATATAAACATTATTGGACATTTTACATTTTCCATAATTTTGGATTGTTTTCACCGTCTAATAATTTAACTACATCTCAACCAGCTGTCTGTCTTTTGAAAGTGATATGTATAATTCCCTTTTTTCTCATTGTTTTCGGATTTTAGTTTAGTTAGATTAAACCGCGCAATATGTATGTACATTTATCTTTTGATGTTAATTGAGTTACTTAACTGGTCCGGCCAGGTATGACACCAAACCTCGGACAAAGGACAATTAAGCGTATTATCTCACCTGTCTGAAATGTGACCATCTGAGTACTAAAATGCCACCTGTCAATCATATGTATTAACTCTAGCTTAAATACTATGTGTAACGTTTTGTAAATTTAATTAGAACCTGAGTTCGGACTGCACGGGTCGATTTTCGGATATTCCGTAAATCGCCTGCCGACTCTTAGAAAGTTTAGTTTAATAGATAATATATCTTGGACCGTATTTTAACATCTCTGGATTTTATATAGAGAGTAACTTGCCACATTAATTTGTATAAGTCAAATTACGTACAAGATTCCTGGAACCTCTACTGCCAAGCGATATTCCCCAAAACAAGAAAAGAAACCGATCATCGGAATCACACGGAACTGGAATTACACCAAGACTGTGTTCGTCATATTTTGGAACTTTCCAGAATAACGTTGTAACAGTAAGTCAGGATGACATCGTGTTATAGGTGTGGTAGAAACTTTAACTCTAACCACCTGATGCACTGTCCTGCAAAAGGATGTTAATGTTTTCTTTGCGGAAATTTTGGACATTTTTCTAGAATGCGTTTTGCACGGAGCAGACAATACAGTACAAATTGTGTTACAGGATCGTTTTCTTGGACCATGCAGCGTCCACAAACGTATCGACGTCCTGTTCCTGTCCGCATATCTTCGGACAGCGAGTCTGTGGTGCAGGTAACGCATCAGAAACAGAACAAATCTTCCTCTAAACGGCGACGAGATTCCGAAAGGCTCAGGAAATTCCAAGACACGAAACAAGTACTTTCTGTTTTACCATTTTATTATATTTCTGCCGATGAATTTGACAACGAATTTCCGAAAGAATCTTCCTTCACACATCAGATTAGAAATCTCCAAACAAAACTTGTACGTACAAAGTCAACAATTTCGACTATTTCTGTAAAGTGCGCGAAGCTTGAAGAAACAAACAGAATTCTAGAAGACGAATGTTCGCGTTTGAAAAGTGTCACCATCAACAATTACGTGTCCCAAATAAAGGAACTTGAAAAAGCTTTAGATAATAGACAGAAAATAATGAAGAGCAAGGACGAGACAATAAACAGCTTTCACATAACAGCCAAAGAAAAAGAACAAACAAGGAGACAGATATCAAATTTAAAATCGAGTTCACATCCGCACATCCCTCAGTTGATGGAAGAATGTCTCATAGGGACATTTTAGCCAATGTCTGGACCGGGAATCAATTTTGTGCCACTAATTTCATTGCAAGTAATGTCTTTAAAGTGGCATTAAATTTGTCCAAATGGCAACTTGTAAAGAAATAAAGCAGTAATGTTTACCGACAAAGTAAATATAGTTTGCAATATGGATTTGCAGGCTCTGAAACATACATCACAATTACTAGGCTTGTTCATGTAATAAGAAAGTTGAATGCTCAAGAACATATTAGTTACTAAATGAAGGAAGTAAAATTGGCTTGGTTTTATTTAGTATTGTTTAACGTCCTATCAACATTTAAGGTAATTTAAAAACTGCCTACCCTGTGTGCGAGATGCAGGAAGTAGTGTATTCATGTATGTTTTTGGGAGCGTTGGCATGTATGTTTTTGGGAGCGTTGGCATGTATGTTTTTGGAGGCGTTGGCACGTGTGTTTTTGGGAGCGTTGGCATGTATGTTTTTGGGAGCGTTGGCATGTATGTTTTTGGGAGCGTAGGCATGGTTGTTTTTGGAGGTGTTGGCATGTATGTTTTTTCCTCCTTGCGATAGAACGTAACTGGTGAGACCAAATTTATAGTGTTAACTCACTGCAACATACTGCCGAAGACACTCAGCAGGACAACCCTCACGGTGACGTTATACCGTCAACGGTTGAACCGATCATTATACTCTCATCAGACTGAGCGCTAAGCAGGTGTAATTAAAGTAAATATTGTACAGTATAAGGCCACATTTAAAACTTAATTAGGAACAGAGTATGTCGTACTCTGAAGTTTATGTATAAAAGGAGGAAGAAAACAAAAGGTAGAAACAGAAATGACATGAAAAACTTGGCCCAACTTAGCACCGACGTATCCGTTCCCGACGATTCCCTTCTAAATTTCCACACGGCTGACCCTAGTTATCACTTTTTTCTAGAATCACGAAATAGATGTACTGTATGGTTTTATATAACTGATATGACATAAACTGAATCCATTACTCAATTCAAAAGTAAAAAATTCAATTGTCTTGTTTTTCTATTGCAGCATCCTTAAGGTATTGATTGGCTCCAAAGAGACGTCACAGTTATTATAATGCAACGCGGGATATATAGATGCCGCCAACTTTCGTCATCCTTACAAATTATCGTAACAAGATAAATAGTATCATGGATTCGTGAATTTGGCATTTCTCTGCTAAAATAGTACATCAATACGATATTCATATCCCTACATCATTCTACGATTTCCCGTTGAATCGTGATCGCAGTGGCCGAAGTGGTTAAGGTGCCCCGACACTTTATCACTAGTTCTCCACCTCTGGGTCGCGAGTTCGAAACCCACATGGGGCAGTTGCCAGATCTGACCGTAGGCCGGTGGTTTTTCTCCGGGTACTCCGGCTTTCCTCCACCTCCAGAACTTAGCACCAAGGCTGTTAATAGGACGTTAGACAAAACAAACCTAAACCAAAATTTTCTGTTGACCATTCCTACCTTTTAATATATACTGTATGACGATCTCTTACCGATTAATTTTCTTATCACAATAAACTGATAACTTTTGTCCCATGCTTTTAAACCCGACTAAGTGTGTTTACAGATTGGTGGGAACGGCTTGAGTCGTCCGGAGAACACGACTGATGTGGTCGCCAAAGACATTGAGTCATTGATTCCCGATCTTTTTCATTTACTTTCCCTAAAATACGTGATGATCCTAAGTTTACTGCCAAGATTAAAGACTAGATAACACAAAGCCGATGTGACGGAAGAAAACGAGCCTGTCGATGAACCCCATGTCATATTACAGGAGAGGATATGTGGGGAACATTTTTGCAAACTTTGGAAACATGATAGAATATCCAACCTACCTCCATCAAAAGCCATATTACAAGTCTGTCCGAGGCAGTGTCCTTTACGGTGTACGAGTGGTCGGATGGCGGATGACCAGCATGCAAACATATCGGTCATTTTGCATATCGGTCGTTTTGGCATCATTTTGCCGCTCACCTTTGCTTTTTGATATGTGTATTTATGGGTTTTAATGTTTATTTTAGTAAAATAATACTGAAGGCTACTCACAGAGGTGAGCCCAAATGTTTTGCCATGATTATGTGTCATTGTTATCTGTATATAAAGCAAACAAACCTCGCATCATTTATGGTATTTCTATATTATATAAAAAAGGAGTGGAGTAGGTTTTTCCTTTGCCATGGAACATGAGTTCCGCCTACATTCCCTTGTTTGGTATTGCATACGGGTGAACTGTTAAAGGTCAAACCTGATTGGTCATTAGTGCCCACATCTTCATCAGAAAAATTGTTAAGTATAATTATGGGAAAAAATAACTAGAGTGTCTGTTTTTGAAAACGAAAACCTCCCTCCCTCCCTCCCTCCCATCTAAGCAATTGATATATATTAAAATATAATTTAATACTTGCATGAGCGTATGCTACTCATCGTTGCCTTTTAATGTGTGTATTTATACGTTTTTATATTCATTTTAATAAAATGATACTGAAGGCCACCCACAGAGGTGAGCCCAAATATTTTTGCCATGATTATGTTGTTATTTGTATATAAAGCAAACAAAGCTTGCAGCATTTATGGTATTTCTATATCATATAAAAAAAAGAAGTGGAGTAAGTTTTTCCTTGACATGGAACACAGAGCAAAAATGCATATATTCTCTCATTATGTTTAGAGGCATCAATTGAAAACTGAATTAAGCTTCTACAAGGATGTAAACCCTAACCAAACAAATCGCTGCTTATTGATAAGAAAAAGAAATTTTATTTATCTTCTCAACAGTTTAGCGATCTTGGATTTGCACTCCATTCCTAAAGATTTATTTTCGCAACCCACGTATCAACAACACATGTTTAACTTCGAATTTCTGTCAATAATCCCTTAACTAATGCCGATGATTTCCGATAAGTGTGATTCGCATTTATTTTGTAGGATTTGGTTCCCTATCTCCAGCCTCAGCTCTTTACATATTTATCCAAGTCAGACTTCGTCTAATCTCACCAAGCACTTGTTTTTTTTTTTATATTTGAGCTAAAACGCTTGAATCTGATCCATGGAATACATGCGGATTACACATGTGTTAGTGTAGGAAGCCACTACATTAATCTATAAAATGACCCTCGACATCTGAAAACGGAACTTAAGTTTTATGTCACGTTCTTGGAATTCCTGTAAAAAGGACCATTACAAAATAGTGTTACCGATTTATCAGGATGACGGGATAATGTGTTTCGTTTTATCGTTTTCTGAAACACTTAAAGTCGATCTGATCTGTTACTGCACGCCACAATCCATATAAAACAGAAGAAATATGGCTGTAAGTTATAATATGACAACAATCAGCTGTCGTGTAGACCTCAAATAACAGCATTATTGCATGATTAGCAGCCAACTACACTGACACATGATATTGAATTCAAGAAATATTAGGAACACTCTGAGAAATTGAACACCAACCAGGCGGAAAATGTATCACTTCGAGGTAAAAAAAATAAGACAAAAGCCAATGGATGAAATGTGTGCTAGGAATAAAACAGGCTGAAGTTAGCAGCGGATTCGTTATTCGTTATAGAGACCAACCAACCATTTGTTTTCCCATAGACTTTAGTGTTAACGTTTTGGAGTATTTCATTCAAATTCTTGAATTCAGTATGACAATTATGGTTTATAACAAAAGTTTAGGGTCTGATATAACGCCTAATCAAAAAAAAAAGTTGGGTCCTTCAGCTCAAATTTTCTCCAGGGTAGCCATTTTGAAAATAGGTGAATTTCGCAGTAAAAATTCTCAAAAACCTTAAATGTTTACCTGTTTATTATTATTACCTGAACTTTGGGAAAAAAATCAATCGGACTTACGAAATTAATATCAACATTTCTTATTGATGGTAACCTATCAGGCTACATATCTATTTTCTCACTTCATAACATACTGGCCAATCAGTGGCTGCCAGACATTTTATCCTTGGCTCAACTTTCTATACACAGGGGCTGTTTCAAAAATATATTTTTTCAATTGGTTGGTTGTTCCCTACTGGGGATTCGAATAACGAATCCGCTGCAAATAACGAATCCGCTGCCATTAACGAATCCGCTACCAGCAGTGGATAGGGGATTCAGTTTTTTTTATGTTTAATTGATATTTCTTTTTATTGACACTTTGACATTGGGGTTCAAATAATGAATCCGCTGCAGCAGCGGATTGGAGATTCAGTTTCTGATGTTCAATTGGTATTTTTCTTATGAAATTATGATAGGAGATTCGAATAACGAATCCGCTGCTAACTTCAGCCCGCTTAGGAATGACAGGTATTTGAATGTCATTTATGTGGGAAAATGTAGACTTTAACCCAGAACCTTCAAACCGTGGACTGACACTTTAACTGTGTAATCTTTTTTGATCAGCGGCGGTCAGCGAAACCAAGTCCCGTTACATAAACAATCTATTGTCTTTTGCTTGGATGAAGATTTCGATTTTGAAAATAATAAAATTTATAGAATTAGTCGGCTATTGTACCTCCCAATCTAGGTTTTGACATTTCTTTAACCATTTCAGCCGTCTCCAACGAATCAACACATTAAAATCATACCATCTCTGACTAGTCTTAGAATGTCGAAACAGCTGTATGATGAATTCATTACTGGCTCTACTATATCGAACTCTAAATTTGTATTGAAAGGTGTTTTTTTATCTTGCGTATCTTAAGTATAATCCTGAATGACACCTTAGGCATTGTGAGTCATCAAAGACAGAGGCAAGCAGTGGAAATACAAAAACAAATGTACTGCCTTTGTGATTTCAGATACAATGTTAGTACCAAAATGTGTCTTTAACGATAATTTCAGAGCGTATATTATGGGATAAAAATAATTAATTTCCTCTTTCCAGGAACCCAATCCATAAATTAACCTCTTTGACAGAAATTGATCATCGTGAACTTTTAGGAAATTATGCCAGTAAAGCATCACCTGCTCCAATACGAGTTATATGCCAAGTATAATGTTACATTCGCGGCAGTGTAATTAAAATTTCTTAGACTCTATATTTGATATTCTATTAGCGAAAATCCTCACTAATTCAAATTATTGAACTACCAAATAATTATAGAAACACCTCGCGTTGATGGAGCACCCTTAAACTAAAGAAAAAGGAGAGGAAAACTATTGTCACCTCATTTTCACCGGTAGAGAACTAGGAGTTCAAATATCTAAATATACTATTCAATATATGTAGGAAACTAGTTTCAGAGACGGGTTGAATATGAAAAATGAAAATGATACTGGCTAGGGTGTACCTGTAAACTAAGCAAGGTCAATTAGCTAATTAGATGTAGTTAGGGATTCTTATCAAACCATAAAAAAAACGATGGATACAAATGGGCAAAACCATAACGAAGGGAACAAAGAAAAACATTGAGCCCTGTTGTGTACCGATCTTTGTTAAGTCTATTCCTGGAGCACTAAGAGTTATGCCTCGACAACGTTCGATATCGTTCGATGCTATGTGATCTTAAAATGTTCTCCAAAATAATATCATATACAAAATGTACAGTGCCTGGAACTTACCAAGTAAGTTTTAATTTTCGCTTTCGTTATGCGATTTGATCTGATACTTTATTGAACTTGCTGCCCCGATTGCACGATTTATTAGATAACTCTAAATTTGGGATCTTATCCTTCCCACATTCTAAACCCCAATTTTATTTTCTTTAACGATAACCTTAACGGTTAAGAGAAAGGTTATGGGTTCTATCCCTAACCGAAACAAACCAAAGTCTACACAATTGATGCTTGACATTAGAGTTTTTATACTTAGCGGTAAAGACTTGTTGCCTGTGTGTTATATGACCAGGCGGAGTGCATCGGTTTGGCATTTCAGTGTGATGACACTATAACAACGTACAACAGAAGACTTCACATCCGTAGACACCGCCCTAAAATAATCTTATGTTATCAGCAGGACGTAAAACAATAACAAACCGAACTAGGATGAGCATGACATAGAACTCGATCATGGTGAGACATGTATCCAGATAGTTAGATTCTAGGCAAAATGTTTCCAGGAGAAAATTGCCAGAGAGCTGCATGTGTATCGTTCTCCAATGTTGCCGACGGTTATAGTCTATATCGTCTTCATAGATCTGTATAAATTTCAAGCCTGTTGGTGATACAGATTATAGGCTTGATAGAAAATGGCGGATTAGCATTTATCAGTTGTCTCGTGCACGGTAGGTCTGTATTGATCACTTCCATGCTGCCGACTTGTATGAATTAAAAGGATTGATTGCAAGCTGTATAAGATATATTATACGACTATATCAAATGTGAATAGCTGTACATTATATGCCAAGAAATTATCATAGTTTTAATGGGTAATTATTTTTACAACAACAGAAATCTATGCACAGGAATGAGTTGCTGTATAGATGCGGATTTAAAAATTACTTTTAGAAGCTGCGGTGGTACTACATTTGCAATAGCTCAGACTATTTTACCATGCCGGCTCAATTAAACACATTTCATCTTTTAAAAGAATACATAGAAACCCAGGACTATCAATTGTCTTTGCTATGGAGATCTTGTTCCTGGAAAAGCAGATGGCGGATCCTTAATGTAATGCCATACGCGACGATCGAAGGTCATAATCTTAGATCACAAGAAAAGCAACCTTAAAACAATTGGCCAAACTAGCATGGCGCGGGGCTGCCTGATACTAAAAATCAAAAGGTTTTTCGTGAAGACGGTTTTGAGAGTAAAGGACGTATTAAATAGATATAAAATAACTGAAACATTCAACAGATTATGGGTTTATTTAGCAAAGACCGCTGTGATTAATGTCTAGACGTAGACGATGTTACCTATTCATTTAAGTGTTTTGCGTCAAAATGTACTCCAATTCACCAAAATGATCTCATTAGTTAATATCTATCAATTTCCCCAAAATACTTTAAATGTTTCAAGTGACTTACGGAAGATAATTGTAATCAAAGAGGAGAGATAAAGTTTCGTTAATCTGTTCATTACTGAAGATCCCTGATAATTGTGCCATTCCCCTTGATTCAATTTCCTTTTATAGACTTTTTAAAAGTCCTTTCGTACTGCATACTAAGATGCAGTTTTATGAACATACTCAAGAAAGACGTCTAGGTAAATTATTTTTGTTCTGTCTCTATTTGATAGAACCAAGTCTAGATAAATCGTTATTTTAATAGTACAGTAAAAGGGTCGTAGTATTTTTTGGTGTAGCTCAACCTTAAAGTGTGGTATCTCGAGTTACTTCCCTTATGATACTGAGGTATTATGTGAACGCATGCATGTTGTGAGTCAGCCATGATGCAACTAAAAAAACACAGAGCCTTATTCTGAAAACCGATCTTGTACTTCTAATAGGTAGGTTAAAATTTGAGTATTAGATATCGTATCTGTTTTTATAACAAACTGCCTATTCTTGTCACATATAGATTATGTTGATACTTGTTCCTGCTGTCCCAAGTGAATTGACTAAAGGTGGAGATTCCAGCAATTTCCAATTTCCAATTGGGGTCGTTCTTAAGATTGTTTACACTTAGAAATCACTCACTGATACATTGCTTTGTACCATCCCCTTGGCTAAACAATTTACCCAAATTAACCGATGACGCACTTGCTTAATTAACCATACTCGTTTACTAAACTTAGAGCGCATATTGTCAAAACAGATACAAGTTAATTATTTATTTTAACCATGTAGGAGGTTTATATATAAATTTTGAACCATCAACTCATTATCAAAATACTAAAACAGTAAGCCACCGATAATATTTATTTTTCAATCAATTTCTTTAAAAAACTTTAAAGTTTTGCATTAAAATGCATTCCATTAAAAATTATTTAGTTTATAGAGACATTTTTACTTACCCTAAACCTGCCCATAGATTAAAACTTTACCATTTGTTCAAAGTGTTGAATTTTGGCTTTAATGTGTGTCACCTCAATGACTTGCTGAACGATAAAGGATATAACAGACCACCCTGTAGCACTCCAAACCTTAATGTATACATGTGCCTTTCCTAATGTAGAACAAACCGTAGTACGCATACAAGAAATCCCGATATCAGGAGGTCACGGCTTCAAATGACCATCGCTGCTATTATAATTAAGCCATTAAATACGATATATTATGCGATAGTGACAAAACAAACCTTGCAATAACATACCCCAAATACCCCAATCTTATTTTTCTTTTCCATTTTGCATTTTCTTCATAATGAAAATATCTGTATAAATATCCATGATTTGAAATATTATATTATTAAAGCGCTTTTATACTATTTATAAAATTGCGTTTTAAACATCTAATATAGTACCGTTCTCATACGGTAGAGAGTGACTTTAAAACCAAGAAATCTGCTAGAAACATTAAGTTAGAGTATTCCTTTAGCCTGCGTTTCTCCTCTCTCGACTATGCAGATTGTAAAGCCTGGACAGGTTGGACAAGAACGCAGTTTCTAGAAATCATTTCACATTGTTCGTCCACTATTGACACTGGTATTTACACTGATATTTGCACTCCATACCACGAAAATGCCCAACAGTTTTTCTGGGTAAAAGTGAAAACATTTCATTCCAATGTAAAATCATTACACGTAACTGTTGTCCCTTGGACGTGAACATCCTACAAGAGAAAACGTTCTGGAGCACATCACACTGTTCTCCGAATTATTTTTTTGAAAGCGGGCGACTGTTATACTTGAGGTTATATATATCTTTATTCCTAAGAGTTCTGATCAAATTCTCCAGAGAATATCCTACTGTGGCCAGATGAATCCGAGCAAGCACTGCCTGATTGTTACCTCTGGACACAGTAGGGCCTTTTCTTGGAAGTAATAATGATGCGAATGCTAAGATTACAAAAGCCATCATGGAGAGTCTCTCTTGGCTGGGGGAAAATGACAATGTCATTGTTGATCGAGGGTTAGGGGATGTTTTGCCAGATTTTGAATAACGTGGTTTGACAACAAAGATAGTGTCTTATAAAACCTGGGCAGACCCAACATGGCGACCCGGAAGCTAACATCGATAGATCCATAACTAAATCCATATGGATAGTGGGGTAATATCACAGACGCCTCACGGCCATTTTTCAAAATACATCTTGCCTCCAATTATTTCATTGATAACATGTTATCGATACATTCGTTAGAAAAGTAACAGTCTGCCTGAATGAAATTCCGAGGATCCATATATGTTAGCACACCAGAGTGAGACGCAAAGATTAGAGCACTGGCTGGCATAATAAAAGCGAAATGGTGTCCACAACACCTTAGCTCAGCGTGTGAAAGATGAGGCAGATATTACCAGAAAGGTTAAGTCACTATTTGTCAAACTAGAAGCAACTGCGGATAATTGTGACTTTCAAAAGTTAGACATTGAATACCTTCGGATGATCTCCTGTGGTATATACCAAATATCACTGGTAGCTGGCTACATCGGTAAGCACTTCAGTGATGATGGTGACTACGACATCTGGATCTATCGGCACTCACGGGACATTGAACGATGTCATATCCACTAGAGACATAAGAGCAATGTAACGTACAATGTTTGGATCAAGCATGAGAGCTCCGACATCATAAATCCAATAAAGAATTATAATTGCTATTCTCCAACTGGGCAGAGAACCATGGAGAGTATGTGCCCACGTAGCCAGTATCATACACTATTTAGGATACCACATGCATTTGGAAACCTATAAGCGTTTGCATCCAAAAGTCCAAAGGTTTAACACATACCCCAAGTAATATAGATATCGCTACCAACTGGCATCGAGGTATTAGGTATGGTCAACATGGACAATTATAACTACGATGTAGAACAACACTGACATGGCCAATCAAATTTTAGGATGTGGAAGCCATATTGGATTCCAGATCAGGTGGTTTAATGTGAAAACCAGCATACATCTATCATGTAGCGTTCTTATCAGAAAAATTGATTCAGCAGTTGTAAGAACATCAAATATTTGTGGTTATCAGAGAACATGATGGTCATTTTGAAAGTGGAGATTTCATTTTGGTTGGTTGATAGTGTTGTTAGTGTAGGTGTCAGTGTACTAATGAAACCAAGTATAAATATTGTATTTCGGTTCACTTTGCAATATTTCAATGCAAAACAGATTGCCCACTGTGCTGTTTTTTTTAATGACATAGCAATATTGTCAATAAATTTTAATTTCTTTGCACGAAACTCCTTATTACGAGTACTATTTTGGAAATTTTCTTTTTTTTTTTACTTTTTTTAAAAAGGTTTTTAGCATATAGTTACGAATAAACTGCAATAAGGAGTTGTATTTTTGACCATCAGAAAAGTTTGCTTAATGCAAAAAGAGCATGTTCTTACTAAAAATCCATCACATTTTATCTCCTGTTCCTAATATATTCTAATTTGTAACTTCTTGCTTTACATATAAGAAAACTGACATATCATGATCAACTTTTTCATTTTAGTTTCCTAAAAAAAATGAGAAAAAATGAGGCTAAATGAGCCAAAGGGGGCTACCAATAGTATATACACGCTATCGTTATTGCTTCTAAGGCCATTTTGAAACCCCACCTTTAATATCTCTATGTCTTTCAACTGATTCAACTGACATACAAAGGTTATCATATTCACGACTGATGCTTTCCGATTGATAGGAGCTAAGCATTGTACATGTACACCCCCCCCCCCCTCCCCCCAAAAAAAGAGTCACCATTTGTAAGAGGCGATTAAATTTGGCACTTTATATTTTCTCTACTTTTTCTTCCTAATGTATCCCTTGGCACTGCCTTACGGTCTTGAGTTGAGCGTTCGCTCCCTGTGAGGCAGGCTTTGTGTTAGTCTCCCTTGACGCTGCTTCACTTTTGACCTTTAGGTGAATGTACGCCTCTGTGAGGGAAGCTCTGGGTTGTCTCCCTTGATACTGCCCACCTTTTGACCTTTATTTGAGTGTTCGCCTTTGTGAGGGAAGCTTTGGGTTCTGTCTCCCTTGACACTGCCCACCTTTTGACCTTTATTTGAGTGTTCGCCTTTGTGAGGGAAACTTTGGGTTCTGTCTCCCTTGACACTGCCCCACTTTTGACCTCTGGTTGAGTGTTCGCCCCTGTGATGGCTTTGGTTCTGTCCCCTAGTCGAGACATACCTGAGTCTAAATACTTGGTAGAAATCACTAAACAATATAAAAGCTACTGCGGCTAATATTGCCTTTCGACCACGTATACATTTAGACACTTTACACATAGATCTGAGATAAAAACACGCAGTATACTTTAGATTTATTTACTCTTGAAACTTTTACCCATATAGAAACATACATTAAAAATAAACTTGCCAGCGTCCTTTGAAAACCATTGTGTAAGATATGGTGAGATATCTGATTTCAAAATGTATAGGATATACAAAAGCTATATATCTTAAACAGCTTAACAATTAAATAAACTGTTCAATAACTTAATTGGTTGCTGGTCATATCGGCATTTATGGAATCCATAACCTTCATGTAGAGGGCACACAGCAAATTCCAAACACTACAAGGTATCCCCACAATAATCGCTTCGAGGCAAACATGGCATTTTATATATTGCTTTTTCATTCTTCGACCTACATGGTCATACAATGCAATATACAGAATTTTAAACTGTTGTAGATGGACACAAGCTTAGCCATTTATTCACAAATCGGCACACATCTAACGGTGGTCTCGAGTTCGAATATGCCAAATCCGCAGGGGTCAGTTAAGAGACGTGAAGAGAAAATGACGAAAATGGATAATAACTTAGCATGACCAATACGAGTGACAAATAGGTCACTGATCCCCACTTCAGTCGATAGCACCGATGAATCAAGTTGTCCGTATCCCTTAATCAACTGCCTGATGTTTTACTTGATAATATTTCCCAAATCAATTATCCACGTTTGTACGAGAGTAGGCGAAAATCCTACGACTTTCACTCGACTTAAGGTTAATTTGATTGGTTGACACGAGCTAACCAATCAATTAATTTTAAATCATTCTGACCTAGTTTCCGGCCAAAGAGACCAGGTTGATAAATATTCCGACAGGTCTATAATACGTTACACCTTTCAAGTGAATGGTCCTATTAATACATTCTCACAGATAGTTGTGTGTGTCCGAAAGTAAATCCCAAAATAACTTTCGGCATTACATTGGAATAATTGTTGTTACTCCAATTGTTCAACTGCTTTATACACTGTCTAGTGATACAACCAGCTTGCAAATACACATATGATGTAACTTGTAAAAAGTATATTTTTATACTAGAAATAGCATGTTAAATGATTTTGTTAGACTTCAAATTATTGATATAGTATGTATTTATTATATAAGTTTCAGTAAACGGGAACGAATGTATGTAAATTTCGGCATATCCTCTATATAGACTTAATTATTTTCATTTCAAAACTTTCATTACAACTCATTATGATCGTGCGTCGAAGTAGGGACGTATCTGCTACTCTCCATCATTGCATGCCTTGTTCAAAATATTCAGTTTATTTTCTTCCCTCAGAATTGTCATTCGTTAGAGAATTTGAAATATGTCCCTTTCCCCCCTTTTCTATGCAATTTTAGGCAGAAAAATACAGACTTTGCAATTGTAGGAACTGGTTTGCTATTTGTAAGCAAAATGTACTGGATCAGGTGTCGTCTTATCGCGGCCATGTGTGTTATTTCGGAATGACTACACTATAACATAATCTGTCAATCGCCTTATCTATCGTTCCGGACTGAATTGGGCTTATTAAACGTGACCTAACATTGCTTTTTAGATAATATTCTGGAAAACGAAACTAGGATGTGCTACCACGTGTGACAACTCGAACTGTTTGGTTCTACATATTTCAACGTCCTATTAACAGCTAAGGCCATTTAAGGACGGCCTCCCTTGTACGAGATGCCTGTGTGTAGTGATAGTATGTGTGTTTTAGGATGTTGCGAACTGTTCCTGTTTGTGTCGTGATACACTGATAAGAAACACTTCATGGAGTTGTTAGTAACACATGTATGGTAATATATTTTTGATATCCAGTAATTATCACAACGGAACGCATCAGTTGTAATAAAACAGAACCCTTGACCTGACAATGAACCGACCAATTTGTACGTGATACCAGTGTCCTTTGTTCACTGTGTTTTTATAAAAGCAATTAAATCACGAATTGTCAGTCGCTCTCTGATATCCTTGACATTACATTAAAAATCCTCGCCTAAGGGTCAATTTCCAATTTCTTTATTAACTGTGGGCCATATTGCCCATTAGTACATAATTATTACACAATCGTAATATACGTGAACAACAGCAATACAAAATACAAAGTGGAGAACGAGTTAAGAATCTGTACATATAGCCTGAATCTTATTGGCTTCGAAAATAAATTTTGCATGGTATGATTAATTCACTGACATAAGTTACACTCAATAACTTTTATCATTTATAAAAAAAGTCTATACTTAATATCAAATAATGTACTATTGATTACATAGTGTATGTTAAGTATCTGTCATGTACATACTGCATATATGTGTACTGATAAACCGTAACGTTTAAGGTAATAAATGAATTGTAAATGGATTGTATTTCTTCGATTAGTGCCCGTTATCGGTATAATGTGACCGGGTGGGGTGTCCGGCTGGGTGTCTTTGGCAGTATGCTTCTGTGGGATAGCACTATACATTCGACATTAATCTCGCACTATCACTACAAGACGAACACGATCATGCTGCAACATCCCAAAACACAGACATGCATTCACCACAAAGGATATAGGTTTCCTCTCCGTCAGTCTTGTACATTCAAGTATGTGTCTACGTAACGCCAAACTTTGTCACAGGTGTTCTAGCGGATTCATTCCTTGAGGGATTTTAAACTTCACACAATGATAAAGGGCCATGTTATCTCGGACAAGTTCGACCAATAATCATATGCTTGTTAATTACATGTCATTTCGACTTCTCGAATTCAATAACCAGTTTATATGTATCATCCAATTCTGTTGTTAAGTGATATTTCCGTTTTGTTTACTTCATTTCGCATTTATTGTCTTATTTATCATTGCTATAACTTGATTTTGTTTGTCAAATCCTGTTTAAGGAGGAAATAATGAAAATAAACATACCTGCGCATGCGAGGTTGGCGATAAACATGTTCATTCGGGATTTGATCTTCCTGGACATAAATATGAGAAATAACACCAAGGTATTCGTTGCCATGGTAACCAGAAACAGCACACACATGAACGCTACTTGGGCAGTCTGAAAGAAACCAAAACCATTAAAGACATCAGTAATGAATCTTACACTTCTAAATTATAATAGAATCTAGTTTAATTATAAATAAAAATAGCTAATAACGAAAGTGTCAAGGGGCACAAAATTTTAAATACATACCATTAACGACGCAAGCAAATGGTTGGAATAAAAATTAAAACAGACCGCAGTTTACTTGAGTGACATACATCCGTTTTAGATAAAAGTAATATCAGTGTTCGAGACTCCATCCCTGCTGGGTGTTCAACCCAGATCAATTCATCTGTCCTTAAATGGTCAATGATCATACTGTGTTCTCTTCTCAAATATATGCAGCAATTCCGTTGGATATCGTACAAACCTAAGCATAATTAGTGATAGCAATATTTTATGCTCGTCTACCGAATGCGACATGAAGCATTTTAACGTATATTGAGATTTCACGATACGGTTAATACTGATATAGAAAGTCAATTTAAATATGAACTGTTGCAAGTATTAAATCAACTGTATATGTGTTTAATTGTGCGAACTCCAGTCTGAATCTAATCAGAAAAGTACAATAATGAATTGGCTTACCCAATAATTATTATACAGATAGCACAATTAGCGCGATTGTAATTTAGCGGACTTCCTTTGGCGCGAAGAGCGTTTAATTAAGATTACAAATTATGATTACTGGTAAAGTTTGTACACTTGCCGGCAGGAAAATATCAGCTATGCATTCAAAAATCTACACTGTAGCCCTATTATCGAAAAAAGTATATGAAAAAAGAACGAAATATAATCAACTATCTAGTTATATGTCTCGCACTCCATATCAAACATAACTTATTTGTATGTAGCTTTCATATATAACACAATCATATACGATATCTGAAGCATTGAAAATATCATTTGCAAACAATTTGTCATATCATAATAAGATTACAGTTGACGTGAGTTACAAAAAAAAAGTCGAAGTCTGTATACCTACCGGGATATATCGAGAATTAAGAAAGACTGTCACAAAGTAAAATGTCGAACGCAACCTTAGAGTGTTCGCGTTTACAATAGAAATATAAAATCAAATTATACAAAACCTAAATCTTCCTAGACAGGGGCTTCCTGTACGACAGGAGAGAGGATTAATTCTAGCCTTGATCTACCTAATAATCATATCACAAACAATCCTCAAGTTTGAAGCCATGAAATATAATTCTGTAAAATGATTTTGATATAAACAAGACTTCAATGCCTATGAAGAATTAAGTCAAGGGCAGAATTGGCAATGAGGACCGATTGTCAAAAACGCAGATAAATCATGTAGAGGTTCCTTAGGTAAATACTTTACCTATTTAAGCATTCTATGTAGCTTAAAACGATTTCTTAATTAAAATATAACAAAAGAATATCCTGTGCTCTTTCAATTATACATATCAATGAAACGTATGTGACTACCATATCCAGTATAAACCGTGTTCAGCTCCGCTCTATCACTGAAAGGCCACAAGGCCGTAATAGCGGACGTAAAACCCGTTAGATAAACGCTCTATCACAGGGAGACGAATACGTACATACGGCGACAGCGCCCGAGAACATAAATGACTTCACTACACATCATGCATCTCGCACACGAGGGAGGTCGTCCTTACTAAATGACAATAGCTGTTGATAGGACGTTAAACAATACTAAACCCAAAATACCCGAACAGTGGAGACCGTCCAAAAATGACAATAGCTGTTGATAGGGCGTTAAATAATACAAACCAAACAAAACCAAACCCACACAGGGGAGGCCGTCCTTAAATGACAATAGCTGTTGATAGGGCGTTAAACAATACAAACCAAACCAAACCAAACCAAACCCACACAGGGAGACCATCCTAAATGACAATAGCTGTTGATAGGGCGTCAAACAATACAAACCAAACCAAACCAAATCCACACCGGGGAGACCGTCCTAAAATGACCATAGCTGTTGATAGGGCGTTAAACAAACCAAACTAAACCAAACCAAACCCACACCGGGGTGGCCATCCTAAAATGACCATAGCTTTTGATAGGATGTTAAAAATACTAAACTAAACAATATCCGAGCACTGGAGGCCTTTCTTGAATAGCTTACGCTTTAAATAGGACATTAATCAATACTTAACCAATCAATACTCGAACAGGGGAGACCGTCTTAAAATAATCATTGTTGTTGATAGGACGTTAAAAATACTTAACCCAACAATACCCGAGCAGGGGAGGCCATTCTTGAACAGTTTCAGCTGTTGATACGACGTCAACCAATTCTAAACCAATCAATACCCGAGCAGTGGAGGCCGTCCTTAAGTAGTTTAAGCTGTTGATAGGACGTTTAACAATGCACAAGTACTCTCATGGTGGTGTTTGTCTACACGTGGTTTTGCAATGTTCTATAAGAATCAAAGGGAGCAGCGCATCAGTAGTGTTTGGAACAAACATGTGAGGTCATCTGTGCCTTCATGGCATTTTAAATCGCTTACTGTGCAAGAAGCATTACACTATAAACGTGCGAACACCGTATGTAGAATACAGAGACCTTTACTTAGAGCTCAGATAATATAAAATCAAATCATCAATTATGAAAACCACTATTGAACTTTTCCAATTCCAATAATCTGTAATTTCTTATATATAAAGGATCTTCATGGTAGCTTTGTAATAAAGAATTTATCAAATGTGTTCAATGACTTTATATGCCACGAGCAACCAGTGCAAGATTTTGTCTATCACATAACAAATTTATCTCTATATAAGACGGAATGTTTTTCTCTACAAAGACAGTCATTTGACCTCAGATACTACTTGTGACTTCATTAATTATGAATAGGCTTTCTATCTGATAATTATTTTCTCATAGTTGCTGCTTAGATGATAATGTCCCTATTACTAACAAAGATTTAAATTGCTTTCCATTATAGCAGATAAAATCGTATTCTTACATAACGTACTTATTCTTATCTATATATATTAGATATATTTTCCTCCATTCTCATTGAGTAAATTTGGTCACGGTTGGTTGGTAGAAGTCGACATTTTGTGAAGTTAACCTGATGCGTCTATTTCTAGAAACAACAAGTCATTGTTATTAAGTGTGACTTTCCTGTTACCAAGATAAATATAATGCAATTTCACCCTTGGAAACACGTTAGATATATGATATAAAAATGAAGACTTTTGATAGAATCTGAATAATTGCCCATTGGCGAATAACTGATATCACCTGGTTGATATAACACCATATTATCAACAATAAAGGTCGATAATTTATCAATAATATACCCAAAAGAATGTGCTGAACTGAAAAAAAAAGAAAGAAGAAAAAACCCATTTCATACCGATTCTTAACCCAAAGTGCAAAAAATATACAATAAATCACATATCAGTATATAAAGATTTCAAATCGTTTATCAAGTAAGAAATATTTCCAGTATTTTATAATGATTCTTCCAGTGATTTGAGTTCCATCATCATTAACGTGTATACCCAATATTGTCTATCAATATACCCTCTAGATTTAATGATGACTATGATTAATAAAATCATTACAATGACGCTGGCTCGATCCCTAAGGGTATAACTTATTTTATCATTATGTTTATAAATCTTGTGGCTTCAAAGATTATCATCGAGGTTAACGTTCTCGCGATTGCCAAGGCCAGGTGAAGACAGGTGTCAAGAAGACAACTGCGGAAGAAAACATAATACCTAAAAAAGAAGCAGCAAGGAAAGGGGAAAAGAACCAGAAATGAAGGAAGGAAGAGAAGAATTATTATTGTAATAGTCTTAACGGCGGATGCATTTATTGCGCTTACTTTAGGCAATAACAAATCAAGTGGCAGGCACATTTACTAACAAAAAAAAAAAAAAAATTCTGACAAAAATATAAAGAAACTGTGACAAAAATGTAACAAACTGTGACAAAAATGTGACAAAACTGACAAAAATGCGTCAGAAATGTAACAAAACTGTGACAAACTAATAAAAATGTGACAAAACTAACAAAAATGCGTCAAAATGTTACAAAACTGTGACAAAAATATGACAAAACCATGACAAAATGTGACAAAACTGTGACAAAACTGACAAAAATACGTCAAAAATGTGACACGAGATACGAAAGAAGGAAGAAAGCGTTAAAAGCAAACAGAGGTACTTATCATTCAAATATACCAATATCAAAGGGAGAACTTTAAAAAATGGCAGAAACTGTCATGTGGCATCAAAGGATACTTTACACGTAAAATATGCTTTTCTTATTTTTAGTGATTTACCCGCTTGAAGCATTCTGCTTAATCTTGATTGCCCTAATTGTAGTTTGTATGTTGGTTTCTATTGCAAGCATCGTGGAAGAGCAAATTCGTCAGAATCTGTTTAAATTCGCTTTGGAAAGGATTTAGATAGACTTTGCCTGATGTTCAATCCTTTCGTCATGTTTATGTCAATAACATGTTTTAAAATCGAAATGAAATTCAGTTATACACTGACGGCAAAATAGATACGTCTTCACAAATGAGATAATAGGGCAAACGATTTAGACGCTTTGTGCACGCAATTTAGAAAATAATACACCAGAGAGCTCACTCCGTAATACGTTGCAAAATAGAATAAGACATTCAAAAGGAACGACTGCTTCAATACGAGAACAAACGCCAAAATGTGAGAAATTACATGTTAAAAAAACCTTATTAGAATATTTTCAATACTACGGCTTCAAGGATAGAAAAACGCTTATTGAGAAATAAACACTGACACAAGTAAAATGAGTGTAAAATAGTGTATTGTTATTTATTGGATTTTATTGATCAAATACAACTCCGAAATCTGGTTGGCCGTCTGAAGTAAAATTGCTAAATGACCTTATGCGGTTCTGTATAACTGGCGGAGACAATTACGCCAAATTGCTAGTAATTTCGTAGTCCGGAACACCATTTAAGGAGTTGTGACTAGTCCAGGATATATAAGGTACACAAAACTAGAGCGAGTCCCACGAGAAAGACAAAAACTCAAGACTATCCCAATTACTCCTAGAATACGACAGCTATGTTTGCTCTATGCAAATAGGCACCGCCATACTATGATCTTAATCCATTTGCAAGGTGCTTGATAGTAACATCCATCCAACCAAATATGATTCAACATCCGAGATGTTATCACATCAATTAGAGTAGAGGATTTCTAGATTTCCCATAAAGAACATCTTCATACTCAACAATTAAAAAAAATCAATTTCGATTCCAATAGCTATATGGTTTATTTTGATTGCTGGAATCCGTTTAGACGAGCTATCACGTGTAAATTGAAATAGATTCATAATTTATTATTTTATTTTCAATTTTGTGAATTCAACACAAAGTATAATGATTATAACTATGGGTACCGTTTCTTATATAACTGCAACATTCATTTCAAGAAAACAGGCTTGGCTTATTTGATCATAGTTAGCAATGAATAGACAGGTATTCTAAATACATATTTGAATATCATGTTTGATGTCTGATAAATGATAGTTCACATAGTTCGATTACGAAAGGCCCGTGGAAAATTAATGAGGTAAAACTTAATTAACAACTTAGAATTAATTACAAAATCTGGTTAATAATATTCCTTCATTTTAAGTGAAGAATGAACAATTTAAGGCAAATTCTGTCTGTCATTTTTAGAAATTATTAGAGTACAGCTGTTCACATCATCCGGTATTTAAATCAGCTTCAAATTATCCACTTAATGGCACTTTATCGAAAAAGCACATAAAAGGCTTTTTAAAACAAAAAAATAGCCAGTTATTAATGATTAAAGACGACATGACGTACACACGTTTCCTTGCGTTTCAGTCAGGCATTCTGCTATTGCGCGAATCATGCAGCGCCTGCATTGAACTAGAGTGTTTCATGGCTGACATACTTCCCTAATATGTCATTTGCAGATTATCAAGACATCAAATACTGCCACATGCCCCGAACACATTGGAATGCCAACAATTCGAATTAAAGACCGACTGCAAACAGTTGAATGCAACGTTCACTATTGACTGCAAAACATTGCAAGCAATGTTTCTTCAATGGACAAGTGACCAGAAGTGTGAGGTCTTGCAAAAGAACTCCTGGTCTGATATCCGTTTTTCTCCGTATACGTATTCGAAGACCATGGTATCCAACCAAGAATCATGTGTTGGATTCCTCAACATAAGATGGGTGTGCTAGAATATGGTGTCCCCTTTCTCCGGTTCATAAACGTCACTCAAAAATTGATATATGAAGGCAGAATAACCGCAATCATATCCTTTTTACTATAAATTATATCTTAATGTGTTGTCAAATAATTCATTGACTTACCATCACATATCAATATATGTCTTTGCAAGACCATGAAATGTATCTGCATCAGGAACTAATAGAACCACTTCCAGGATCGCCAATTATTAACCTCGTCGAGCATGCATGGGGTTTTAGTTCACAAAACGTGAATATTTAAGTACTGTTGAGTGATTCACAAAAGGGGGACTTTGTTTTTTAACTCAGATTGGCATCAGTTTACTTTAAACTGAAATTTGACGCTGAAACAGTTATTGATAGAAACATAAACGTTGATAAAAAAGTTAAATAAACAATAACAACAACAACAAAATGATTTTTTTTTCTTTGTGTAGAAATTGTTTTATGTCCTTTATTATTTCCAGTTGGTAAATGTTTTGCTCGTCGATTGCCGTTTTCTTTGTTTTTGTTATTTGTTGTTGTTTTATAATCATTATTGATGCTTCCCTGGCCGTTACATACCAGTCTATAAAAATGGCAGTTGTTACTCTCTCTTATCGAACAGTTTTGTTTGGAGTGGGACGACTGGTTCGCCTGTTGTCAGTATGATGTGACCGGTTGCAGTGTCCTGCTCGGTGTTTTCGCCAGTATGTTTCAGTACGGTAGCACTTAAATTTCAACATACAAACAAATATCCCTCACCACAAAAAACCACTGGCGCATTCTCAAAACAAATATCCCTCACCACCAAAACAACTGGCGCATGCTCAAAACAAATATCCCTCACCACCAAAACCACTGGCGCATGCTCAAAACAAATATCCCTAACCACCAAAACCACTGGCGCATGCTCAAAACAAATGCATATCGTACACAGAGGAGTTCGTCCTTAAATGACCAAAGCTGTTGATAGGATCTTAAACAATACAAAACCTTAACTCAATACCGAATAATGTGATATCACAGAGGTAGTTCCTTAACGCGATTTTAATTTCTATACAAACAATGATTTTCTAAAGATAGTAACAGTGACCTTGACTTTGTCCCTGAAACTTGAACTTGTCAGAGATATCATGGATATTATGGTCATTTATAATTGTGTAAAGTGTTATCAAAATTCCTCAATGGATGGAACAGCTAGAGCGCTGACAATCTCTGGTGTTACGCACGTACACAGATGGACGGAGTTGAAAACTACAATCCCTCTTCCTACCCCATACCCAAATTTCACAAAAAGGACAAGGGGGCTTGAATCAAGTAGTGATCAAGATAGTACGCTTGCTATCGAAACCATCAGTCGGAAATTTCATGACGAGGTGAAAGGAGTGTGAATACCGGTGCATATAACGTTTTTATGTGGTTAACTAATAGTATCATTGCAAGAGGAAGACAGTGAAGATAATTAATTTCTTGACAAACCTTGTGGCAGTTGACATAAAATCGATATCGCCCCCTACTTGTTTACTGTTTTGTCATTATAGAATACAGGTTCTCTCAGGTAAAACGAGTCCGGAATGTTGACGAATGGGCAACGGAACGTTCATATATAATGTATTGATCCAGTAGTCGGGAAAGGGAGGCCAAATAGTCAGGATCCAGTTTCATCAACTTTCCTTAACTTAATGAAATTCCTGGAATTGAACTTGTTCAAAGGAAAACATTTAAGAATTTAAGGGAATATTCTTAGTTTAGAAACATTCTTTAAATTCTGTAATGTTAAATTAAGTCGACGAAAATTGATGTGTTTACATTTTAATTCGATTTTAAATGTTTTATTCCATAAACCTTTTTGGTACAGAACATATTATTGGGGATCAAATTTATTAAATGAATTATATATAAGAAAGGATGATAACCTTAAAACGTCTGAATAGATAAGCATGGAATTTTCAGAGTTTACATAAAAATCCAGATACAAATGTAATTTAGACAATGTATGCACTGTAATTTAAATGCCTCACTATTACTTGCCGGAAACAACAGACCGGAAACACATCGTACCGTAGTGTTATTTAGTATTCTCGTGTCACTTTTTTGTCATATTGATGTAGCGGTAGAGCGAACATTTGAAACTATATCCGCATATTTACAATAATCCCGTTTGTGCACCACGTGACATAATTATGATCGCAATAAGCTACGCTCTGCATGGCTTAATTCATCATGACTGTACCCATGCATTTATATCTCGGAGAAAAACTACATGTACTGATATTTGACGATGTTAACATAGTAACTAAATAGCTAAAATTATTTAAAGCGGGTATGCTAGCAATGACTAAGCTTCAATAAACTAGTCTTATAAAATGTTTTGGAAATCCTTCTCGGATTTTTTTTTTTCGCCAGCAAGAAACCCTTCTGGGAATAATACCTTCTCCGCAACTGGGAACAAATTCTTCCGCAGATATTCTGATTCCCTATTCTCCCATATCTGACAGGATCTTCTTGCTTCCCTCCTGCAGGAAATCTGCATTGTCGACCCTGTTTCCCCCAGTGTTAACTGTCATGGGCTTTATTATTTTTCTTTTTCAGGAAATCCTCCTTGGCCTGTTTCTCCTCCGACATGAAAACTTTCCGATGTTCATGGTTTGTTATCCTTCCGCTGAGAAAGCTTCTTAGAGCCATTGGTTTCTTTTCATACAGGAAAATCTTCCGAACTCCCTGGTTTCTCATCATATAGGAAAGCTTTTCGGAGCCCCTCGATTCTTTTCATGCAGGAACAACGCCCCCCTCTTGTCGATATGATTTAGATCCCAGTGAGGGTGTATAAAGTGACATATCAGTCTGATGGCCAAATAATTCCTGCCAATCATGTATAGGCGATAGCTTCCTTATCTAAACACGTGCCCATAAACTCTACAGCACAGCAAACGTAACACCCATCCCAGACGTAACACCAATCCCAGACGTAACACCCATCCCAGACGTAACACCAATCCCAGACGAAATCAGAATCTATTGGAGAAGTCAAGGTTAATCTTTCTAGCAGTTCAACAACGTACCACTATCTACAGACGGAGATCTTACTACTGATGGATCAAAGTAGGAATCTCAGTAATTCTTTTTTTTTCCGAAAATAGTATACAATCAAACATATTAAAATATGAAAGTAAATGTAAATCGAAACTAGAAAAATCAGTCGTCACATTTCTATACACAGTAGGTGTAAAGTGCTAGGTATCTATCTATTGTTTGAAGTGAACAACCTTAAATGGTTTTCCTTCAGACAAATCTGTCACGCGACGTGATAAATGTTATCGGAAATACTAGAAGACCATAATCATATTGTTCATCCAAATGTCAGTTAATGGTATTATATTAGCTGCTTCAACACCATCACCGGACCGCCAAGACGAGTTAATGCCCTTTATTTAGGGGAAATGATATGATTGTGCAATCTATATAACACAAGTTTCAACGTAAGATACCAATGCATTTTCATATGAGTTAATCTTTACAGATGTCTCGACTGCATTAAGATAGTGTTGTGAACTTTTATAAAAGACATGAATCTTTGCAAAATAAAGTTTTAAGTAAAAGGAATCTGCAATAAAGCCCTATGATGTCACTTGCGGCTATTTTCGAAGATTGCCACCAAATAGCTCAAAAATTCATAGTCCAGAGTTGGTTGTCTGGTTTTTGTCAAAAATATCCCTGTTCATGATAAGAGATTATGTTTTATTAAAACATTTATATATATTTTAAAATATTTCTACTTAAACATATTGTCTACGAAGACAAAAGTGGCCATTTTCCAATATCGCTGTCATATGTTCTTCAAATATGAAACATATTTGTTTGAAGGAGCTTCTTCGTAGTTACATGTAGTTTAAAATGCTAGATCCTAGATAAAAAGTAATTGCGATAATCAGCTGAAACAATAATAGTCTGTTGTATATAACACACGTTATACCCTGTCCTCCAAAAGTTATGTTACACTTGGAACGTTTACATCAAATGGCTAGTCAACAAAATCTGAGAAAAAATGTTGTAATATCCGTAAGATAGTCCATTTGTAAGTGACGATTGCAAATTATTTGAAAAATACCTCACTTCTTTGAAGTTGCAGGGAGAGGGAATGGAGGGTCCTATTTTCCATAATGTTCATAAATGAATTAAAAGATGTTTTTTTTTACGGACACAAATAAAAGTAATTGTTTAACTGATTAACAGTAAAAAAAATGTGAGAAATGCATTTTTGAAATTTATATTAAACAAAGAGAGAAATTTCAAGAATGCTGTATTTTGAGGATTTCCATTGTAACAAAACATATGCACTGTTGAAAAATAAACATGAACATTTGAAATCATGAACAAAAACATCCTAAGACGTCATGATTCCAACAAATCGTAATAAAGACTTCGAGATTAACTTCGCTATATTTTACGTAATAATTGTAACAGGACTTTTGGAGGGCAGTGTATAATTTAAGATATGTCAACCCGGCAAATCTTTGAGATATATTTTTATCTTATAAAAGTGAACACATTTCTAGAACAGTGGAAGTTTAGCAGAGGCCCTGTTGTGCGGCATATACCCAATAATCATCACGACACCATATCACTGAGGTTGATGTATGATCTTTTAACTTCAAAACAATCGCATGGAATTAAAATGTTCATATTGCAATTACTATGATACAACTCTTGTTTCCGCAATATTTCCTTGGCTAAAGGAAATGGTAAAATAGAAAAATATAGAATATAAACCATTTTCCAGCGTTGATATGTTTATTTCAATCTTAACCTCACAAAGAGTCAGGTTCATAGAGATTCACACTGTCTCTGACTTTTTGATCAAAATGACATTGACCTTTGACCCAGAAGCCTTGAACTTTGTTAAGTAGCTCCTTGTTTCATTCCGACAAACACTGCTTCAAAACGTCTTAATGATAAATGAAAAGATATTTCATTTTTAACTTTGACCCAGTCATCTGGACTTATTAATTCTGGCAAACGTTGCTTAATAAAGTCTTTACAAACGTTCATTAGTAAAATACCTCCCCCCCCACCCCCCCCCCCCCCCCCCCCCCCCCGGCCTATGACCTTGACCTTCACTCAGCTGATATACTGTGGTCAGTTACCTCTTCCTTTATTCCGACATAAGTTTGCTTCATAAATCGTTGCAAAATGTTCATTTTTTTTTAACTTCGAGAGACAATGGCCGAGACGATATTGTCCTTGCCCGTATAAGGATTATACGTATATAACGAAATCAATATAGCCCGTCAGGTGAAGCATAAAGAAACAAATATTTTTTTATGACAGCCATCTATTGCAGAGAACGAAAAGTTCATCGGAGAAATATGACCTCTTTGCGCCGCTATAGAAGATAAAACACGTGGACTGATGTTAATGCCATTCTGTTAAAAACAAAGGTATCAAGTTTTTTTCCGCTGACAATGTATGTACTGCAGGTGACAAATTCTAACAAGCATCATTAGGGAAAATGCTATTTTTAGACATGAATGATCAGGTTATGATCTTTATGTTCATTAGCGTTTGATGTTTTTAATTATTTTTGTGTGAATTGATTATCGATAAAATATATCAAATTGCATGTATACCCTGAGGTATATCTGTTGCCCCGCATAGACAACATAATTCGAAATCACCATATGAATCATATCAACATGTTATAGTTAAAGATATTCTCTGACACGAGAAGGCGCAGGAACAAATCAATGCTGTTACATTTTGTATCTAGCCGAAGGTTTTGCAGTTTTAGCATGCTGTATCAATAATAAGTATTATTTCCAGGGGAAAATGTTATAAGTGATTATCACTGTACAGTATCTTCAATACAATATATTTGGTATTCTATATTTAGAAGCTCCCTTTCTTAGACACCCGGTCCCATTCCCCTTGTACTTGTTCAATATATTTTGTCGTAGTTTTATATCTCGGTGCTCTCTTTAATTGCTTAATGTGTAATGTATTGATATGCCAATTGAGTGAAAATTTATTTTTGATTTTTATCTGATGTTTCAAGCACAATCCATATTATGAGGTTATTCAATTTTAATCACAGGAAATAGTTAATCTTTAATACACATTGCGTAACGCAATAATGGAGTCTGGATGTCTTAGAAATAAAAAAAACTTTGGCCCTTGATATTACTTTTCAATACCAAAACGAATTTCGATAGGAAAACAAAATCATGCAATATGAGCCCTGTCTTCGAATTCTCTTTATGATGCAACAAAACTATACCACATCTTGTATCTTCCAAATCATATATTTTTTTGCCCCGTTACCAGCTTTGAAATCATTGGTATTTAAAAATAGATCTATTCGTCAGGTTCCCTCGTGTCCTTATGAAAGGAAAAACAAAATTGACAAAAACATCCTACTCAAAACGCAATTAATTCCGTTGAAATATTGTTCGCAAGTCAGTAACAAAGAGGTATAGTTTATGAGAAACACGGTCAATGAAATCAATTCAACATGTTTTTATTACTTTTCCTGCTGTTCAAATATCATTTATTTATTTGAAGGTCACACAGCATACATGCTACTTCACCGCCAACCATGTGTCACTCATTAGGACTGACAGATCGTAGTTGTCTATTCATTGTCTGTTAGGAAGCAGTGTTGAATTCTTTGAATCGAAATTGTATTACTTCGAAGTTAGATAGTGGAAATTTGTCTCAATAAGGAAATAAAAATCCATTTTCATGAATCTAAAGGCATAATTGAGTGAATGTATTTTGAGATCAGCAAGGCACTGAAAATACATCTTATTGTCTGATTGATTGATTGATTGATTTATTGATTGATCGATTCGTGGATAAATGGATAAAAGCTTTACTGCCCACAATCATTACGGATAATATATTTGTCCGCTCAGTTTTGAACTAAGAAGGAATTCCCGCTGCAGTCATTATTTGGGACAGGATTAGACTTGGTACACGTGTACTAACCAGTGGTGTTTATGTTATGAGACATGAGTATCATGTGTCATAGACTCAAAATATCACATGTTTGTTAACGATCGGTAAAACCGTTAACGGAGGAAATGGAAAACAGAGAATATCCATCATTAAATTCTATTCTAACGTAACTGAAATAAACATAAATATATCTTGAGGACCCTTGCAAACACAGGTCCTGGAGAGTAAGCATCTTCTGCTGCCACGACGAAACGTAGCTAGCGAATAATGAATATACATATGACTTCAATACTGTCCAACACAGCTCATTATCTTCCTATGACTTGTCAGTGATGTTTGGATAATTCTAGAATTCTAGATAATGATGTCATGATAGAGAACCTAAATAAACATTAAATAGAAAATTAAGTACAAACCCTCAATTCCGTAATTAAAAATGTCATGAGATACTTGTGAATGTTCTGACCTAACGCAAGTAGTCATAAGAATTTGAATGTCGACATCAGAGTCGAGTTACCACAAATAGACAAACACAAATATACCGCAAGCGCCAAACGGACACACAAACACTACACGTATACATCGCGCACACGGGGGTGGGGGTGGTTAGGGGTGGGTTGTGGGTTGTTGGTTGTGGAAGGGGGGGGGGGGGGGGGGTCGTCCTTAAATGAACTTAGCTGTTGACGGGACGTTACAAACTACAAACCAAATAAAGATCACACAGTGGAAGCTGTCATTTAATTAAAATGAGCTTAGCTGTTGAAAGGACAGTAAACAATACAAACCAAACCATACCCACACTAGGGGGGGGGGGGGGGGGGGGGGGGGGGGGGGGGGGGTCCTCACATGACCTTAGTTGTTGATTGGACGTTAAAACAATACAAACCAAACCAAACCCACACGGGGGAGGCCATCCTCACATGACCTTAGCTGTTGATTGGACGTTAAACAATACAAGCCAAACCATACCCACACTGGGGAGGCTATCCTTATATGACATTAGCTGTTGATGGAATGTTACACATTTCAAACTGAATTATACCAACACTGGGGAGGCCATCCTGAAATGACCTTAGCTGTTGATTGGATGTTAAACAATACTAACCACAACCATACCCACACAGGAGAGGCCGTCCTGAAATGACCTTAGTTGTTGATTGGACGTTAAACAATACTAACCAAACTGCAGAGAAACGGGAACCATCAGACTAACAAGCGTTCCTTTATCGGGTTCGTACCAGCTGTCCCGCTGCGAATCTGCTATACACGTAATGGAACGCACCGTGCCAGCAGAACTGAACTGGTTCGCGTGTGTTCATTTTCTGAAGTATACCACTTGAATCCAACATTGCGGAAATAGGAAGCCTTTTCCGTATTGTAAAGGTACTTTTCAAAGCCGATATATGGAATCTTCATCTGCAGATGCAATGTCAGAAACTACATGTCTAAAATATGTTGGAACTATTCAGGTAATGAATTTTCGTCGAACGCATTTTTAAAAAGAAAAAAATGATTGATGTTTATTATTTAAGCGCGTATTATATTCAAATAGAGACGGCATCCATCTTCGGAAATGTTGAGATTCAATTGTGTTCCATTATATAGTACCGTACTTATGCAATGCAGTTAGACTGGGCACCAGACCCTAAGTTGTTCTGTTAAGAATTGTCAAGCTACATACTGATACTAGATTATCTGCCCCTAGTTTGAAATGGTTTCTAGAATCAGACATATCCCAGGGACCAAAATCATAAAGCTCCGTTTTATTCATAAGTTTAGTATTCTAGAGACAGGGGGCCAGACACTATTCGGTACAACTGATGCAAACCCGATAAAGGAGCCCTTGTTAACAGTCCACCTGCATACCTTCCCAACCAGTAATCGCAAAGGGTTACACAAAATAGGCACGTGTGAATGGTGCATTTGATACCAATAAATAAGACATGGCAGTAATGACATTAACACATTTTATCAAAGGCTTCACACTCTTCTCACCAAATCTATATCATTACCATCTCACTTGTTTGAAGTATTAGAAGGCAATGCATGGTAATGGATGGTTTATCTGTATTAATTTGTACTGTGTCTTAGCCATTTTGAACTGTCACGAAACGAAACCAGGGCTACGACAATGACAGAAGTATAAGCTAGCATTACTCTTTCATTTGAAGTGTTAGTGTAAGGATTGCTACAGTAAGTGGTCTAATTAGAACGCGAAACAGGTCTCGAGACGATATAAACGAGATATATCTGACGACCTTTGAGATGAAAGGGTTATTTGAAGAGTTGCATTAATTGTACATTCGCGATGTGACGAGGAACACTTTCGATTTCCTGTAACTGGATATTAACCCTACGAAATGAGTACTAAAACCGACACGGGTTTCGAGAGGATTTGGCTGCAATTAATTTCCGGAATAGTCCCCATTGCGTTACACTAAAACTGATGTGGTATGGCATTTCAAATATACTGTTCTAAATCGGGTTTCCTCCCGCCCTTTGTCTTCTGTTCAGGGAACATTGGGCTGTATCCCATTGTATCTTTATCGTTGAAGTTGATTTAAGATGGGTCCCCTGAAGACTCGGGGATTTCAGTTCATGTCTTCTATTAAGGGGATATAATAAAGACAGAAATAGATCCACTGCCTTCATTTGAACACATGGGATCTTTAATCTTTCCATTCTTTCCTCAATGCCCATCTTTCTATGATTTGTCCTTATGACCCCATTGAAACATTATCACATTTGTTCATAATTTGAGCGTTCTGCCTTGTCAGTATAATGTGACCAGATATGGTATGCCACTGGGTGTGTTTTTGTGTTATTAAAATACACACGCTCTACACATAGCGGAGACCGTCTTTCAACGACCATAGTTATTGATAGAACATTAAACAATACAAAATAAAATCATATCCATACAGGAGAGACCGTCTTAAAATGACCATAGCTGTCGAAAAAGACGTTAAACGATACAAAACTCCACTAAACCTACACAGGGGATGCCGTCAGTGAATTACCATATATGTTAGTAGGTCTTTAAACAATACAAAACCAAACCGTACTCAGACAGGGGAGGCCGTCTTTTTATGACCAACGCTGTTGGTAGGAAGTTAAACAATACAAAATAAACCATGATAAAAAAAAACACCGAAACTAAAATCTTACCGTCAGAAACTAACGACATCCGTTTTAGGTTAAATGAAATTTCTGAGCAACAATTACTCTCGAATTTGATTTTGCATTTCACAAAATCTCATAAAAAAGATATTTTAAGAGGTACGGGAATGTTTACCCAAGATGACGTCAAACTGCTGGCAAGTACTGAACGATTTCAGTACAGAATTGAAAGGTACGCGTATTTGGTATCTGGACACGATTAAATTTCATAAACAATACGTGCTGGTATTAAAATCCTATATGACTTATCGTATTATGAGCCTCAGAATTGGAGCGAAGATATTCAATTTTCAAACTTATTGGTAAATAATTAAATCTGTCCTCGCAAATGTAAAATGGATAGCTTATCATTATTGACTTTTCTCTGTATAACAGCCAATTGCTTTAATTTCTGTCGCAGGCATTCCGAGTTAATGCAAATATATTGCAAAAGGATTTCGAGATCAATGTAAATTTGTGTATTAACAAATGTCTGATAATGCAATTAAATATTCACACACACAAAAAGCAATACAAGTTTAATTCGATTAATTCACCTACTAGTGTAAAGACTATAGCAGCTGTTTTATCAAGGTGCATTAATTCAATATAAATGTCAGAGGTGTTGTCACCTGGAAAGAGGCGATGCGATGTATATCACACTACAAAGGTTAAAGGTTAAATACATATCACGATACTAAGGTTAAAGGTTAATTACATATCACACTACAAAGGTTAAAGGTTAAATGCATATCAAACTACAATGGTTAAAAGTTAAATACATATCAGACTCGATTAAGTTTATTATTTTAATGTCCTTTTAACAGCCAGGGCCAATTAAGGACGAGTCAGGTTTTTGGGTTGGAGGAATGCCGGAGTACCCGGAGAAATACCATCGGCCTACGGTCAGTACCTGGCAACTGTCCCACGTACATTGTAGGTTTCGATCTCGCAACACAGAGCTGGTGGAGGGCTAGTGATAACGGGACACCTTAACCCCTCGGTCACGCTGCCCCCCCCCCCCCCCCCCCCCCATTTTTAACCTTTTCACACTTGAAGGTTAATGGTTAGATATATATTACTCTACAAAAGTTAAAAGGTTAAATCCATATCACAATACATAGGTTAAAGATTAAACACATATCATAATTTATAAAAGTGATCAACTTATATCTCTTTAGGTTCACAACAATTATTTACTAAAACAAAGGTGACCGCTGGTCATTCGATTTGCCATTTAATTTAGTTATTTTACCGTTAAAGTATCTCGCTGTGTTTGCGAAACCTAACACAATCAATCTATTGCATATCATCGCAGTCGGGTCGGCACTTCATCGTGTGTTTTCAACTATTCAATCCCACCGAAGACGTTCACTAAATGATCAAAACAAATACAAATATCCAACTGATTACAACATCTGTACATGAAAGTACATGAAGATATTAACTCGTAAATTTTAATGTATATCAAGTATTAATTACAATCGATTTGGTTTTCAGCAATCAAATGTTGTGGTAAAGAACAATTACATTAATAATCAAATATCAATGAAGAAGAAACTGTATCGAATAATGTTTTCATTGAAGTAACCTCAATCATAAAATCTGCCACGTATTGATTTAAAATCTGCACACCATCATGATATGTAAAACCGTAAACGGCTTACATGTGAGGCATAGTAGATATTATTAACTTTTACATAAAATAAATTACTAATCTCATATATCACAATCGCTAAATCCTAACTGACAAGGTCGAGACACTGATACCTATTGTAGTATGTTAAGACTTCCATTATGAAAGTATTTTACATCCTACATCCTCATCCTGTAACACGGACCATGTGTTAATTTTGGGGTGATATAGCTCAGAGGTAATAGGTATGAGGTATTGAACTGGGCGAACACATTGCCACAACGTATAATTCCTAAACTAGTAATTATAGGATGAAAATACGAGGTGAATGTCCGCGTAGGGAAATCCTCGATTGCACGGACATCCGTACCATATTGTCAAGGGCAGGTGGAAGGCTCTCCTAGGATGTGATATGGAGAATCAATGTTTAATGTTTTCCCGCCTTCTTCTGAATGATATTGCATTAAACGTACATTGAATAAAAAAAAAAAAAAAAAATCTTAAAGTTATCAATAATCTTTAAATTTGAATACTAGTATTGAATTCAGATTTCATTTTACATTTGTCTTCATCTACTAATTTCGTCTTTTCTTAAGGTTCATGACCAGACTTTCAGTAAATATTACTTGCTATTGAAATAGTTTGTACAAACACCAGGATGCTTGCGAGATTAGATATGGTTTTACCTGTGTTTCTTTTGAAAATGGAACACTCTTGTATTCACAAAGTCCTACCAACTATTCCTAATAATCAAAACTGGTTAGTTCGCTTACAGTAGGAATAAGTAGAAACTTTTTAAAAATCTATATCTAAACAGGTAACAGGTACGAAATTATACCTTTCTATTGGGTAACTATATTACATTTACAAAGGTTCTCCTATGCTTGAACTCTAAATATACATTTTAGATTTTAACTTTCACTGTAACAGAGCACTACAGAGAGGGTAGGTACATGTGTCAATGATTTTTTTTGTATTTATAATCAATACTCAGGTAAAATATTGATAGCAGTATCTTTCAGACAAATGGATTAACAACTCGTTTTAATTTTATAATGATGCTAGTTCTTGATTTTTTTTGAAAGGAAATTAATATTGCAATTGGATTTGCTAATATTGGCATTGTATAGGTAAAATACACAGATAGTAGTATAGCATAAAAGTGAAAGTTAACCTAGGGTCCATTACGGGTACAATATGCATTTTAAATGGAATCTTACAAAACAATAATTTTCAGTTTCGTTAAACATCCAATGCAAACCTGTTTGGAACCCAGAATAATGTCTGCGGTCAAGCATGACGGTGTTACAATAGCATTCACCAAGAGCGTTGTCTCAGTAGTCCTGGGTATATACGGCCATGTGTGATTACCGTAGTCGTTTCGTAAGAAGCCCTGGGTTTACAGGTAAAATAAATCTGAACGGATATTCTATGTCAGAAGTGTCGTTATAAACCTTGATGCTCTTGTGAGAAGTCAGATATATTATTTGTATTCGGGAAGCATGAACACTCAAACCCACTATAGCATAAAACTATTCGGGAGAATAACGGAGGGATATGAAGCTTCACTGATAACGTTACCATTGTCAACATCTAATAAATCCATTTTCCTTAATCCCTCCAACCCAGCAGTCTATTAACGGATATAAGTTGGACAATAAGATAAAAAAAAGAAATGAACGATATTTTCTAGGAGATATTAATTGTATTAATTTAGTTACACATGATGTACGTCATTCATATGTGGCAATGACATAGACGCCAATTCTACCTAACGACATAAATGTGAATGTAGGAATTTGATATTCATGTGTGTTTGATACAAGTAAATGTCGCCTACTGTCGGAAATTCAGAATAATGCTTTATTTATAGCGGTAGAAAACCTTAAAAGAAAAACAAAACAAAAACAAAAACAAAACAAAAACAAAACCCAGAAAATCTTAAGGTCGTTTGCTAGACTGAGTGAGCTATGAGCATTATGATTACCATCATCCAATGGAATTGTCTTTGAATTAAACACTTGCTATCTCATCCATTAGTATGGTATATATGATTGTCCTATCTCTGCAAGCAGCCCTCAATTTTGTCCAAAGGAATGTATGCTCGATACACAGAAAGAAATTTCAATTATATATATATAATCCTTTTACCATAATTTTAGCAATTGCATGATACTTACGTAAAAATGAATTACACATACTTACAAATAACATATAATGGGCGAAATGACATGCAATCAAAGATAAAAGCTCCGATTAGAACGTTATTTGTAACGTAGAAAAGATTGTAAGGTAGAAAAGATTGTAAGGTAGAAATGATTGTAACGTAGAAAAGATTGTCCAAGAAAAAAATTGCGTTTTCACATCATCGAGCAAGCGTCACATAGTATTATTGAGAACTATGATTAATACAATGAAAAAAAATGAAAAATGTAACAAAATTCTTTTGGTCGTAAAGTCATTTACTAAAGACAAATCAGGCTTTGAATATTTGGATTCATGATTTTCTAGGAATTAATTGTAAACCATTATGTATGATACAGAGAACCCGCATATCACTAGCAACCTGTCCATCAATATTGTCACAAAGATTTTATACTCGAAGAACAAAATGCTATTAAAGTATTTGAAAAAAGGTATATATAATATCTTTGTACTTTTTCTTGTTTTTTGGCAACGGCATTTAATTTTTGTATCATAACACGATAACAACGACGTACTTTGGTTTGGTTTGGTTGGTTTTTGTTTAATGTCCTATTAACAGCCAGGGTCATTTAAGGACGTGCCAGGTTTTGGAGGTGGAGGAAAGCCGGAGTACCCGGAGAAAAACCACCGGCCTACGGTCAGTACCTGGCAACTGCCCCACGTAGGTTTCGAACTCGCAACCCAGTGGTGGAGAGCTAGTGATAAAGTGTCGGTACACCTTAACCATTCGGCCACCGCGGCCCCGCAACGACGTACAGATCATTGGTGAGAATATCAATTTAAAGTGTACCCTGAATGATTGTTTTGATATTTTATCTCTGAATTCACATTAAGATCATTGCGAATAGGAGTTTTCGAAAACTGGATCTAAACCCGTCTGAACGCTGTCCCGAGATATAAGTCATCAACACTGCCTATTTTTACCCCTCTGTCAAAGACAATCAGCAGTGAGACTAGTCATCACTATAGATAGATTACGCGCTATGACGTCACAAGTGTGAGAGGTACCAAGAGCCAGTATGGCGAGAATAGGCTTAACATTACTTGTGAACACATTGTTCTGTTGGTTTAGTATACATACTGCTAGTTGGCGATCGCATAACTTGTCTTGTATTCACTGATAGCCGATTTACCGTGGATATTTTCAGCAATGTTGTGCAAACAGTTTATACGACTCTAGACTTCAATATGTTTTGGATTGTTTTCGGACATAAACCTGTCGGAAAGAGTTTGTTGGAGAGCTTAATTATTGGAGATAGAAAAGTCTCAATACATCCCATAATAACGGGAACGGAGGAATCGTTGGATACGCAGAATAAGGACCGAAAATATAAAGCGTATTCGACTTCGAGCACTAGTTCCGTTCAAGGAATCTGGTTACCTAGTTACAATAGGTCTTAGCAACACATACATTGTTCGTGTAGGTCTAAATGTCGTGTGTGATGAGTGATCTGAAAGTCGAGATCACGGGATATTAGTCTTACAATGTATAATGGTTATTTCTCTCCTTAAGCCTATGCACTGAAGTCGATACGCAATCGTGATGTATTCGTCTACCCTTTATTTCGTACGACATATTGATCCGCCATCCAATCTCTTCAGTTAAACATGTTACATTGTAGTTACAGCTGGTAAAATATAGCGATATCGCACCGTATCACAAGGTGACATTTGTTCTCATGCTTCATCAGTCTCATTTGACTATAAATATATACACTATGGCGGATATTATATACTTACTTGTGACGTCACAGCTAGATAGGTAACTATCTAGGATGAGTGTGGTTCGTGCACAGGTGTGCGTTCCAAGACATCGAGCTTATCATGAAAACGATAGAATATCATAGTTATAACATACTTTCTTCATAATACCTACTATTACAAGAAGTAACTATAACACAAATAATTTAGGGCATACTGAAAGTAAGCTGTCATGAAAAATAATTTTGTTAAGTGGCTTTGCAAAATTCTGTGGATGCTTGGGATTTGAATCGCTTGTATAAAGGCAATGCACTTGATGTATTTTTGTGTGTGAATTTATCGTTCTTTTTTTTATCTCAATTGGAAAGATTGGATAATGATAGCTATATGAACATTTCATACACGCAGTTTGAATATCTTGTATATCTGTCTCGTGCCCAAGTCTGTCAAAAACGGGTGATACTCGAGGCTAGATATCGACACAAAACAAAAGAAACGTCTTGTTGTGCTTGTGAATAGAATAGCAACGATGCGAATGATATGCAAAAGCTTAGTTATCAAACTCCGGAAATGTCAATCACATAAATTTCAATTTGATCTTTATGATAAACTCAGCACCAAGTATTGACTGCGATAGTTAACATTCTCAGAGTGTGAAATACTGAATCTAGAAGTGTACTTTCATCACGTTCTGTAATAAGAATAATAGAAAAGTTTACTGATCAGAACGTCTCTCAAGGATATCCTATCATTACATATATATGTATCTTTCATCCCTACCGGTATCATACTGGTCTGTCCAGGTAAATACACCATGCTTGCTGTGTATGTATTACCTCGCTTCACATCGTCTGCTCCATGTACTAGGCCAGACATAATCAATTTTTCTATTTATGATATAAATTATGTAAAAAAAACACGTTCTTTTATTGTTTTTTTATTAATAAAACATGGAACTATATTTTCACGCGAAAGGACACACTAGCTTGGCCGACATCAAGTGATTTGGCTTCGCTTGCAATGACAGGGCTGCTGAAACAACGTTAGACTGTGGAAATGAATGGTTTCCTTCGTTTTTAGAACAGCAAACGTCGTTTGCATATATGGGGTATGGTAAATCGATTGGTGCTGTTCTTTTTTTTATTATATGCAGAAGAAAAAAGTTTGGATTGAGAAAAAATGGCGTCTATCTGGGAAAGCTATCGACAGATAGTGCCTATTTTTGCATATTTTAGGTTGGAATGGGAGAAAAATACTCAATCATATGTGGTTCATGCAGGATAGGGATATTTCACCCTGTGGGCCACATTTTGTGACCCCTCGGGTGGAATATCCCTATCCTACATGACCACTCACTCCCACTTTGCAACATTCTTAAACGTATGAAGTGAATAAGATAATTTCCTAAAAAAATAAACTATTCCAAATGCAGAATATGTATTGAAATGGTATTTCATCCGGAACAACTCCTTACGAAGACAGATAATTAAACTTCCGACTGGAAATATCAGCTTCCAATTAACTATTAGGTGCAGAAGTTCTCAGACAAATTACTTCCACGCACCATTATACAGATCCCGTCCTCACTGTCAGCAGCTGACAACAGGCCAGTGAGCCTGTTTCAATTTACAGAACGCGCATTTCTTTTTGTTTACTGGACGTGCCCTACAGAATTCGTCTGTACAGCTGGTAGTTGGTATGAGAGGGTTAATGGTTAGAATAGTCGCCGTAGAATCCACTTAATCAATGTTAACACCTGAGGTGATTTTGCATGACTCTAACTTGTTATAATATTGTATGTTATTTTATAGTCAGCAGTATAGTCAATCCCGAGCTATTTTACCTCTTTACTGGAAGAGGAATGGGCTAGCATAAGGAATCCTTATATAATTTTCAAACTTCAGTTTTTATTTTTAAATAAAGCTGGTGCTTTATTAACTTTGTTTCTTTCTGTGGTGTTGTTTGGTCTCAAATTGCTCAAATTGTCAATGAGCCGTAAAACACAATACAAACATAACAATAAAAACAATAGCAAAACATATCTTTGTTAAAGTCATGACTGAATTAACCAAGACTTTTCAAAAACAATATACCAATTTTAGCTACGAATACACTCTGTGAATTTCGGCGCGGTCACATTTCGCACATTTTCAAATTAAAACAGATAAGCGTAATGACAAATTATCGCACACTCATATTTTCTGTACAAATAGTGTAATTAGCAAAATCATGATTTAGGGGAATGTCTTCAGCGCGAAAAGCGCTAAAACAAGATAACCTCTAAAATAAGATTACAGCTAAAATAAGATTACCGCTTCAATATGGTCACCGCTAAAATAATATTACCGCTAAAAATAAGATTACCGCTAAAATATTATTACCGCTAAAATAAGATTACAGCTAAAATAAGATAACCGCTTCAATATGGTCACCGCTAAAATAATATTACCGCTAAAAATAAGATTACCGCTAAAATATTATTACCGTTAAAATAAGATTACCGCTAAAATAAGATAACCACTAAAATAAGATAACCGCTAAAATAAGATTACAGCTAAAATAAGATTACAGCTCAAATAAGATTACCGCTAAAATAAGATTACCACTAAAATAAGGCTACCACTAAAATAAGATAACCGCTAAAATAAAATAACCGCTAAAATAAGATAACCGCTAAAATAAGATGACCGCTAAAATAGAATTACAGCTAAATTAAGATTACCGCTAAAATAAGATTACCACTAAAATAAAATAACAGCCAAAATAAGATTACAGCTAAAATAAGATTACAGCTAAAAAAAGATAACCGCTAAAAAAAGATTACCGCTAAAATTAGATAACCGCTAACATAAGATTACCGCTAAAATAAGATTACCGCTAAAATTAGATAACAGCTAAAATAAGATTACCGCTAAAATAAGATAACCGCTAACATAAGATTACCGCTAAAATAAGATTACCGCTAAAATTAGATAACCGCTAAAATTGTATTACCGCTAAAATTAGATAACCGCTTAAATAAGATAACCGCTAAAATAACATTACCGCTAAATTTCAAGGGGCCGCGGTGGCCGAGTGGTTAAGGTGTACTGACACTTTATCACTAGCCCTCCATCTCTGGGTTGCGAGTTCGAAACCTACGTGGGGCAGTTGCCAGGTACTGACCGTAGGCCGGTGGTTTTTCTCCGGGTACTCCGGCTTTCCTCCACCTCCAAAACCTGGCACGTCCTTAAATGACCCTGGCTGTTAATAGGACGTTAAACAAAAAGCAAACCAAACAAACCAAACGCTAAATTAAGATAACAGCTAAAATAAGATAACCGCTAAAATAACTACATTTACAGTATTTTGCTTTCTAATGTACATTTCTTTAAACAATTGTGAATGAAATTAAAAGATGTAGTACACAATATGGTCTACAAGTAGGGAGTAAGGATCGGATATTATCATTTCGGTTTTTTTCTAAACAATTTCCTAATATCTCTCTTGGCGCTGCCTCAGTTTTGGCCTTTAGTTGAGCGTTCGCCCTGTGACAAAGGTTTTTGGTCTGTCTTCGAAAAGACATATAGCCGAATCTTTAAAAATGGTGTAGTTGTTACCCTTTACACGACCATACCGCAGCCTCCCCGAATACAGCCACATGAACGCACGCAGGGAAAACCGTCCTTAAATGACCTTAGCTGTTTATAGGAAGTTAAGTAATAGAAAACAAAAACCAAGTTCCTCTTTAACGTTCAGCATTTCGGGAGAAGGACGACTGGTTCGCCCGCTGTCAGTATAATTTGACCAGGAGGGATGTCCTGTTTCATTATTTTCTGAGCGTGTCGTATCCCAGTAAATGACTATTAATAGCTGTTGAGAGGACAGTAAACAATACAAAACAGACCTCAAGTTAATAAACAGACGTAATTGATACGCCTTCTACTGATGATGTTCCCGATACTGGTCACATATCTCGCGGGAAAATCAACACCATATCAAATTAAAAGATGTATCATCAACCTCCCCCTATCACCAACATGTAGCGGTTTACACAAATAGGAGCCGTAAAACAATGCAAACAAAATATATTAATCACAAATGGTGTGATATAGGATATCTTAAATGTCTCAATATCATTTTGAGTTTTTTTAAAACAATTTTATTCAAATACACTTTCACACTACATCACAATACAATTACATACATCAATCGGATGGGAAAACAAGCTATAAGTTTATATCAATTCCTCTCTCTTTTGCTTTTTCTCTTTTGTTTTTGAGACATTGTGGGTGGAAAACAAGTGGTGGCACTTTGTTTAAAACGATTTTCATATTACGTTGGTTTCATAGATATTCGAAAATAAGAAAAGTTGATATCAAGTTATCAATCAACACACGTAACTGTATAATCAACCGAACTTTATTATCTTGTTCATTATCATGTGCGGCTTTTGTGCAACCCTTTCTTCCATTTTTTTTTTCTTTTCTGTTGTCGGCAAGCGTTGTATTGGATAAAGCATGGGATATGTCCCGGGGTTGAGACGGAGGGATTCCATAATCATTACAATAATTCAATCAAGCAACCGACACAATTAAATCACGCAACGTCAGCAATGTCTTGTATTGATGCAGTATCAATATTGCATACAGAAGACTCCCAACACAGTAAGAGAAAAATAAGCTTGGAAATCCAGGCGGGTTAATGTAACCAAGTCTACCAATAGGGGATGAAAAATTCTATTATTCCTTTTGCTTCGTCCGATCAGTTTTTCTTATTGTTATAGTGGCCGCGTTCTTTTGTCCGCGATAGCGAGAAAAAACTACAAATTATAGAGCGACAATCCTGTCACCATACAACTGATATACAAAAGCATATCAGTTGATAAGTAATCATTATGCCGAGGTCATTTTAGTTATACGACTCGGCTCTTAGACAGACAGCAGTGATTGGTAAGTATTCCAAACACGTCATATAGCATGCCAGTGTGAAGAAGGCTGATCACAATTGTGGGACAACTTATTGACGAAACAGACTTTATGCAAATAAGGTTGTTTTCTTGTTATCGGCTCGAAACAATGCCAAACTTCTGTCATGGACATAGGACAAACCCGATTGGTCAAGGACATAACGGTAACGGTGCGCTTACAAATAAGGCCCTTCCTGGAAAATGACTTAACAGTAATATAATGTGGAGAAAATGGCTATTATCAGCTTAGAAGGTTTTTTTAAGTGTATTGTTTGAAGGGATCATTGATCATATAGTGTTTGGCGTGTCTGTCTTTAGAAATATGTCTATTTGGTATGTGTTGTAATAGGTGTCCTCCTTACATTGCGTTTTATCACACTCCGTTTTGATGTACAATTTGCACCCACAGAAAGGATTGAACTAGCGATAACTTTGTCAAGGACGAAGAAAAGCTTTTATCTTCGATGCAGCAGCAATAAGTGTTTCGGAAAGATTCCGTACAAAATGGCGGCTTTAACATCGTAGAACATAAATATTCCCACGATAAGAAAATGTAACAGGTTTCATGAAAATTAATTACCGTTCTTCAAATACTGCTTCTACTGTCATCTTCTATCATTGCATTCCCATGGGTATCTTACTGGGTGTCTTCGGCAGTATGGTTTTCAGTGAGGTAGCATGATATCACAAGGATACAAACATGTATATACCGCAGACTCTCAAAACAAACACGAGTTACACAGTACTAAGTATCTGAGGACATGAGGTTCAAACACCTCAAATTGTCACATAATGGACAGCTAACATAAGAGTTTTATGTCTGAACGGGTTCAACTTCCGCTTAACGCTCTTCACATTTAACCTCTACATGACTTGAGTACTGTCTCATAAACATTAACTATTTATAAAGACCGCAGGTGTTTTCTACTTCCGGGTATTTTGCGGAAGCATCTTCGTCATCAGTGCATTGGTTATGACACTAAACTCCTATCATGATGATCAAGTGCAACTTCAGTTATTCAGTACAGTTTTATCAATATGCAAGCAGCTTAAAAATATATTAATAAACTGACAGCGAATTGTTGTGATCATCAGGAGCGTTTGTTACCAGCCCACTAAAACTTGACGTTAAAGTCTACCTGCCAGAGTCATCGCGAGTCAGAAATCGTTACATATACATATAACAAGTTAATGTTTTCTGATATTATGAATTATTGAAGCGAGCACTTTCTGTCGGGATTGAGTGCTCGTTAACGGAACCAACAATATACCTATTTACGGAGCGGTGACTATTAACGCACGTTGGTCTCTCAATTCACAGTAATCAACAGTATTTCTTTGGCGAAATCATAATGTTTCATTTAAACTTAACTTTGAACTTTGAACTTGGTGCATTTGCACCATTGCACTTAGTCGAGCAAATCATTGAGAGGAAGTTGTACTCTCGCGTTCAGCGCATAAGGATCTCACATATCACATCGAAGTACCTAAAATATGAATAGTTATTTTGTTATGCAGTCGAACCCAATTATTTGGAAGTCAACAGGACAATTAAAAAATCGAGATACTGAGTATTCCAGGAAACCTAGTATATTTTATTTGACATTTTTGTTGCCTGAACTGAATATTTACTTAGTTTACTTAGTTTTTTTATCAACACCTTTGAATTTCATATCGCACGCTATAGAATAAAACGTTTGTTTAAAACAGTTTGTGTAAGTACTATCATTCACCTTGATCTTTAGACTGGCCCCCTGTCTCTAGAGTATTAAAGTTATAAATAAAATTGAGCTTTAAACTTTGGTCCCTAGGATATGTCTGATCCTAAGTTTCATACTAGGGGCAGATAATCTAGTATTATAATTTAGCATGGTAATTAAAAAAATAGAACTTAGGGTCTGTTTGTTGTTTGTTTATGTTTTACGGCCCATCGACAACAGGTCTTAGG